>NC_143559.1:16881250-17193125 GCF_054136105.1 Typopeltis vanoorti | reverse complement strand
TGCACACGTAGTGTCGGGTGTGATAAATTAATTCAGAAATACTGCAGTCGTAACTGCACTCTGTCACCGGGCAACTAGCTAGCAGGACCAACAACCGTGTGTGTGTGCGACTAGAACTTTGCCCGGAGTCCGTTTTGTGTGAACTGTGGTGGTCGAAAGATTCTCGCTCAATAGGAAGCACACAGCGGCAAAAATGACCACTTTAAAATATTAGGAACTGCCTTCTCGTTTTTTGGATGGACTGTTTCACTTCTGAGATCGATTTCAGTTAATACTAAAACTGCTCAAATTAAAATGCAGTTAATATGTTTTGCGATACTGTGCTGATTGGATTTTATTTATCTTCAGCGATTTTAATGACTTCATTCTAATCAGCGAATTTCATCTGCCACATTCTGCAAATGAAGCAAACTGGTTTGAGAAAGTATGCACTGATAGATATAGCGGACGATTAAAAAAATGAATCTTGTAAGAAGACAATTTAGTTGCATGTCACAGTCCGTTATGCCTAACGCGTAAAGAAAATGGCTGGATTTTTGTTTTTATTTTTATTATTATTCCTGACACCTTCAAGGAGTCCGAAGACTCATCGCGGGAGGACACCTACAACTGTCTCAACCACTACACCGAACCTCTACTACGAATCATCTCCATCAACGCCATCTACCGCCCACCACCACCACCACAACTAGTATTTTTTGTCTGTAAATTGCGTGTGTTCTGAAGGGCCGATTTGTCTGTATTTCTAATACATTCCATGTTTCCTTTAAATGCGAAACTGTCCATGAAAATCGGAAAGGATACAGAATTGCATAATTGGTAAACGTAATAAAAAACGTTCGCAATTTCTCTATTTTTATAGAAAAATTGCTTAATTCAAAGTTATACTAAGAAAATCAGTTACGAAATATTTTTATTGTGATCCAAAATGATAATTGTTTGCGATCTAAACCTATTAAAATTTATACCAGCAAACTGTCATAGATTTATAATATTTGTCGGTCACAAATCAAATATGGAAAGCATACTACCTCGGGCAAGATCGTGGTTAAAATACGATCGAGAATTTGTACTTATCGGAACGAAGGACACACACACACACACACACACACACACAAACCAGTGTTCCACCACAAAGGCACACGATTTACATTGCGACTGAGGTGTTACTTTCTGCATACTTATTAACATTGATTTTAGTTCATTTGCTTGATTATTTAGGAAGTTTATCACCCGTACGAATGCCCTCACGAAAGTTCAGTTCTCGAAGAACTCAGATTTGTTTAATGAATTCTAACAGTTTCGATTCAAATTAGAAATAATTAGATTTATTTTTAAAAGACTTGGTACAGAAAAACTTTAACGTTGTTTAAAGCTCACCGATTTTAAGAATACGATTGAGTTACTAATTGGTCCATATTTAAGCATGCCGCCTTCAATTTGGAATGTATTGACTTTGAATAAAGTATTTCGATTGTTGCTAAAGGCCTTTCGATTAGGGGAAGCTCCTATTTGCATCATTTCGTATTTACAATTCATACCTCCTCTGGAAGTAAAGGATCCTTTAGTGATGGGAATAACGTATGACGTATGACGTCTTGGAAGTGAGAAATGGAAATAGTCTGTGCGTATGGGTGGGTGGGAAAGAGGGGGGGGGGGATATCCAATAATATCTGATCTCTATTCTAGAAAGGTGAATAAATAGTCTTACCGTTACCATAGCGCCCGTTCAGTTTATCATGCACACGTTTTTTAATTTACTGTTTTTCATATAATGCTTGTAATCCTCAGTCTGTTCAATTGAATTACACTTGCTGTATTTTTATTCAGCAAAAAAAAAATGTTTTTTCAAGATATATTTTTTGGTTTATGCTTCCGTGTGACTCATACAACAATTTTGCTAAGGTAAGATTAACATGTATTTTTACTGCCCTCTTCAAGGCTCAAAGCTGTTTAACAAAATATCGTCAGTATGTTTTTTTTTTTTGGGGGGGGGGGTTGTGATTGATTGTCGAGAAAGAAATCAATCTCACACCTATTATTAGCATTTCAATAATATATTCTAGTTTTCCCAAACTCAGTTTGAAGTTTTCATTTCGTTTCTTTTTTTGTTGAAGTAAGAGAAACTGATTTTTTTTTTTTTTTTTTTTTTGTGTACAATATGAGTTACGTGTGGATTATTCCGGTCATCACGAAGGCGGCATTACCCTTTTTGCCTTCTATGGGAGAAGAGATTGAAAACTGCCAAAGTAATTCACAAATCTCCTCTCATTGTGACAAAAATGAAGAATGATTTTAGATTAGGGTTGACAACCGTGATGTAGTGTTGTAATACTGTTAACATGAGTTAGGAACGCACCTGACAATCCGCCAAATACTACATATGCACGCAGCACGCACACACATTCACACCCAAGTTTATGTAACTGTAGGTTTTACTTTGCTATACCTTGAACAACTCTGATACTGATGAAATGAGTTATAAAAGTTTGGCGAAATAGTGTCAATTGTATTTTAATAAAACTGTAGGTTTCTACTGTGAACATATTAGCGCCCTTACTTAATTTTCTCCATATTTGTGTTCTGACGTAACTCATCGCAAGTTTTAGACGAATGCGCTATCAGCATTTGCGATGTCCTTGTTGACTTACGATACTTTTGATATAGTTTACAATAACATGCGTGGTACCAGACACGTTTTTATGGAATCTGCTCATTTGATGATGCGGTATTTTCTGTTAGCGTTAGTTTTCAACAGCTCTGTTTATTATAGCAGTGCTTCCCAAACTTCTGGATGTCAGAGCCCCCTTTGCAAAAATTAAAACATTTCACGGCCCCCCTCGAAAAAAAGATCGTAATAGAGAGATATATTATTATAATATTTATTGCATATATATTCAATACAAAACATACACAGCGAATATTGCAAAAATCAAATGCATATATTACATTTTTTGCCTCTTACCGTTTGGTTCTGAAGACGATGCGGGCTGTTCTGGTAAAATATGAAATACTGTCCTTTTTTTTTTTTTTTTTGAGTGTGTTTCTGCTTCTTCTGATTGTTCGCGGGATTTTTTATTTTTATTTTTTATCAGCCACTTATCCATCTCAGGGTTAAATTTTTTAACGTAGAATAGATCAAATAATATCACCACTTACCGATACTGGCACACCACAGACTGATAACATGAAATTAGTGAATATTACCTGAATAAGGGAATCCCCGGACCAGGAACATTTTTCTCTTTTGTGACTTTTCTCCCTTTACGGTAATTAAGCCTAACGCGAAACAGACAGCAAAGGCAGGTTATTAAAACGTGTGCATATGATTGGTGCGGTAATAACAAAAGATCGCGCACTGAAAGATAAAAGCATAGCTGACAATTGAGTTGAAATGCTAACTCTCTTCAACCGAATTCCATATGTGAAACTGCCATAACATTATATATATATATATATATATATATATATATATATATATATTACTTAGTTTTAACACTTTTACGAATTTCACACGTTCGGTTAAATTTTATTGCTGCCTTGGGAAATCGAACTCACACATATCTAATTAATAACAATAGTTTTTGGTTAGATGCTGTGTTTGCCCATGCAACATATGGTTTTGTTTCAGTCTATATAGCATAGTTTCTGTATGAGGGGACATGATTCATTAATTAGTGTGTTTTTATCCCAGTTGTCTCTAATTGCACTATTTGTTGAAAAATGTATTACACAGACTCCTCATACCTTATTCACTGGCATAATAAAAGTACTTGTTTTTATTGCCTCTGCAGTATAGTGGCTGTTAGGGATGTTGTTCACCACTGCAAGCGAGTTACTATCTCCCCACATGAACTTGTTTAAGCTGTTTTTCATGTGTGAAGTATATGCGAAACTTTTATTGGTAACAGAAAACTAGCTCAGATGACAGTGATAATATAAAACGAGTTTTGATATGTATATGTTACCGCTAAAGCTCGAAAGCCGTTAATGTGCACATTTCCTAGCTAATCTGCAGATTAACTGATTTGCTCCGTTGTTAAGGTGCGGAATCAAGGGTTTTCCGCATTTTACCTAGGTAATGTGCACATTAACGGCTTCCCTATCGTTAAAGTTCAAAAGTTTGTTTCTTTCATTTCCTTTCCCTACTCCTTCCCCCCCCCCCTCTCCTTCCACTTTTAGTTTGGTTTCGCCAGTGTCATATGTTTTGCAAATTCATTTCCTTAATTGTAATAATATTTTAAACCATTTGATTCTTTGTATTATAGTTTTTTAATTGATTGATGATTGATTCTATCAACTAATTTGTTGATTGTTTGATTGTATTAACTTGATTCTTTAGATATCGAAAAATAAATAAATAACATTATGTTAATTTAAGCGTACAGAAACGTTGCTGTTGTTCCAGCAAAGATCTTATTTTCACTTTAACGAGTGCCTAGTAGGTAATGTGCAGATTATCTAGATAATTTGCAGATTACCTAGGTAATTTGAGAAATGAAACAATTTTCGGCACTTTAACGGATCAGCCTAGTTAATCTGCACAATACCTAGATAATCTGTAGAATAACTGATTTCTGCACTTTAGCGGTAACATATAAAAAAAAAAAAAAAAATCAGCTAACGCCTTTTTATTCCCGTATATACGGGAGTAGGCGAGGCCATTTAGCCCTATCTAACTTTTGGAGACTGAGTGGGCAGTTCAATCTCCACTGGTACCCAATCAGAGACAGATGGCCCAAGGCTATCACTAATTAAGCAGTACGCAGTGAAGAGAGACGGCTCAAAAATGTGCCGCCATCTCGTGGTTCCTAACCCTAACACAATATATTTTAATGTCTGAAATAATGTGGGTTCTATGGTCGATTTTCATGAGTTTACAGGACGAAAAACCCGAGTTTCCGGGAGGAAAAACCTGCTTGCCCGTGCCAGAGATCGACTAACTCGGGAACCGGTCGAAAAAAGGCTTAGAAAAATTTCCTCTAGTCGCCGACTAGACTCGAAACCAAGACTTCCTTCGTGCGGCCAAGCGCGGTGGTGTGCAAACGCCACATCCACTGAGCTACACAGGCTCATTTTTTTATTTTTAAAAAATCAGCTAACGCCTTTTTATTCCCGTATATACGGGAGTAGGCGAGGCCATTTAGCCCTATCTAACTTTTGGAGACTGAGTGGGCAGTTCAATCTCCACTGGTACCCAATCAGAGACAGATGGCCCAAGGCTATCACTAATTAAGTGGTACGCAGTGAAGAGAGACGGCTCAAAAATGTGCCGCGGTAACATATATAAAGTCAATATCAACAGTCCCTGATTACGAACGCCACGTGATGAAAGGGACAGGAAGATTTGGAGCTTACCTGGAGAGCATTCGAAGTAAATACAATTAACCACTGCTTTGAAATGAAACATATGAATAAGCAATATTTACTAATATTCATTAAGCGCCGAAATACGCAGGAAGCAAAGCTTGTGAACCAACATCAATGTGTGAATTTTTCCATTAAAATAAAAAAAATCTACTTAGTCTTAAAACATTTTAAATTTGTTTTCATTATTTCACGGTCCCCTCAACAAAACCTACAGCCCACAGTTTGGGAAGCGCTGTATTATAGGATACTCCCCTTGAGAGAAATTCTGTAATTTTCATTTTAGATTCTTACTCTTACATTTCCCCATTTACTTGTTTCCGATCACTTGTTCTTTATCCTGTAATGCTTGGTTATAAACATGCATTCTTCCTTTTCCTCTTTTTCGCTAATCGCATCCCCTTGTTTCGGGATCCTTGATATTCCCCTCTTGTGCTGCTGCTGCATTATAACAGGATTTCTGTTTAGCAATTTTCCCCCGAATTTCTCTTATTTTCCTTTAAAATCAAATGGTCATGTTACTCATGCTCATAAATCATAGACGATATCTAAACACATTTTGCACGTTCCTGGAATTTCACTCTTTTTTTTTCTTTTTTGATTGGCAACGATACTAAAATATGCTTTGTATCAAATATTGTGGGCAATCTGTTTATAATTCGAAATGATTCATTCCGGAAAATTTGAATAAATGATACAGTTGGCATTATTACAATATTTTTCATATGTAAAGCAAATGATACTTTGTATGATAAATATCTTGTAAAGCTACAATATTATATAACGTGTTGAAGTATATTATAATTTCAGCTTACACAGTGCTTGGAATATAGAGACAACAGTTTAGAATCAAAGGATTTTTTTCATACTTTTGAATAAATTTTTATTTTTCTACCTTTCTCATAAAATTGTTATATTATACAAAAGTTTGCGCTAAACTTAATCCGAATGCACCGTCGAAATGCTAGCATCAAAAGCCAAATGTTATGCTACTTCCTTATACACTTGACTGTTAACACACGATCTTACCAAATATCTCTGCGTAAAACTGCAGAGATGTTCCCGGTTGTGTCACTTTTTAAAAATATTTCATACATCTTTGAAATGTGTTTACATTAAAAAAGTTAAATGGCATTATAAAGAATTCAGTGCTCTTTGTGATGGGCAATGTTCCTGTTAAAGTAGGATAGAGTAACAGCATTTCGTGATGTTTTTGACATCATGAAAAAACGATTTTCTGAGTAATGTGATGAAAGTAATATAAAATTGGGGTGAACTAATAATTCTTGGGGGAAATAGTGTACAATCCACGATTCACAGGCCGGATGCGTCCTATAGATAATTTCAATTCTGGCTTAGATAAAGTATTGAAAGTCGATTTAAAACATGCATTTATGTAATAATTAAGGGAATATAAATCGAAAGCCGTTTGGCTTTCAATTTATATGCATTTATGTAGTCAAACGGTCAAAGACTTGAGCTCACGTATTCAATCACCAATTGACACGAACTCAATATGATTGTGTGATAACCACACAGGAGTGTGAGACATCCACCCACTGGCCAGAAGCCGAATTGTTTACTTCGAAATGAACTGACAGGGAATCGACTAATCCTGTATAGTGCATTCTCAAAATATTTTCTGGGATGCGAAGTTAGAAACCCAAGTTTCTACTTGCCTGCACCGATGGTAGATATTGACTGACTGTGGAATGTCTTGAAAAAAAATGCCTAAAAAAAGTTTCTCCAAGTTTCTCCCCTTGATGACTAGATTTGCAGTGCGTATAATTTAATTTCGATGACTCCATTTTTAGCGCTTAACTTCTTAATTCATGCTCCACGCATCTCCTTCTTTTCCTTTTAGTAATTGCTGTAAACAGCATGATAACAACAACCCCGAATCTGCAAATTTAGTTCAAACACAAATCATTTGATCATTTTTATTGTGCATAAACAAAAAAGTAACAAAAAGTTCTGCCTTTTACCTAAAGTTCATTTTTTTATATATAATTTATAACATTTCTTTTGATTCTACAGAACGTGCACTCCAAGTTGATGAATTTTCATAAAACTGTGCTACGTTAACATCCGCTATTTAGTGTATTTTATCATCAGATAGTTTTTAACTTCCTCATGCATTGTATTCTGCGGTATGCTGTGTTTATTTCTAGAGCAAGTTTCCGTCATTTCATACCCGCGGTTTTCTGAGCTTACTTTCTGTTCTGCTTCATTTCCAAATTTTATTCGACTTTCTAACTGAATGTAAAAATGACAAAACCATAGAAAGTTTAACTTTGTAGAAATATATATTTTAGAAACAACTCAAGAAATGTTAGGAAACTAGAACTTTTAGTATTAAAGTGTTTGAAATTCCTGTAATACTTTTACTGTATATGGCTAGTTAGCATTATAGAAACAGAACTGCTAAGATATTCGACAAAGATTAGAGGAAGAGGAACTGATATTAGGATTTTTTTTTGTTGTTCTTGTTGCTAGATGTTACTCTCGAACTACCTGGATTCAAATTCAAAAGAGTGGAGAGAACTTGCATCTAATAGCTCTAGTTTAAATATCATTTGATCCCACTGTTAGTGTTATGTGTCTCCTCAACGTAATGGTTGGTGGGGTAGCAATGCTATTTTTACTAGGGAATTATTATATAACAAGGTGGTTTCCCGTTGCCATCCTTTTCTAGCAATATTTCATGTGTGCAGATATGTGTGTTCATGGGGAAGGTTTGCTTGTTTTGAGGTACGAAAAACCCGAGTTTCCGCGAGAAAACCTTCCGTATGAACCTGGCTAATTCACCTCTGATTGAAACGCAGATTCCCATCTATGACGCGGAAAAGTTCTTTGCGTCATAAACTGGATTCGAATCAGAGTCTTTCCAACCAAAGGGATCCGTCGAAACTAACTGCGCTATGGAGGCTCTCTTAGTCTTATCAGAGTAAATTTTGCTTTCAGTAATAATTGCATTTACTGCGCGCATTGGTATACATAAATTGAAAGCGAACCATCGAATGCGTACCGTTTGGGTTATGATGTATTGTTATCTAAACAACCTTGGCACAACTGTTTTAAAAATAATGTTGTCATTATTATAAAAAAAATTGAAATACTCAGTTTAGTTTCAACATGAATTAGCTAATATCCATTATTCATAAATATATTCCAGTGGATAACAGCAAATGTTAGTAATCACACGTTTCAGAGAAACATGCATACTAGACATATTATTATATACTTAAACCATTATCTCTAACAGAAAAATATAATTTATTAAAGCGACAATATATTTCGTCCAATTTTGCATGCACATCGTCAAGGCGAGAAGGGAAAATCAGTTAAGTACAGTACATAACTAAGTTTCAAAACATAGGTCACAGGATATGAGTCACGTAGCATGTGCTTACTAGCTAGTATCTCGGTCACAGCTGAGTTGACATTAAAATGCACTATTACAGTTCAGAGTACGTAATAACAACAAATATGTTTTAGTATCTGAACTAGTTAGGTCAGTATAAAGTTGTAAAAATAATTCTGTTAGATGTAGGAACAACGAGGATGACCTCCTCTTATTAAGGATATGAGCTTGAAGCAGGTTAAAAACTACAGAATTAGTTCAAACATTAAGGAGTGATATTTAAAAACAAAACGAATCACAAGATCTACATTGAGTGGCCGGTTTATCGCAAATACCCATTTAATAGTAAGTTCAACCACCATCAGTGGAGCATCGATCATACGAGGGTCCAAAAACACTCCGCAGATATCCTCAAGATGAATTCCAGCAATTTTTCAATTTCTTTTCCTCGTTAGACCTATGTAGCGAGCTTCTTGTTCCTTCACATCTCAGAAATGCTCTGTGGGAATGAGATGGGGTAACCGAGGGGCAAAACCAAATCTGGTAAAAATCTACCCATCACCCACACTTCAGTCCTCTTCAAAACAATGGATAAAGTCATCAACAGTCAATTTCTTCGCAAGCTTGCTAATTCATCAGTGACTTTCACTATGGATTCCACCAACAGATCTCTTAGCCTATGTCGCCTACTACTGGATTCGTGCCATTGAAACGTTTGAAGAAATCTGTACTGTTGCTCTTACATGTCTAGAACATTTGACAGTGTTTGGCATTTAGGCCTGTTTAGTAAATCTGGCAGTATTCCTAACTGGTTAGCTGGTTTTCTCTCTGGTTGATCACTGCGTGTCATGATGAATGATTTCCTCTCTTCCAGCTTCTCGACCAATGCAGGTGTGCCTCAGGACTGTGTTCTGTTGCCTAGCTTCCCTCTCTTGTACATAAATGACTTTCTCTCGCCGATCAATTATCCTATCCATAGTTTTGCTGACAACAGTACTCTCCATTCCTCTTACTCATTCCATAAAACTCAGTGCACAAACATCACACGCTTCAAAATCTTTTACAACCGGACTAATTCCCATAACATTATTCAATGGGGCATGAACAGTCACCTTCAGCGCCACAAAAATGCAGTTTTGGTGGCGCTGAAGATGACAAAAAAATAGAGATCACAGTTCACTTTTCTTTTCTTCGAATAATACACAAATCACTGAAACAGGATTATAGCGCTCTTCGCGTACTGACATTTCCCTCTAGCTTTTCTTGGTATAAACACATCAAATTGACATCTTCCTCATTCCGCGAAGAAAAAAACAACAAAATAATAAATAAGAATCCCGTTCAGGATGCTACTTTTTACCCATCCGACTATTAACTCTATATCAGTCCCAAATCCTTCCATCCTCAGAACGTTCTTCCCGTGATTGGGGTGGTGCACCAAACCTGCTTAAAACTTGGAGGCCTGATAGATGATCTCTCCCTCTCACACTAACTTCAACCACTGATGAACTTTCAGATCTGTCTCTCTCTTGCAGGTTCTTCACAGACACTACTGCACCGAACTAGTATCCATCATTCCTCCTCATTTCATTGAGCCTGTTAAAGCACAAGCAGTAGATGTCCAACTCCCTTTTACAGTCTGACTGCAAAAGTACCAAACTTGACTGCTTCTATTACTCTTTTATTACACCTACCACTGTGCATAATAGCTACAGTCTAACCCTTCAAGATCCGTCTTTCCAACCTCAGCTTATAGCCGGCACACTCCACTAATATATTAGTTCTGTCTTCTGCAAACGTTGGCATGATGTTTTTTGTTTATCACTTCTTTCACGTTAGTCGTGTGTACTAATATCCCAGATATTTTGTCCACTAAGTATTTATATTTAATGGATGTTTTCCAAAACCTTATAACATGAAATCCACTCAACCAATTAGGTCTGCTGTATGAACAGGTAGATATTCAGTCACCTATTCTAAAATTGTACATGCTCAAAATGGAAGGTAATTTATTATTATTTTCTTTGAGTGATTGACATGACAAATTATACAATATAAGTTTATGCGCACACATTTCACGGAGATGGTAGTGTGACATGATGTTCTGATTTGACAAGTAAAATTTTGAAATTATTCGCTGAATAAATCGTGTATAAATTATACAGGTATTCAGTTTGACTGATAATATATTGCATTTGCTTACTTATGCGGTTCTTGACTTTAAATCCATAGGGTTTCTGTTTAGAACAGTAGATCTTAACCTTTTTAGTGATCGCCCCCCCCCCCCCCCTTGAATCTAAAAATAAGTTCTCGCACCCGCTTGAAAAATGTGTTTCTATTTCTTTATTTAGGAAATTACATCTATTGCAAGATAATTTATTTATTGAAAAATAAACACATACATTACATATACATGCAAAACAATATCTCAATTTTTAATTGTTATGTTGTTGTTGTTGTTTATTCATAATAATACTTTTGAAGCGAGGCTCCTTTTTTGAAAGAGCCACGCGTAAGTCATCACTTGCATTTAAGCGATTTCTGGCTTTTGTTTTTATGTGCAAAAGTGAGGAAAATCCCATTTCACACAGATAGGTGGTGGAAAATGGTAAAAGTATCTGCAATGCTGCTTTTGCCAGCTGTGGATAAGGTCTAACTGTGTACACCAGGATTGTTCTAAGTCCAGTTTTTCAAATTCCATTTGAATACGTGCATTGGCCTCGTATTTCAATAAGATCGTCTTTTATTGAATAGCTGTCGTCCATCGAATCTGGGTCAAAATTTAGAAACTTCTCTCGCACCCCTGGAAATGCTTTCTCGCACCCCCAGGGGTGCACACACCCCAGATTAAGAACCACTGGTTTAGAACGATGTGACGTAGTACAATTCTGTTATGACTAAATTATTCTTCAAGATCGCCTTCAAATGAAAGCGATTTGCTTAATACTGTGTTGTGAAAATTTAAGCTATAACAGACATGAAAGTAGATTATGCTTTTCCAAAAAAGTCTTTCATTCATAATACAAAAAAATAAGAAACAAATAAGAGTGCACATAAGCCATTATCATATCTGTAAGCACCACTCTCAAGGGTAGTACAAAGCTTTAGAAGGTTGTTACCTGTTCCGTACTTTTTTATGATTCATTTCATTTTGCATTAAATAGAAAGGTTTGTTGCCTTTTGTCCGAAATTCTGTTCGGATCCGTTCATCCTTGCTCTCCGAACACGAACTCCGCTGTGAGAGAAACGCCGCTAAATAATACTTTGCAGAACAGGGAAATGTGTCAAAGAGATTCGCCGGGAAAATGTGACAGATCGCATACATCCCATTTTTCTTACAATCTGCTTGGAAAAATGAGAACGGGAGGCCTCCTCTTCTCGCATAGCATTTCAAGGGAGACTGCACACTTCTAATTGGAGAATTGAAATTTCTGAAGTCGATAATGAAATTATTCTTTAAATAAATATGCATGCGACAGACATCTTTTGTTGCCGTTACTGCATTGGAAGCATTCAAATGAAACGGACGTTGGACAAATCAGTTTACAAGTTATTTGTGTTATTTATAAGAACCTGTGGAATTTAGTCGAAACAAAGGTGATATTTTATTATACTATTAATTTGTGTTTTCCGGCTTGTTTGCCGTTTTGTGGGGATGAAAATCCCTACCATCTGCGTATGAGATCAACATCACTTATCTAATAAATAATGATTAACTCTTACTGGAATCGTACATGTTACGATTTGAAAATAACGAAATATAGAAACGTGTCTTTGAATTGAAATTATTAATAGGAGAATAGTTTAAATACACCTTCGTGACAACTGTGCATGATAATAATTCGTATGACTCACAATTAAATTGGATTTCATGTTAATAGATCACCATTTCAGTTGTCATTCTAAACCATCTTATGAAGAAATGAATGCAAATGAAAACCAAGACAGGAACAAAATAAATATGTGAACAAGTGTGAAATGATCCTGGGAGTCGTAAAAAGGCGTTTAGCAATCGTATTCTCGTATAGTGACGTCACAGATAAACTCATATCTTGAATTTGTATGTTTCGTTTTATTTTTTATCGTTTGAGATCGTTCTGCCATATGTTTCCATGAAAAATGTTCTGATTTTAAACCAGATTTGACGGATACAAACAGAGCCTGGTAGAGATCCTGAATATCACATTTCAATAAAGATCTGACAAAACAAATCTGAAGATGCTCACATCATGTTGTGAAACTCACCTCAACAACACCTTGTTTCGTAAGAAAAAATAGTAACGGATTCCTATACAGAAAAATACCGTAAATGTTATAACACAGTCTCTTTTTACTAAACCTTGAGAGTATACCCAAATTCACAACTTGCATGTATTTTATGGTGATACTATGATCATTTAATGTGTTGAACAGTTTATAACCTTCAAAACATTTACAAGGTGTGATATAACATCTAGAACTGGTTGGTTCATCCATAATTCACAAGCAATAGTTGACTGGTAAGTACAGTTGGTCCTGTTGTCTTAACCTTCTGAAAAACGAAGTCGAGTGTAGAAACTCACAGTCATGTTCTCTGACCAACTTTTGCTCGATGTGTAGTGGTGTTGCTATTGTGTGGAACTGCGCTACTTGTAGAATAGTGTTGAAGTCGCTTCTATATCACAATATGAGCTCCTAAGTATGCTTTTGAGATTACACAACTTGCCAAAGAATTCAGACTTGCAGCGCATTACCATTCCCAGAAGGTTCTCATATCGTGGAATATCTGCCAACAATCAGAAATAATGCGACATCCAGGCTCTATTGGTAATCTCCAAACTCCGGTCATACAAGTATTATCGGACGATATAGCCTTCTGCAATTAGTCACCATTCCAAAATCTGTGTAGCTAATACTGTTTTTCTTGATAATGCAAGAACTGAGAAGTTTCCAGATAAACATTACTGCGAATATTCTGTATATGAAGTTCTTGAAATAACGGACACTGTTGAAATCCGTGACGATGGCGTCGGCGCCTTCGTAGCTAAGATTATCAATAACGCACTTTGGTTGGGAAGACCTGGATTTGAATCCCGTATGGGTTTTTCTCCTCCAGGAATTCTAGATTTTCATCCCAAACAAACTGGTTTATAGGGTGTATTCTGAATACTCCGTGTAAAGTTGGAGTAGTAAAAGGGTTTATAAAATTATCCTGTACTTATGGCATAGATTGTTAATAAAATACATGCAGTCATTACTTCCAATTCTGAAGTGTTTTAAAGCTGAAAAGGTTTTTCCCCTTGATTCAGGATCTCTGTTATGATCTTGAATCGATTACATTTATGAGAATGACTACACTAGATTTCATTTTGGCGACATGTTAAATGCCACCATCTCTTTAATAGAGGTAATGCTATTCAAAAACAAAACGTTGTCCTGTCTAGTGGATCTGCAACTATCAAATCGTTTGAATGAAATTGTGATGGCCAACTGCAGAGCCTGCGTTTCTATGCCACCAGCGTACTCTTTTACTATCGCCTTAAATGTTGAGTGAGGCGTACCTTGCAGACGAGTAAGCAGGATTTAGGAAAGACAGAAGCACAATTCAACAGATTTTGACATTGCGATTAATAGCAGAGAAAGCTAGGAGGAAAAAAAACCTATATACCTGCTTTGTCGATTTTCAGAAAGCATTTGACAGTATGGACCAGAAAGTGACATTAGCAGTTCTGGAATCCTATGGAATTAATAAAAAAACTAATAGCTATATTAAGAAATGTTTACAAGAATGCAGTTGCAGCAGTTAGAATAGGTGATGATTTGGGAAATGGTTTAGAACAAGCAGAGGTACTAGACAGGGGGACTCAATATCACCAAGCATTTTCATCGCACATTTAGAAAGAGCAATGGACAAACTGAAGGAAGATACAAAAGGAATATCTGTACACGGAATGAGAATTCACAATCTGAGATTTGCAGATGGCATTGTTATTATGGAAGAAGAAGAAAGAGAGCTACAAAAAACATTGAAACTATTAAATGAGGACGGAAAGAGATTTGGACTTGTTATGAACTTAGAAAAAACAAAGCAATGGTATTTGGTGAGAAGAACATGGAACAAAAGATACATGTGGATGGAAATGATATAGAAAATGTAGAACAGTTCACATACGTGGGTGGACTGATCTTGGCCGCGACCATACATGGCAACACTATCGGCACGTTTTCTTTTCTCCATTGGTACGTCTATCATAAGCATCCATGTGAAATTGCAAGTCATTCTATCAAGTAGTTTGTTTTATACAGCTGTCTGAAGCAAAAGTGTTGTCTGTATCCCTTGAAATGGATAAAATTGAGTATCGTGCGGTTTTACAGTTCTTTGTAAAAGAGGGTTTACCGGTAATTCATTCGAAGTTCAAAAAGGTTTATGGGCACTATTCTCCTTCGTTTTCGACAATTAAGAAATAGACTGCCGAGTTTAAACGTGGCTGTACCAGCTTGAAGATGATCCACGTGAAGGACGTCCAAAAAGTATACCAACACCAGAAATCATTGATCAAGTGCACCATATGGTATTGGATGACCTGCGAGTCAAATTGCGTGAAATTGCTGAGACTATAGGCATTTCAAAAGAACATGTAGGATATATTCTGCATGAAGAATTGCAAATGAAAAAGCTTTGCGCAAGATGGGTGCGGCGCTTGCTCACAGCAGATCGAAAACGTACTCGCATGAAAATCTTTGAACAGTGCTTAGAGCGTTTTAACAAGAATAAAACTGATTTTGTGCGTCCATTTATTACTATGGATGAGACTTGGATACACACCAGAATCCAAACAGCAGTGAAAACAGTGGCCAGAAGCTGGTTGTTCAGCGCCAAAGAAGGCAAAGTCGGTTTCATCAGCAGGCAAGGTCATAGCATCGGTGTTTTGGGATGCTGAAGGCATTTTGTTTATTAATTATCTTGAAAATAACCGGGGAATATTATTCCGATCTTTTAACCAGACTAGACGAAAAAATTCGTGAGAAAAGACCCGGTTTGCAGAAGAAAAAAATCATCTTTCATCAGGACAATTCACCTGCCCGCAAAGGTGTTTTGGCAATGAGAAAATTAAGGGATCTGCACTATGAATTGTTGGAACATCCATCCTATTCCCCAGATTTGGTTCCCTCTGACTTCTATCTTCCCAAAACTAAAACTCTTCCTCGCTGGTCAGCGTTTTTCTTCGAATCAAGAGGTGATTGCAGCTGTAGAAGGGTATTTTGCAGATCTTACTGAGAACCACTACTGGGACAGGATAATGACACTGGAGTATCGCTCCAGTGTCATTATTCTTAAGGGAGATTATGTTGAAAAATAAAATTAATTTTGAAATTGTAAGTTCTTTTTTTTTTTTTTTTTTCATTGTTAGGCCGAGAACTTTTCAGACCACCCTCGTATTTGGGAAGTAAAATGACATATGATTTTGACTGTAAAAAATGAAATAACGATAAGAATTGTAAAGGGAAGAACAAATCTGAAGGCCATGGATAACATCTGGAAAAGTAAAGTGATCAGCCTGCAAATAAAACTAAGAGTTCTGGAAACATGCATCTTTAGCAGTGTACTGTATGGATCGGAAACGTGGGTGATAAATAAAGAATCAAGAAAAATATTTTTGGCATTTGAAAGAACTTATTACTGGAAGATTCTAAGAATAGGATGGGTACAGAAAATCACAAATGAAGAGCTCTATCGGAAGATACAACCAAAGGAGAATCTAATGCAGAAGATTATAAAACGGAAGCTGCAATTATTTGACCACATCTGCAGAATGAGTGAGGACCGGAAGATAAAGACATTCATGTTTCGTATTATGGATGGTGTAAATAGAAGAGGCAGACCATACAGAGAATGGATAGACGACATAAAGGACTGGTGTGAAATGGATGTACAGAAACACTGTGCACTGGACAAAGAAAGGTGGAAGAAGAAGATAGTGAAGGATGCATCACACACCAACGGGCGGTGAGCTCATGGTTCGTGATGATGAGGTGCACATTCCTCCTCATAATAAAAGTAATTTCTGAGGTACCAAGCATCACAAGACCAATTGTAATCTACAGTGTGTTAGTGATGCTTTCATAGTTACTTCAAATATCATGGAGAATTCAATGGTCACTGGATGCTCATTGGAGTGTACATCTCTTTTTTTTTTTATCGTTATTGTGTGCACAGTTCTGTTAATGCCAAAATCGCTGTAACATTTTTAGATTTTTTTTTTTTTTTTTTGTAGTCTGAAAGGTTTAGTTTTCATTTTCAGTCAAAAAGTATTATAGCTAAAATCTGAACTCTTCCAGGCTTTCCATATGGATTTGGGAATCAATCCTGTCCGCGATTTCTCGGGATTGGAATTGGGAGGTTCTAGTCGCTTCAGTACTGTATAAGTTTTTCTCATTTTAATTTGCTCTTGTGTTCTCAATTTTACGCCGATGTACCAATACTTTTCCCTATAAGAACAGTGAGTTGTCAAGTCTTATTCTTGTGCTTGTTCACAATACTCGCAGAATCAGTTTCTTGACCCGCTTGGTAAGCAAAGTGATAAATCAGTATATGGCCATTTACGGAGAGTTTAATCTCTTAAAAGTTTGATCAACCCCCCCCCCCTTTCTTTTCCGTAGATTATGTGTAATTTCTGCTCACTACGATCTTGCGCTTTGGCTTAGGTCATATACTGTACAACAAAGTCGGATATATTTTGTTCATTAATCCAGTACACTCGCTTTCATTTTTTTAATCATTTAAAATATATTTTCAGTTTAACAGCATATTTTCAGAAAGTAAATAATTCAACACCTAAAAGGAATTAAGAAGATTTTTTCCTATCATTATCGACACTTCTTGGCGAAGTCGGAAGAACGCGCTTTTGCTGCCAAGAACCTAGATTCAAACATCGGCGGGTTCAAATGAAACGGAATTGGCTGTAGTTTTTAGTTTATCCTCTCCTGTTAAATGTTTCTTCCCCTGGAAAAGAACCATCCAATCAATATAATGCAGTTGACAGATGTAATATACTATCTTCTTAGCTTTTTCTGCCTCATCGTTAAATGCTAAGAAGTCACAAATAACGGCATCGTATTCCAACATCAGTCAACAACTTCAATGTTCCATATTCAAAATATGGAACTCTGAATCTGCGCATTTAAAGTTACATTTCTCTAGTCTGAAACTGAGTGATGAAAATAAAATCTTTGTCAAAGTGCCTCTGTAGCTTAGTTAGTTTTGGCAGTGCCCTTTGGCTAGGAAAAAAAAACCTGGGCTCGAAAATCCCGTCCGGAATGCAAAGAACCTTTAGCCTGGGCTATTTCGAAGATGAGTTAGCCTGTTCCCATACGGTGATGACAGGGTTTTTCATCCGGCAAAACGACCAAGCCATCCAGAAGCACACACAAAATTCGCTGTCATAATAAGGCAGATAGGATTAGCTAATTAAGTTTTAAATATCTGATCTGATTTTCCCTTTCCGTCGTTTCCAACTGTAGGTGACTTTGTAGGCATTGCCCATAAGGTATTCCTGGTGAGATTTTTACAGGGTAGTTCACCATTGCTTTCCCCAACCCCCAATTTTATCTGGGCTCGGGACCGGCATCTGGCTGGGACGTATTCATAACCGTAATCCATGTGTGTTCACGGGGCCGGTTTGCCTGTTCTGGGGAACGAAAAACCCGAGTTTCCGTATGAAACTCGGGTTTTTCGTTCTGTATGAGATCGGCTAACTCACCTGGATTCGATTCACTGACGGGAATCGAATCCAGGACTTTCCGACCAAAGGACTTCATCTATACCGACTGAGCTACTGAGGCTCAAAGTTTTAAATATGCCAAGTTATTTGGCTGTCAAAGGCCATTGAGTATAACAAGCAAGAGGAAAGGTATCAATGAGAAAGCATTGACACCTTTGTGACATTTTTTCTTTCTTTTTCGTTTTTTGTTTTCGTTAGTTCGCCCATGAAATGTTAGCAACTTGCTTTAATAATACAGAATAGCTATCAGATAATCCGGTATCAAAGTTCTAGGGTTCAAACATATGCTTTTCAAGTTTCCTCAATTCTGACATTAAAAATGTTAGAATTTCTAACACTTAAAAATCATTTCTAACACTTTCTAATGTCAGAGAGACGTTTGTGAATGGTAGCATTGCTATCTATGGCCACTTCAGCTTGTATATCATCACCTGTATCACTGAATCTAAAGAAAAAGTCAACTGTTTTTAAAATAAACCATGTTTTCTAGGACTCGAAAAGCAGCAATTTTCTGTTAAAATTGACTGGGAATTCCCCCCCCCCCCCCATAAAAATTCGTTAGGACATCAGCTGTCATCATAGGCCAACATACTGCCACCGAACTGTGGTGATCAACTGTTAGTGATGTGTGTAATAATGTTTTACATAAAAAGCTAATTTCTCTTTGTAGACATGTAAAAAAAAAAAGGGGGGGGGTGATTAAAAGAACAGTGTGGAGAAGTAAGAGTGGAACCGAAATGAATAAAACATTATTATTGCTATATTTGGGTGGGTAAGAATCGGCTGTGTTGGTTAGACAATCAGAAATCGGTTATTCGCTCTTCATCAAGCACCTACACGTTCGAGTCCTAGTCCACCCCTTGACGATTTTGTGCAAGTCTTTTAGGTAGTGGACGATTTTCATCTCCCGATGTGAGATCACCATCCTGCTTATTAGAGTCGTAAAGTGACTTTGAAAAAAAAAAAACAAAAAAAAAAAACATCTTGTTGTAAAGCGGGCAGCATTCAAAAATATCAAGACATGGCAGATTGTGATTTGTTTTTTTCTTTGCATAATTCATGTACTCCAGTTGCATTGGCTATACCTGATATTGCAATGTGTGAATCGCTGGATTGGCCAATTTACATCACTTCAGTTATTTACTTTTCTTTCGTTTAGAATGGCATAAGCCGAACAGAGAATTTTAAGATTTCAAAGGATAATTGCCATTCGGCGATAAATGCCGTGACTTCAATACAGCGCGTTTCGTTTTTCATATCCTGAGGAATGCTGTTTACATAATTTTTACTTCTTGTGATTTTCGAAGAGCCTCCATAGCTCAGTCGATATAGACGAAGCCCTTTGGTCAGAAAGACCTGGATTCGATTCCCATCAATGGCCTAAGGGACCTTTATCTGGTTTCTTTCAACGAAAGGTGAGTTAGCGGTCTCATACAGAGGTAGGGATTTTTTTTTTTTTATACCCGGAAACTCGGATTTCTCTTCATCCAGAACAGGCAAGCCGGCCCCGTGAACACACACCTACAGATATAGGACATACCGGGAAGCATAGTGCTAACCACCTTATCCTCGAGATACGGTTGCGGTTGCAAGAATAGTTGGAGAAATCTCGACACCATAAAATGGTAGAAGAGGTTTAAGTACATGATTTTTGAATTAAAAAAAGGGAAAAAAACAAGAACTACTTTATACAAAATGCACGGATCTTTCGGTTAGTTAGTTGTGATTTCCCTTTGGTCATTTATTCTCCTCTCCATAATAGTAGCGATTTATAAAAAAGCATGTTTAGGAAAAAATTTACAGGTTTGTACTTGTGACATCTTTTAATGTCACAAGTACATATGGACTCGGAAACTATTGGATGTGTTTTCAGCCGATGTTTCAATGCATCGTTCTGGGAGGAAGCAATATTTTTGTATAATAAAATACTTAAATCCTGGAAGCATATGAGTACATTTTTGACGTCTTACATACACTGTGTTTTAATGTTTTCCCATAATTAGTTCATCTTAATCATGCCAGTAAAATTTTGCAATAAAAAAGTTAGTAATATCTTTTTACGCTTCAATCGTAAGTTAATAACAAATTCCATGGAATTTGTTAATATCGCCAGAGAGAAAAGAAGACAGAGAATTCAACGGAGTTTACACAATACGAAGCTAAGATTACCAAGGGTATGCTTCAAATATCGAAAGATTCCCTCGAGTACTTCATACCGTAGTACAGGCATACGTACCGCACTTAGCACGCTAGCTTATGGATGCATTTGGGAACATCTTAAAAAAAGGAAGCAATGCTGGACACATCGTTTGATTTATGTCCGATTTTCTCCTTTCATTGTCTTGGTTGTGCTCATCAGGACTTTGCATTTATTTTAATTTATTTTGTTTGTCGGTCTGGTTGGCTGATTCACATCCCCTCTCTCTTCCAGCTTGCGGGTTCGACACCCACTGCGGCATTGATGTTTCTGAATGTCTTTAGGTGGAAGATGAAGTTCATCTTCTGATTTAAAACGGTCACCTGATATTTTTTGTGGCCTGAAATGACTTATAAACAGCTCCAGTTTTGTCTCTACACAGAGTTGCGGATTATCTAAATTCGCCGTTCTAACATACTCGTACTATAATTTTAACCTATTTGTTGAGCGGGATTATAATAAAAATCTAGTTTAATGTCTTGAATTTAAGAGTTACAGTCTGTAAGAAATAACTTCCCACAGAAGTGGCACTTTATGTGCATTATTACTTAGCTAAGAGGTGGCGGATCTCATTGATTAGGCTATTTCTATATAATCCATCTTTTATCTTGTTCTGCCACAGTACAGAGCATTGTTCTGGGGGGGGGGGGGAGCAGAAGGATTAGCAGATTCGCTCAAGTGGTTATCTGGAATTACTGCTGAAGCAACGAAGGGTACGAGGTCAGCGTATTATGGCTGTAAATTGTATGTATCATATTTTACTAACCGGCTTGCCTGCTTTGCATGATGAAAAACCGATTTTCTCAAAGGAAGGATCTCCTCTGCTCCCTTATGAGTCTATTTAAAGAACTAGTTAATCAATCAATAAATAAACTTACGAGTACAAAGCTTCTTCGCTTCCTAGATAGGATTCGAACATAGCCTTTCCAAACGAAGGGTGTATTCGATACGGACTGAGCTACGGAGGCTACGCTTCATAAGTCTATACGAGTTGATTAGTTTGCATTAGTTCAGAAAGGGAAAAAACAAAACAAAACATAATAAATGTAGTTATGTTTCTTCTAAGCAAACAAAAAATAATAATAAGTAAATCTTAAATTTAATCTAAGTCGAAGTCCTCCACCTCTATGCTAACGAGTTGGTCTGTTTCGTGTTGTACAGCAGCAGAATTCTTTTCGAAATTAGACGTTCGTCCAGAGACAAATCAGACTCTTGATTGAAGTCGCAGTCTACAGACCCGCGACTTACTTCCTCGTCACACTTTTAACTAACCAAGTAGTTGGTTTAAAATTGATAATTCGTAATCGTTGCTGCATTCTGTCCCTGGTGTGTTTGTCTCAGTTTATTAACCAGGTCTTGAAAAGGAAACATCAAACTATTTTCATTTGTTTATTTCTTTCTGACTTGTTTTCTTTTAATGGGTTAATAACTCACGTTAAGGATACTTTGATGCCTTCGTAGAAATACTCAGAAACGTACCAGTACTGTCTTTTCACAAAACTTACAAACCTGGAACGTTTTTAGTGAGTAAAAAAATTGAAAAATTACATTGGAAACATAATTGAAAATTTTCACCTTATAAAGAATTATTATTATTATTACTACTACTACTGGAAAGCGTTGTTTTCTTGAAACACTCTTTTTAGTGTTTGTAAAAGAAATAATTATTACAAAATCACTAGGTGTTTTTTTTTTTTTTTTCCTTAAATCATTATAGCGTCTGTTATGTTCCTAACATCTGCTCTAATAACAAAATAAGTAATGAGTCAAACAGATTATTTTATTGCTCTCGAGACAGTTTCTCGATATAGTATACGGGATCCTTGTTAGATGCATCTTCATCCAATGAAAATTTTCAGATGATTTACCTAAAAGGAAATAATGATGCATGCGATTTAGAATAGAAGCTTGAACTTAGTTCAGCGTCGAAGTAGATTAAGTTGCAAATTACAAAAAGTGCTATGCAGATATGATTCACGTTAGATCCTGAAATAAGAAAGAGTTAGTTCACTTGAACGTGTTCGTAATCTAGAAGGGGGAACTTCGCTTTATGCACATAGAAGAACAGTCGAAAGCAGGTATTGATCTTAAAACGTTACAATGGACTCCGGTAATTTTAATTAATCACAGCGATGTCATTTTTGTATTATAGGATGCAAACTTTTAAAGTGGGGTGTGGGAGAACAGCAAATATCTGATGATCTCAAACTAGTGATGGGCAGGAGGGAAGCTTGTAAACGAGTAACGCGCTCTATACCTGAATAAGAACGATTCTGAGATGATCCCCCCCCCTCCCATACTGTAATTGTTTTGTGTGGGTGGTTCTCTTATTTTTACTCTGCATCTGCAACTCTATGAAGATTACGAGTATCTAACAATTGAAACAGTGGATGAATTGGCATGAATGTTCTAATTATAGTCCGCTACTTCTGAATAAATCTCCTTCTAATGTTATCCAAGTTGGAACGAGAAGCTCTGTTCGGTTATTGAGTAGACATATACTCTGATGAAAGTCTATTTTTATTTACTTTTTGATCTACAAAAGGAAGTCCCACAAACGAGAAAACTCGGTGAGATTTCGAATTGCGAGCGAGGATGAGAAAGTGTTGCTATTTTTACATCCCCGAAAATGTTTCACAATCTTTAATGAATAGAACAGAATACACATCAAGTCATTCTTAATGCATTTTCAAATTTCATACGATGCGTCTCCTGGACAGCCAGCTGACATTTCACTCAGTGTGAAGTTTTCTTGTTCATTTGCATAAATTTCTTTTTCAAGATCGCACGTTAACACGAAGTTATGTTCGGAGCAATCAGGCTCACAATACCGTTGGAGTGTTGCTAATATACATTCCGTTCGATATCTTTGTTTTTTTGTTCGTTCCATTGGTGTGCATGTGTTGCTTAACCGCAATTAGAAAGTGCTCACACGGAGTATCTGCAGCATGAGTTCCCAGTGTTAGCACAACGGTTATGTCACTATGACGAAGTGCACGGGAGGGTTTTTGCAGGCAGTTCCCTTATGCTTACAGCAATAGCGGACGGGAAAATTTAATGGCCCTTTATCGCTCACACCGCTAACGATCTATAGGATAGCGACGTATTCAGCGAGACGGATAAACAGACCGCCAGTGTTCGGAACACCATTTAAATTATCAGGACGGACTGAAGAGAGCAGTAGTCGCATTAACTGCAATATAAATAATAGTCTAATAGAGCTCGTTACGGTAAACTATAGCGCATCAGTCGGCGCTGTCAACTAGGCTACACGAGTGATAGACGGAGGAATATTGTGTTGGACACAGAAACAACTCGAGAATAAACACAGTTCGGTTTAGTTGCAGTCAGTTCGGGCTATGAGGCCGTTATCTTTGTGTGTGGTCGTGTGGTTATTTGCAAGTGTGGTCTGCAGCATGTTTTGTGGGATGAAAAACCTGAGTATCCGGGAGGTAAAATCATGCTACCCTCGCATGAAACTAACTTGCTTCCAGTTGAAAAAAAAAACAGTATTGAGGTTCTTCGTACCAGATGGGATTTATGACCATTTCTTTCCAGTCGAAGAGTTTAGGTACTAATTTCGCTGCAGAGCGTACAAAATTTTATAGACAAGAATCGCTGAATTGTAACGAAAAGTAAAGTAATACGTTCTGATTTATTTATTTTATTTTATTTTTTATAATGACGATTACCAGAAACCAAAACTGATAATTTTTAGAACTTGATCTGTACGGTTCACATGCTTCCTCCCTCTAAGATTCCGGTGGTTTACTTCAGTATCATTATTGAACTGCGTGTTTTTAGAACTGTTTCTATCTGATTCACAAAATGATTCAGGAAGAGACAGAAGTCATCCAAGTCTTGTACAGCAATGCAATCCAGTCCCGGAGTAGTCTGAGCACTTATATAGGCCTTTACGCTGCCGTGTAGGCTTTTCCAATGTCGCATTGGAGTGAAGCTCTTGCATGCCAAGACCAATTCTTCGAATACGCATAATTAATTTTTGCTTTGTTCAGACAGCGCAACGTCAGTGGGGTCAGGAACTGTTAATTCTGAACGCATCGCATCGTTCACGCTTTCAGAAAGCCAACGTTGAACACTATAGATGTGCAAACTCGTCCTCTCAATAATTTTATTGTCGGATGAAAGTTCTTTAGGAGGACGAGGACCAAATATTTTTCACTGCTATAATTCTAAGACTTCTGGTTGTAGCATAGGTGTTAAAAAACGCCAAAGTGTTCGACAGGCTAACTATGAACGACAAGTGCAATTTAGCTCACATGCTTCGTTAAAATAGATGAGTCATTTTTTAGCACTCTCTCGTGTTCTTAAAGAGAAGTTTCTCATTTAGTTGTGCGAATGTGTGTGTGTGTGTGTGTGTGTGTGTGTGTGTGTGTGTGTGTGTGTGTGTGTGTGTGTGTGTGTGTGTGTGAGAGAGAGAGAGAGAGAGAGAGAGAGAGAGATTTGAAGCAGATATAGAAAAAAAAATGTATACACGCATTACATCATTGAAACACAAGTTTTGTAAATTGTTTCGAACTTTTCGTTCATACGTTACTGTTTATATTTGTACAATATTTCATCATTTGTAGGGATGGGTCATAAGCATACTTGAAAGTGTTTCGACAACTTATCTTGGTTTATAACACTCAATAGGAGTGGAATCCATAAATGTGGAATATGTTTAGTAACATCAGCCAAGCATGAATTTTGCTAGGACTAATATAGCAAGGGAACAGTCACGAGAGAAAAAATGTACTAGGGCTTATGGTAGTGGTTTTCTCTATTTCCTAATAAGAAAAATATATTTCTTTTTGAAAAACAGAGGCAGCATCTTTGCTGAAAGAGTAAGTATTGTGCGAATGATCGCTACAAAATGTCCATCTCGAACCTCCGTGGCTTAGTCAGTTTCGACAGTTGATTGGAAACACTTGGGTTCAAATCCCGTGTAAGATGCAAAGAACCTTTAGAGGGCTTTTCAGTTGAAGTTGAGTTAGCCAGTGTTATACGGAGAGGCAGGGCTTTTCCTCCCATAAACTCGGATTTTCCATCTCGCAAAACAAGCAAACTACCTGGGACAACATATGCAAGTTGACAGCCATAATACATGATGCAGAGAGGATTAATCTCTCTGTCAGAGAATTAGTTACTGAGTCCTGACAAGGCTAACCCGCAAAGGGAAAATGGAAGCTATCCACGCATTGTTATTTTAGTTTAAAATATATTCAAATATATTTTCCTTTGTACAAACCTCATGCATAAATAAATGTCACATCAGGATCAACAGATTGAAAAATAAAAATAAAAAAGAATGGTGTGTTCTAAGCGAGCAGTAGGCCTGATAACTAAACTAGATCAGGTCGACGTCATCACAAATGAAATTCGTAATGACATGTGAAGGCGATAATGATTAAGACTAGCGGATGCGTCTCCGCCTGTTAAAGTATGGGCTGTAAATTCGAATATATATGCTTATAAATGTCTAAGAGGGAGATGATTATCATCGTCTGATGTGATACCACCTCTCGAAACGAAGTCCTTTGGCAATTAAAGACATTCCTACAACAGGCGATGGGATACTTCGGGGATATTTAAGAAAGAGACACCACTTGAAATATTAATAAAGACAGCAGTATATCGTATTTATGTTTAATTAGTTTCCATCGTGTAAACGTGAATATGGACGCACATATTCTAAGTATTTTTATCGAAACCAATCATTATATGGTAATGAGATGAGAAATATTAGAATATAACTGAGAAAATGAATGACGACAAGAACTAATATCAAGATACGAAGCTACCTTTAAAAAGAATAATCATAAATGAAAATATTTTACGAGAGTGTAGCCAACACTCTCATAAAATGAACGAAATCACGGGGCAGAAGGAAGAAAGAACAGCAGAATCTAATAAAGATAATATTGGCATGCGAACCAAAAGGTAAAAAAGATTATGACGATTGGACTGTGGCATGCGGAGAATCGAATGGATACTTAATGCGTAGTTCGCCGTAACATTTGCAGTGACTTCCGTGCGTGACTGCCGATGCGGTCTCCGGATTCGGTTTAAGACCCAACAATTTAGAAATAATTGCGAATATTGTCCATTATTTCTTTTTTGTTGTTCAAATTAGCGCATTCGTATAAAAATATTGATCATTTTTTTTCCCTTCGCAATGTGATTAAAAACGGTCCGTCATCACTTAGTCTTGAACGCGCATATCAGGAAACGTATTCATATGCATTGCTGGTCTCGGAGAAACCTGTCTACATGGGGATGTTTATACGCCATAAATTTGCTTGTACACAGTTTTAGTGTGATGTACGTTTTTTTATTTATTTATTTTTTTTTTTTTATTACTGCGTGCTATTCTTTCAGGACAGGTTTTTAACTCGTATTACTCGGACAAATTTTCCTTTCCTTATCTATCTGCGTTGCGTAATCCTTGTATTGAGATAAACTTTGCTGCGATAAACTAGTGGACTTGGAAAACAGCTTGGTAAGACCGATTCTGTTTTCAAAATAAGGGCTTCACACACACACACACACACACACACACACACACACACACACACACACACACACACACACACACACACACACACACACACACACACACACACACACACACACACACACACACACACACACACACACAGAGAGAGAGAGAGAGAGAGAGAGAGAGAGAGAGAGGAGTCCTGTATTGTTTTTCTTCATGTTTCTAAATTTTCCCAATATGACTCCACAGCTTTAATTTCCACATCTGAATAGATAACCAAAACACGCAAAATAACTTCTTCACCTTACTGTGTGCAACAGCAATGCCAAGGATGGTCGCATAAGTCTTGCTTGTTCGTGTAAGACTCGTTGAAAACTGTGTGTGTGTGTGTCTGTGTGTGTGCGTGCGTGTGGACAACAGTTGATACGCTTCCATAATTTAATTCAAGTTTGTTTGGCTGGGGGAAAATAATCAATGGCTTAGTCTCGAGATGCTTAGGAATCCACAACAAAGGAGCGAGAGCTGACTTTTATGCCAACCAATCGCGTCAAAATGGATTTTTTAAGTAGAACAGTTACGATTTCAAAAGAATTACTAAAAATGTAAGCTTCTTAATCATATGATGTTGTTAAGAATTTATATGGAATAAATTTATATGTATATGCAATGTTTTCTGGAACCTTAAAATGATTTTCCTGTGCTGTTTTTCCTTCTTGGAATTTTCTCTCTTCTTGTGATACCCTTGATTTCGTGATTGTTTTCTATAATATTGTTTATCAGTTAGTCTTCTCATCAGATATTTCTTCCTAGATCAGCGGGATTTAATGTGATGGGGTATCAATCAAGGCATATTTTTCTTCTCAGAAGTTGTTGAGGTGACTTGCCAAACATCAAGTCACTTCATGTATTGAAGTGACATATATTTGTTTGTCAGATTATGGATTAATTATTTTTATTTTTTTTTTTGCTTCTGGTGAATACATAGTAAAAATATAAAATAGCGTCTATCTGTATTTGCTGATCCTACCTATAAAGAGCCTTTCTATCACAGATTCCCGCTCCTAATATTTTAAGAGCTATCAAAGATACTCGTCTTAGAAAACACAGTAATTATTGCATGCAAATAAAGTGAAATGTCTTACCTGGGGTGCTGAAGCTGGCTATTTCCTCTGCTGCTCCTGGTAACCATCTTGAGAAATTGTCCGTACATAGTCCGCCGTAAATAGAGTTGTAGGGCAAATGGCATTCGGTGAGGGCGCTGTCCAGTGATGCCGGACCTGTGAGACTGGCGGCAGTCGATACCACGGTAGGGCTGCAAGGAGATTTAGCATCAGGTAAATCCAAGATATCTCGGACGGTGAAACTACTGGGTTTTGTGCTGGCACTCACAGACATTTTCATGGTGAGTCCCGTGGCATGCGGCCCGCACTGCGCGCAGCATACGTCACTCACACGAACTCGAGATAAAAGTTTGCGATGCCGATCGCAGCATCAGGTCATTTGGTAGGTATGTCTACGGAGAGAGGCCGGAGAGCAGTCTTAGCTACGGGCACTTTTCGGAAGCTAGCTGTGGACGCTGGATGTACGTAGGTGTGTGTGTGCATGTGTGCGTCTGTACGTTAAGGAAAGTCTTCGCGTTGCTAGCAAGCGGTGCGCTCCTCGCCCGACGTCGAAACCACCTGGAAGAATCGCCAACACCGGTCACAGGGTGGTCCTGCCGTGACATGTCCCGTGACGGAAGACCCCAGGAGACCTTGCCGTCGGTGACAGGGGGGTGGTACGCGCTATCCTTCGGCTTATTTATCAACGCCGTCGGCACGTATCCTGATTGGCCATCGCGACGAGTCGGTCATCCTCCTAAAGGTGGAGTTTGAACGCATGGCTCCCGTGAGGACAGTCGCTAGAAAGGAGACGACGGGCGTTGATGGTTTAAGTGCTACTTTGTGCATCGCGTTTCTGTGGCTGCGTGAGTTGCTTATTAAGACAAGCGGACTGCAACTTAAATTAACTCCGGGGTTAGCCTGTGCTTTACTGCCACCGAAAGTATAGAGAGTGCGCTCGTAGCAGGGCGGTGCGGAAGTAAGAGACGGTTGTATTTATTAGGGATCGATATTTGGATTTGAGTAAAACAGCAGACAAGGCAGACGGCTAACGAACGGATGCATAAATACTCTTAAACCGTTGAACACCCAACAGTTTATTTAATAGAATTTCCATTCTTATGTTCAGTTTAATCTCATTTGTAAATGTCGTCTTCAGTACATGCCAGAATAGAGCGAATGTCATTGTGAGGATCCTTGGATTTACTTTCGATATTAAGGGAGAGATTCTTGTCATAAGTTACTTTTATGTAACTAAGGCAACTACTGTTTAAGGTGTGCAAACTGTGAATGAATTATAGAGAGTGTTAAATTAAAATGATACCGCATAGATCTAACAGAAAACTTCATTTACTCGTTGATATAAAATAAATTGGAACAATTTAAAACTTATTACTAAACTTGGCCAAATTCATTGACAAAAGATTTTAAATCTGTATGCAGTTGGTTAAAAAAAGAATAAAGAAAAAATAATAAAAAAGAGATCTCATTGATGACATGGTGTGGTCCTGCACTCTAAAGAATAAGCTGTACATATATTTGATTTTATTTGCAAGATTATTTAAAACTTTATAATCATGAAAACCAATATAGATTGTAGTCTACTACGAAAAGCTATAACAAGTATTTAATTTCGATTATCAAAAATAAAAATTCTTTCCAAAAATTAATAATTTCACTGCCAAGAATAGCACACGCTCCTGAAAGTGATGTTACGTTGAAAATTTCCAGAGCGCCACCTGAACGAAAACTTTTCCAATTAATTGCAATCGCAATATTATTTTATGACTGGCCTGCTACTGATGCTCTCAGATCTCTCTCTCTCTCTCTCCTATTCGCGATAAATTTTAATTCTGCCAGCATCACAGCAAACAATTAATCGATGGCGTGTTTGTAACGATCCATCCCTGAATAATCTAGGATATTAGCATTTATGAAGGATTTTGTTATGTTCTTCTTATTTCTGTATAAATGCAACAATGGCTATCGAATAAATTCACAGACTGGCAAGATGTTTTCTTTTATGATTGACAAGATTGGAAATGGAATATTTATATCAGAATCTGTATTATATCAGAATATTAAAATAATCATGCTGTTGTTTTAACATAATAATAGGTCTTTTATGTTAAAATTTATCTTACAAATAGTTGTAAGAAAAATACTTATCTACGGCTGGCTCTCAGAGAAAAAGTGCTTCAAAGTGCTAGTTATATATTTTGGTCCTTCATAAAATTTTCTGGATGACATTGAAATGCACAATACACCGAATAATATCTAACACTGCATTCTTCTCTAGCATGAGGTTCATGTTTGATCTAAACTCTGGTAAAAAAAAAGTTACTCGAATGTGACTTGAAATGACAATATAAAAGAGTTCAACTTCTTCCATTCCGATTGTTAATTTCACTTTCCAGTTAACCTCATGAACACAGCGACAAGTGTGCCACACTGGAACGTTGACAGGTAAGTGCCTCGGACGGTTGATGATTCGTTTATCTCTAGCTGGCGAAGCCACTAGAAAAACCCACTCTTGTTGGAGATGATCACCTTGTTCAACAAAGAGCACCACTCGAAACGCAAGAGATGCTTTAGCCCTCCGGAAGAGAGCAGGCACACAATATTTGCTTCTTCGCTTGAATATGTGGTTCATACTTATCAGAAAACCTAACCGAGCATATGTCTAATCTGCATTGCTCACAGTAGGATAAACGTGTAGAACAGGAAGCCATTACTTTTTTTCTCTGTTTATTTTGGCAGAGATTTGGGTAAGTGACTTTCATAATATTTATATTAATAGCCTAAACAACTTTTTCACGTGCAAATCATGTATATTAATTCCCGTATACACGAGTTTTGCTTATAAATGATTCTGCGGTGTGTCCTTGATTTATTATTTGGAAATTCCCCACCCCTTTACGTAATGGTACGGGACATACAGTCTCTGCGTATGATAATTTATTAATTTATACCATATAATTTCTGAACAAATCATACATTTGTTTGATTCTTACAAAATTATAGCCGTGTTCCATTAGAATGTTTATATACACGATAAAGAATATAACGCTATTAATCACTCAAGAAATTAGTCTTTATGTTTCTGACCGATGGACCGTGAAAGTTATATGTTTGTTAAGTATATAATTTTTTTTTAATTTTAATTCAATTTGATTAACCCTACATAATCTGAATTTACAAAGCGAAAGATCCTATCAAATTTCTCATATGGTGCTGCCATCTATTGTCATTAATGGAAAAGGAGTTCTGCGGAATTGATTCAGTAGGTGCTTTATCATCGAAACTTAATTGATTTATTGAATTTAAAATTTACATTTGTATCCTTAATAACTGAATGAAATAACGAGATAGATGATAAAACACGATGAAAACATTTTCCTTATAAAAAGAACTTAGACGGTTGTAAATGTTTTCAACCTTGCTATTAGCTAAGGTTGGTTCTACGCAGACATTGGTAACCAATGGCAGACTGCGTTAACACTTCAAGGACCTGAAAAAAAATAGAACAAAATGACTGTAATTGTTATATAAGTAATGGTTGAGATCTCCGAGCTTTTTTTTTTTTTTTTTTTTTTTTGTTTAGCTTATTGAGACTATAGCTGTGTGATCAACCTATGAGAATTCAGATAGGGAAAGTGTTAGGGTTGGTCATTCAGCACTCGGCCACCAGTACTCATGGCCGAGTGGTGAATGGCCAACCAACTAACATAATTGCATGATATCTGTTCCGAAGTGAAAACATAATTAAATGCTTTCGCCACGCGTCACTTGTCTGGAAACGACAGTGGCCTGCACATCTCATTTCTGAGAGGTCGAATTCTCTTGGCATTTATCATGTGCTAGGCTAATTGGTCTAAGCTCGTAACAGGTGAGTCATAACCTAACGCAAAAGAAACAAATTAAGAATTCGTGCAATTCACAGACATCACACCCTGCTGCTTTGTGTGTCTTTCCCAACATATGACGCGACAGCCTAACCCAATCGAAGACTCAAATATGAGAAATTTAAATGAATAAAATAGGTAGCAAAAATCCAAAAACGTTGCCAATTAGTAAGTTAATGTTAATGCCATGCAGCTGTTAATGAAAGGTACCTCTCTTCTGGTCGTGGGTTCGAAATTAAGAAAAGCTGAATTTGACATTTACTGACCAAAATTAAAATGCTGGACCAAAGCGGATGGCATTGCCATCTCTTAGGAATATGTTGCTCTAAGTAAGAATAAATCGTCTGTGGCTTCTTTTGTTGGGATTAGCAATAATAGCAATAAAATGGAAATAATAGCATGCTAACTGCAATCTGCAGTTAGCATGCTATTATTTCCATAAAAATGTACTGTGTTAAATAGTTGATTGCATAAATACGCTATCATGTGAAGACTTAAGTTTTATTCATACAGCATTTCTCTCTCTCTCTCTCTCTCTCTCTCTCTCTCAAACAGTACCTCTGTAGTGCGATTGCGATTGCAAGAACATCGGTTGAAAAGATGTAAGTTCGAATTCTGTCTAGGATGCGATGAGCTTTTTACATGGTTTTCTGCAGTTGGTGGTTGTTTCTTCTCCCTTAAACCCTGGTTTTCGCTCCTCCCTTAAAACACGGTGTTATGTACTGAATATACTGTTCCTATAGCGCAGTACACCGTAATTCCAGCTGGTTCCACTTTCTCTGAAACAACAGTGAAATAATTACGCATGGAATATTAGAGGGCAATAAAAAAAAAAAAAAAAAAGATATTTGGAGGTTTATCGGACTGCTGTCATAAGTAATCGCCACACCACCACCATAACAATATCAACAGGTCTTTCTTATGATCAAAATCAGTTTTATTATTTTTATGTATTTATTCATTTATTTTCCATGTTCACATGTAAGTCACTTTATGGGTGATTGATGTTTGCGAGCAGTGCTGCTTCGATTTGCAAGATTTCAAATTCATTTTTGTTTATGTCTTACTACGGTTGTATAGAGCTCCCTTTCCAAATACTTTCAAACTTATTATTATTGTTTTTTTATGATTTTTCTCTAAATGTAGGGAAATGGGCGAATGAGTGCTAGTTGTGATTACTGTGTGTTTCGAGTATAAAATTAGAATTCAATATCACCCCTGGTCTGCCATTTGTAGCGCACTAACATTTTATTTGTATCTACACCCAGGTATATACAATACTACGAAAAACTGCAGTATGAAAATTACATTTGTGAATATTAAGGTATAAACTACTTAAATAAGCCGCAACTTATCCTTTACCATTTTTGCAAGTGATTTACCCTGAAAAACAACTGCTGCTGACTTCTATATTTAAGGGTTTCCTTAACAAATCGAAGTCAAATTAAACCCTTTCTTTAATGAGAATCTTATGGAAGAAAGGTTATAAATTTGTGACCAGTCGGTACTATAAATGGCCGCAAGTTAGATAATCAGATTCTGTTTTAGAAACTGAAACAATCTTTTTGATTCCACTTCAGTTTTCATACTGAGTGTGAAAGCTAAAGTGAATTGCAAAAAAAGAATGTTTCATTCGAGGGAAAACTTCCAAGTCTAAATTAAGTTTTTTTTATTTTAAACGAATTGCTTAATTTTCATTTGTGAAAATGAAAATTAAGCTGACTGCTGCGATCAGGCGTCCTGAGTTTCAATAATCCCTGGATAATGACTAAAGCCATTCTGAACATACTTTGACCTACATCACTTCATAGGCAGACCGATGATAAACGATCCACTCTTCAAGCTGAATGCAATAGCATGTTTGGTACGTAATAATGCTTTTGGCTGGTGTTGTATTTGACAGCTATTTCAAATTCAGAACAACAATATGAAGTTCTTGTTTATGATCTGGACGTTTATTCAAACTCGTATAGTTGACCATACGCTAGGGTCATATGCAATCATCACGTTAACAAAGAAATGTTGTCCCATACTTCTATCGAGACATACTGTATACATTAATTATCTGTCTGCTTCATTGGAGGAAGAAACAAGTGGAACACATAGCAGTGGTACACCGAACAGTAGTAGATAATGCCTGAAGATTACTTTGTGAATTGAAAGAGTCATGGAAGGAGTAAACATCTTTTTAATTAAGAAATTAAACGCCGCCACAAATCTTGAGAACCGAATTATTAATATCATAGACATAGAAAACAGCCCTCTCAACAAGGAATCTGTATTCTCACGAAGTACGTCTGAGGCTATTATGGAACTGCTAAACATTTCACCATCAGAATTAGTCCTTCAGGATTGTAGAGCATAAAGCAAAGAGCTTTTGTCTTACGCTGAACCATATGCAATCATCATTTTAGGGAAAGCATCATAAGAACTTATTGGATGAAATATATTCCACCGTTTGTTATTGTTGATCAGGCGATATCCTACAAATTGGAGTTCGCAGTCGTAATGGATGATTTGCGTATTCTGGTTATGATGTCTTTGCCTCCAGAAATTCTGAAATTATTTTCAGATTCCTTAAACTTGTTGTTAGCATATGGATGTATCCGGTATACCATTATTAGCATTTGGATTGAGTGAGGTATCGGTCAGAAGTTGTTACTTCCTAGCAGGTGGTCTGTACAGGCTACCGCCATTTCTCGAAGTATGTGTGTGGTCACGGGACCGGTTTACCTATTTTTAAGGATGAAAACCCCAGGTGTCCGGGAAGAGAAAAAATCCTCCGCGTCCGTATGAGACTGGCTGTCAGCTAACTCACCTTTAGTCTTTTCGATTAAAGGTGAGTTAGCTGATAAACCTGATAATGGTTCCTCGCGTCATAGACGGGAATCGAACCTAGATCTTTCCAGCCAAAGAGCTTTGCCTATCCGGACTTAGCTGCAGAGACTCAGGTTAAACTTTACAGAGTATTACGAATTACTTTGAACTCCATACATGGTTTGTCTGATCTCCCCCCCCCCTCCTGTAACTCGGATTAATGATTATGTGTCACCCTGGGCTTCCTGTGTATCTTCGTTGACAACCTCTTCCGCAGAATGATATCCCTTTCAAAATGGCTCTTTGCGATATATTTGCATTTTCTGCTCTTTCCCACACCCCCAGAAAAGCCTACCCAATGTGCACCAGCTCGCTAAACTCGTTCACGCTGACCGAGGCTTTCTCTTGCAACTATGTTGGATCTTCACCTTGCTCTCGAGACATATTTGAATTATAGTGTACTCGTTAAAAGGTATGGCATTCGCATATACAAGGGGATACTGAAAAGTTCTGATACACAGAACTGTGTTCTGATACACACCTATAACAAAAATGATATTAAAGCAATGATATGGAGCAACATTTTTTTTTTACCTCAGAGAATTGCAAATGATGCAGCAGCGTTGTAACAAGTGTATAACACTTCGTGGGGAATATGTTGAATAATGTGTAAGTTACATGTTCTACCTCAATTCCTTCATTGCGATTATCACAAGTTCTCACTCGTTCAGTTCAGGGTTGCTATTTCCATTTTTTCTGTCCCTTAGCTGCATATATCGGTATAGAGTATGGGGGGATACTGTCGGGAAACAGTTTTAGGAAATCAAAATAACCATCCAAATGTTTACAAGATGCTTCATTCAACCAAATGAAACAAAATCATAAAAAGGCATCTTTTTTGGACTTAAAAAGTTCAGCAAAAGTTTATATTTTTATTTTTAATGGGGATGTCTTATTTATAGAAGTGCGACGTTTCTTGTCTTTGTTAATATTTAACTTATTCATCCCCCCCCCCCCGAATATGCGTGAAAACGTGTATACTTGAATGTGGTGTTGTCCTTAATAATTTCAATCTTATTTGCTATCAGTGAGATATTTATGATATTTGTAAAGAATTTAACCACTAATATACCTTGGTATTGCAAAGCAAACGAGGGAATACCCGAACCATGGCCTGCTATGTTTTTGATTGCCGAGATCATTTATTTTTCATATGGAACTCGGTTCACCGTCACATTCCCTTCACCAGGTCGGCCGAGATATGTTTGCCGAGTGAGTCATTCGGATACACAAATAGTTCCTTCTGCTCTTGTGGAAACAGTAAGCGAACACTGGTGACACCCTCGTCAACATCTACGAAAGTCGTGTGCGCGATACGAACAGAAATTGCAAATTTAATTCGTTGGTGTTCAAAGGCCATCTGTGTTCCCCTTCGAGAAACACGTACCGGTGAGAAAAGGTATACAGACGCGCCTCGCGTTATCAGAAAGAAGTAAGATAACAAGACCAGACCGTTAGCTGTTCAAATATCGCATGCAAGCTCTGAGGCTAAACGAGGGACTTTAGAAATACACCAACGCATCAGGAACATTGCCTGTTTTCTACCGCACGTCTTTTAATTTCTGTATTTTCCTCGCTTACCATTAATAAATGAATCTAACGAGAGTTCTCTGGTTATAATTGTGGAATATCAGGATTACCCAAGAACTACTTGTTGATCACGGAACTAATAAAGAATACGGGACAATTTTAGGGTGTGGATAAAATTGTTTTAACGATATAGTGACCTCAAGACTTAAGTTACATCTTAGATAACGAACTAAGTAAATAATTTTTTTAAAGAAAGTAGAAAAATATGTCTTATTAGCTAACACGCGTCAAATCAGAGTCACTAAATTAGGTTTCTCCCATTCGTGATTGTAAAAAAAAAAAAAAAAAAGACAAATAATATTACGTCAGCACGCAGCACCTCCAGTATTACTACTCAAAAAATAAATAAATAAATATAATATATATATAAAACCTAGCTTATAAAATTGCTTGGTATCTTTAACATGTGTGTGTGTGTGTGTGTGTGTGTGTGTGTGTGTGTGTGTGTGTGTGTGTGTGTGTGTGTTATCCATATATCCATGATTTAATTGTCTTCCTGATGAAATTTTGTGGGCTGGCTAATAATTAAATCATACTGGATGTCCATTCTGGAGTCTTTTAGAAGAACGTCCACATATATTTATATAATTTATAGTGGGTTTTTTTCATGTCTTTTTAAATTTATAATACTAGGCTATCTTTTGATTATCGATCAAGTTGTAAAACATAACAGGCCTGTTCGTTTAATTCAGTCGCTAAATTCAATGGCTAGTTCAATAAGCAAGGTGGTAGTCACACACGAACATAATCTACCATTTAAGCTGCTCAAAAACATCGTTTCATAGTCGGCAATTTTCACTGAACTCAATTTGTTCATGTTGTCGATGCATACATCAATATTCAGAGCTCCATATAACTGTGCAAGTTTATGGATGATAAAACCCATATTTTAGTACACACGATGTGCGGTATTTATTATGCATAAGAGCGCATTAATGACTACACACACACACACACACACGCACACACACACACACACACACACACACACACACACACACACACACACACACACACACACACACACTCTCTCTCTCTCTCTCTCTCTCTCTCTCTCTCTACGATCTACTACTAGCATAGCGTTTCCCCTCTCCGATCCACATCCTCTGGGTTTGAATTCCACCTCAGGCATTGATACTTGCGAATGTCTTTAGCTCGCAAATGAATTTCATCGCCCAGCGTGATACGTTATTGGAGGCCTGAAGTGGCACAAAAATCTTCCGTGTTTAGTTTGTAAAGCGGAATTAGTCCTTGCTTTAATGTTAGGTACTAAATGTGCTGTAGGTTTCCACTCTGTCGTGAGTGGGATCGACATTAAAAAATGAAGGAGATTATCATTGCAATCAGAATTTCTCCTCTTAACACTGGACGTCTGTATCATTCGGTGAAGGCGCAATTTATTCTTTTGACACGGAACTCAAGTGTTTTAGGAAGGACTAAGGGCACTTCAGCTGTCCACGTAGAGTATTACGTGCATTATTTTGATTAATGTTTAGTGCTTCGATTTAGGGAAAGTGTCAATTTATTTAATGCAAAGCTGTAAATATCTTTCCAAGTTTTTACTCGAAGTGAAAATAAGAAAGAACACGAAACTGCAGATGAATGGTTTCCTGTTGGATTTGGGCTCTTTTCCAATACACGCAAGTGGGGTGTTCTGGTCAACTTCCAAGCATTCTGCGTGAGTGTGTGTAACACAAAACATAAAGAAGGCTTATAACACTAAAAGGTATAATCGGCAACTGTTATTAACTGTTTCGCAAATGCCTCATTAATAAAAGGAATGGTGGATTAACACAGTCAGTTAAATGGCCGAGGTGTGTTCGGGACATCAAATGCGAGGTCGAAACATGATGACTTCCACAATTGAGAGCTTTGGTATGCATTTGGGAAATGGACTGTTTATGTCAATGTCTAAATAGCGGGACTGCGATGGAATCACAGGATAGTTTTTATGACACTTTCCACACGGAGCGCAGTAAATGAATCCCGCTTTAGTACTGTAGATGGGCTGAGGATTACATAATTCGATTTGATTAGTATTTATCCTGTTAACATATCAGCTATTTAGGCACAAGTTTTAGTGAAGTGGAATTCCTTAAATGTGGAAATAGACAACAGAATTAGCAAAGCTCGTATGTCAGGAAGTCAATTGAATAAATTACATGGAATAAGAAAGAAATTAGTCAAAACACTAAATTAGCTGTATACAAGACAGTGTTCAAACCAATTTTAACGTATGGATCTCAGACTTACTTTAACTTATGGATCTAAAAGACTCTCATGTGTTATAATTCAGTTACCACGATAGTCATTCAAACACTAGTAAATTCATAATTTAAGTTGCTGGATATCAACTCTTCTAGAATATTTTTACGCATCAAGTTGTAAATGCCATCTCATATTTACTACGTAGGTCCAATATTCTACTACGGCTGAATGTAAGCCTTGACTGGATAGTGTATAACGTTTCAGCTCTTCAGCGAACACTTTGTGTCTTCAAACCCTAATCTGGAACAGATGATTGTGAAAGTCTTTTTTGTTGTTATAGATGATTTTCACAGCCTGGTACGAGGCTGCCACCTTACTTATTGGAAGCCTCATCTTTCTTGAAAAGGTTTTGTATTTGATCCATAGAGCGGCATTCTCAGATTATTTCGCCTTTAGCACTCCCATGCTGCTAGTGTGCCATAGTTTTTGACCTTTCGTGGGCAGATTAAATTAATTAAATTAAAATTAATTAATTAGATTAAAATATAATAATAATAATAATAATAATAATAATAATAATAATTCGACTTTTTATAAACCTAAATTAATAATGAGCTGGTTATTCCTCTCTCTCTCTCTCTCTGAACAAGTCCTTTTTGGTTAATGCGTCTCCCTGGCTTGTCTCTTTTGCAGAAAGAATAATGTGCTGCTCCCGATACTAAACCGGTTGATAGTCCACTAAGGGTATATATAACATATACAATAAACTTTCATAAACGAAAAAAAAAATTGTTTGAGACTTTTAATCAAAAATCAACAATTTATAGGTTTTCTGTTTACGTTCTGTCAACAGGAAAGTACGAGAAATTTATAAGTATTGTAATCGTTATTATCAACCAGTTTTATTATAGTACTCAAATTTGTTCCCGCAGTGTGTATATTCTCCTTGTAATAATTAGCCTTTAAGAACTGCACGTAACAGATTTATACACGCAAAATTGTCTCCAGAATGACGAGGGCGAAGTCAATTTGAACCCTGAGCTTGTTTGTCCGAACATACTTTCTGCAAATCTGGCTAAAAATCTGTCACGAAAATTCGTAAAAGACTTTGAAGATCTGTTATCAGGTTTCGAAATTTATTTTGATGTAGCGTCCCTCATTTTATTGAGGGACGCTATATCATATGTTATGATGTATAACATATGAATATATGTTATACATCATAACATATATTCATATGCTTGAATATATATATATACAGGGTGTTCGGGATAAATATGACATATTTATAATTAATTATATTTTTCCGTAAGTTACATGTATTAACACACACTTCTCTTCATTTAAAAGTTTGGACCCTTCTTCATTCATATACAAGATGTCAGAAAGGATGGATAGCTGGAACCCACCTGAATCATGGAAGAGAATAACTTGTATCATGATGATTCGTGCCCGCCATCAAAATAAGGATATTACGACTGCTGCCCAATGCTCCCTGAATACAGTAAAAACAATCAGGCATGAACTAGAGACTTGCAATGGTGACTACGAGGATGTAGCAAGAAGAAAGATCCCTAGCAGACGATCTGATTGCGTTCGTACAGCAGAATTCCTCGCAAATCTGCAGGAACAGGTGTTGAAGAACCCTGGCATTGGAATTCGGGCTTTGTTCGTGGAGTTGCTAACTGTAGTCAAGCCCTGGTTAACAAGGGTAGCCAATGGTAGGCCGTATGTATGGCAGCAGGATTCGGCCCCTTGCCACACCTCTGGGAAAAGTCAAAAATGGTTGTCTGAAAATTTCTACGACTTCACCAGTCCAAATGTTTGGCCTCCAAACTCCCCAGACCTTAACCCTATGGATTATTTTGTATGGGGCGCAGTTGAAAAAGACACCAATCGCACTTCCAGTAATACAAAAGCCCAGTTAATGGATAAAATTAAAACAGTTTTTGCGGCCCTTCCCAGGGAGACTGTAACATCAGCTTGTTCGAGGTTCCGAAGCAGAATTGAAGCTGTGATCGATGCTAATGGTGGTTATTTTGAGTAAATCTTGTTGATAGTATTGTAATTAACTCTGCCTGTAATGTTTTTTTGCCAATTCATTAAATTTAATAGATACAAAGAAGATTTTCTTTTTCCTTACGAAACTGTCAAATTTATCCCGAACACCCTGTATATATATATATATATATATATATATATATTCAAGATACCAAGTAATTTTATATAAACTTGGTTTTAATCTTATTTCCCAAGTAAGCAAACAGACAAGTATGTCAATTTTGCGCCTGCACGTAGTGCAGAACCTAGGAAACTTGTAGTAAAGGTGGATTAAGATCCGATCACTTTCCTTAGTATTTTTCCCTTAATGCAAAGCACATCCCTTTGCGGAGATGTATGATGCTATGCATTAAAGGCAGGGGTCACTACCCAGACCGGTTTCGACCTTTATTGAGGTCTCGTCAGTGGGAGCCAGACCTGAAATACGAAGGTTGAAGTAATGCAGAGCTTATATGAATTTTACCTAAACAAGTTGCCACAAGGTTTCATATTAATATTTAATATTTAATATTTAATAATATTTTAATAAGGTCAAAGCACCTTGTGGCAACTTGTTTAGGTAAAATTTATATAAGCTCTGCATTACTTCAACCTTCGTATTTCAGGTCTGGCTCCCACTTACACAAGTAAGCAAACAGACAAGTATGTCTGTTTGCTTACTTTGGAAATAGGATTAAAAACCAAGTTTATATAAAATTATTTGGTATCTTGAATACATAATTTACCCAAGTTAAAAACTTTCTACATATATATATATATATATATATATATATATATCTTAGGCCTGTGTAGCTCAGTGAAAGAGAAGCAATTTCACAATTAAATGATTGCAACAACAAATAGTCATATAACTCAGGGTAAAAGCAGCTGTACATATTGTAAATATTATTTACTATGATGTATATATATCCTATTGCTTGAATAAAATAGTCTCAGTGGAAGTGCGCTTGCACTCTTCAGCTAGGCCGACTGGAGGAACTTTTTCTAAACCTTTCTTCTACCGATTCCCGAGTTAGTCGACCTCTGGCACAGGCACGCGGATTTTTATCTCCCGAAAACTCAGTTTTTTTTGTTTTTTTTTGTCCCATAGACTCAAGGAAATCGACTGTAGAACCCACATTATTTCAAACAATAACATATCCTGTTAGGGTTAGGTAACAAGAGATGGCAGAACTTGTTTGCCGGTTTCTTCATCAGTTGCCGCTTATAATTAGTCTTCGGCCAACTATCTCAGATTGGATTGGCTACCGAGATTGAACTGCCCACTCAGTCTCCAAAAATTAGATAGGGTGTTAAAAGGACTTGTCTACTCCCTATAAGAGAATAAAAAGGGTTAACTGCCTTTTTTTTTTGTCTTTGGAGATCTTGCTTTTTTTGTCCTAAACCAATGAGAGTAAAATGTCATTTTATTCTCTCTGATTCCGGACTTAGAGCCCACCAAGTGCAAATGTTTTATTCTTGGTCGGCTATATGATTAGCACCCTTTCGCAAGCAGAGTAGGAATATGGTTATATGTATCGTCTAGTTGGTGAGGACGGAAACAGTTCGTTTTAAGAAGTTTAGCAAGTTTGTTGTTGTAACCGTTTAGTTCAAATGATGTAGCTGAGTCCGTCGTTTCTTTCATTGTTTTAGATTATCTGCATAAGTGCAGTTTTCGCTCACACGATCAGAAGAATTTTATGGTTCCAGTGTAAAACTCATTCTCTAGCATGAGTTTGCTGTCTGTAAATAAGCTTGAGTAAATGAGTTTGCTGTGAGCTTGAGTAAATGACTTAAAGATGTGATTTGATTCTTTCGGTATGCGTAAAAAGGATAGCTTGTATTTTCTGTCAGGCTATGATGTGAATTTATATCTTCTAAGTTTTTTTTTTTCGAATTTTATTGGGTTGAAATCCTCTATATTAAAAACAAAGTTTTTATTGAGCTCCAAATTTCTGTAATTTTCATGAAATGCGCCATCATGAGATACAAATCTGATCTGTTAGTTATCATTACACGAAATCGATGTCATAGTGGTCTTGCTATGTTATCGATGCGAGACAAACTCAAGGGTCGAATCGTGCAATTCGCAGCGCGTATGACAACCGTCTGAAGGAGTTCACAAACACCGAATCGGTGGCCGATGCATATTGAAGTGACCGGCATACAGCGGGTGAACCCAAACAAAAGGGGCTTCTTGGAGACTGCAGTAAGAGCGCATTGTCATATCGTTCAAGTCCCAGAACTTACACATGAAGCTTGGGGTAAACTTAACTTTTAACGCTATATTAAAAATGCGATGGCCATGCCAGTGTATGGCCTAATGGCCAGGTGGTAAACATGAACCTCATATATAGGACTACACTCCAAAACAAAACAACAAAAAAAAAAAAAAAAAAAAAACATTCCTTCACTTTGTAGGTGTCACCCTCATGTCAGGAATAAAGGAACTAATTCTTATGGATTGAGAGAACTTAGCCGTTTCCAGTTATATATATATATAACTGGACTCTTATTTCTTGTGTTTCTCTGATTCATATTCAGGAGAAAACCATCGCAACCAGAAATATACATATAGGAATAATAATAATAATAATAATAATAATAATAATTTTTTTTTTTTACATTTAAAGAATTTTTTTTATTACATTGCATATATTTGTTACAGTTATTATATACATTACATACATTTGATTACATATGATACATTACTTACATTTGTTTACATGTGTTACTTACATTACGTACATCGGTTTACATGTGTTACTTACATTATGTACATTGGTTTACATATAATACATACGTTACATACATTGGTTTTCATGTGATACGTACATTACATGCATTTGGTTGCATATGATACTTCTTGGATGAGAACTAATTTCTTTGCTTTCATCCTCGAAGCTTATATGGAAGCTTATCTGAGGATGACACCAGTTGGTTATTATGATTTTTTTTTTTTTTTTTTTTTTTTTTTTTTTTTTTTTTTTGCTGTGTTGGGAAGCTGCGAAATCTGTGATTGAGAAATTCGCGCACATACACACATACACACACGCACAATAACTTGGACTGCATTGATTCATCGCTGAACTGGAAGCCTGAACGAATATATTGTGTTTCATTAAATTTGTATGGTATATTGGGTGCGTGTTTCTTGTTCATAGTATGTCCTTAGAGCTCTTTTCAGGCTATTGTAATTTGTAAGGTTTCTTTATTTGTAAGTGTTCAAAAGGTAATTTGTTTATCATGTCTGGGATCTAGAAGTTTCGTGTGGCCTTTCCGTAGTGATTATTGTATTTATATGTGATATAATTAGTTGTCTGAGGTCTTGTTATGCGATATGTATTTCTGACTGTCCTGTAGTTGGCATCGAAATAATGTTTTAGCAAAGCTGCATAGCGACATAAATGTTTTGCTGTCAGTATTTTGTGTTCTGACATTGCAATGTTTATAAGGTCGTTATTTTCTCTTTGTTCCCAAAAGATCACTTTTGTCATTTTTTATTGTAGCGACATTAATCTATTTAATTTGTAGGGTGCGCAGAAAGCATACGTTGTTATAGCGTATCTTAGTATATTTTGGCATAGTGCTTTGTATATTAGTGTTTTTAGGCGTATGGGAACTATGTCTTTTAACCTGTAGAGTTTGCCACTTGTTGTTCGGAGTTTGTTGTGTAGATGGTTTATGTGGCTATTCCAGTTCATATCTGCATCGAAGTAAACTCCAAGGTATCGTATTGTTTCAACCACTACGTGATTGTAGTGGTTTTGTTGTTCTGTGTGTTTTGTATGTTGAAAAGCGGATGTTGGATCGTTATATATTTGTTATCAACTGGTCGAGTCAGTGGATTTCTGAATATCATTAATTTTGTCTTTTCTGAGTTTAGGTGTATGGAGTTTTTCGTGAGCCAGTCTATGATCAGATTTATGTCATGTTGCATATTTGTTTGGGCTATGCTTGCGTTATTATGGATGGATATTATTGCTGTATCGTCTGCGTATTGGAATATCTTACCTTTGAGTGGTAGCTGATTTATATCGTGCGTGTAAATGTTGAATAGAGTTGGGGAGAGTACAGCTCCCTGTGGTACTCCACAGGTTACTGGTAGCTCTCTGCTTCGGTTTGACCCGATACGTGTGATATGCTTTCTATTTTGAAGGTAGTTTGTAAACCACCTGTGAAGAGGCCCGTCTATTCCAACATGCCTCAGCTTTTCTAACAAGGTTTGATGTGTAAGTGTATCGAATGCTTTAGTTAGATCAATAAAGACTACCATGGCAATTTTGTTTTTGTCTAAGGCGGTATTAATTACGTCTGTAAAGTCTTCCAAGAGAGATGTTGTTCCCTTATTTTTCTGAAAACCATATTGTATTTTGGGGATAATATGAAAGATCTCAGTGTATGCTGTGAGTTTCTTCAGTATGATCCGCTCCATAATTTGATTGATAATTGGTAATGTTGCTATGGGTCTGTAATTGCTGATTAAATTTCTTTTTCCATGTTTGTATATGGGTGTGATTATGGCTGTCTTTAGCATACTTGGTATCTGTCCTGTTTTAAATATTTTATTTATTAGTTTTAGTAGGATAGGACTTAAACTAGTTGCATGTTGCTTTATATCTTTAGGTCTGATACCATCTATTCCTGGGCCTTTGTTTGGTTTGATTTGATTTATTGCAGAGAGAAGTTCTGCTTCTTTTATGGTTAGGAACCATAATGCCTGTTGTGATTGTGGTCCAAGTGGGGGGTCACGTTTTGTGATTGGGGGAATATTTCTGTGTAGTTCTGGGATGGAGTCTGCAAAGTATTGGTTAAAGTCATTTGCAAGTTGTTGGATAGGTTTTGCGTCTTTCATGAAGCGGTGTGTTATGGTTTCGGAGGCGGTGGTGTTGGGAACAAAATCTAGCATCTCATTGATCAGATGCCAGGTTTGTTTCATGTTGTTTTGTGCAGAGGTTAGTTTGTCTCTGTAGTAGCTTCTTTTTGCATTTCTGATTTGTGTTTTAAGGCGATTCCTTGTTATCTTATATTCAGTTTTTAATGCTGTGTTATTTGGATATCGCTTTAATTCTTTCCATAAAGCGTCCTTTCTGTGTATTTCTAGGATTAAGTTTTGTGTTATCCAAGGATTTTGTGTTGTTTTTGAACGAATTCGGATTTTCTTTGTAGCTTTCTTATATATTTCCTCCAGTGTGAGTTTAATGTTGTTGTATAAGATATCTGCTAAATCTGATGTCAGGTGTTCCCAGTTTGTTTTTCTTATTTCGTGGTTAACTATTTCTTCGTCTATTATTGTTTTCTGTCGCTTTTCTTCTGTGGGACATTGCATGGATATTGTCTTGGTGTGCAGGTTTATAATAATGATAATAATAATATTAATAATATTAATAATAATACAGGGTGTTCGGGATAAATTTGACAGTTTCGTAAGGAAAAAGAAAATCTTCTTTGTATCTATTAAATTTAATGAATTGACAAAAAAACATTACAGGCAGAGTTAATTACAATACTATCAACAAGATTTACTCAAAATAACCACCATTAGCATCGATCACAGCTTCAATTCTGCTTCGGAACCTCGAACAAGCTGATGCTACAGTCTCCCTGGGAAGGGCCGCAAAAACTGTTTTAATTTTATCCATTAACTGGGCTTTTGTATTACTGGAAGTGCGATTGGTGTCTTTTTCAACTGCGCCCCATACAAAATAATCCATGGGGTTAAGGTCTGGGGAGTTTGGAGGCCAAACATTTGGACTGGTGAAGTCGTAGAAATTTTCAGACAACCATTTTTGACTTTTCCCAGAGGTGTGGCAAGGGGCCGAATCCTGCTGCCATACATACGGCCTACCATTGGCTACCCTTGTTATCCAGGGCTTGACTACAGTTAGCAACTCCACGAACAAAGCCCGAATTCCAATGCCAGGGTTCTTCAACACCTGTTCCTGCAGATTTGCGAGGAATTCTGCTGTACGAACGCAATCAGATCGTCTGCTAGGGATCTTTCTTCTTGCTACATCCTCGTAGTCACCATTGCAAGTCTCTAGTTCATGCCTGATTGTTTTTACTGTATTCAGGGAGCATTGGGCAGCAGTCGTAATATCCTTATTTTGATGGCGGGCACGAATCATCATGATACAAGTTATTCTCTTCCATGATTCAGGTGGGTTCCAGCTATCCATCCTTTCTGACATCTTGTATATGAATGAAGAAGGGTCCAAACTTTTAAATGAAGAGAAGTGTGTGTTAATACATGTAACTTACGGAAAAATATAATTAATTATAAATATGTCAAATTTATCCCGAACACCCTGTATATACATATATATTTTTTTTTTCTTTTTTTTTTTTTTAATGTGTATCCTACTCACCGAAGGTTATAAAACTATAGTACATTCGTGCCTTGGGTTGGCTTGGCTCAAGAATGTTTTTGAAAAATTATTTTTTAAATATTTTATTTATTATTAGTAATTTTGTACATAGTCGGGAAATCACGTTCTGGAGACCAATACCATAAGCAGGTGGCAGCGGGCGATGGAATTCACTTCCGTCTTTTAAAGATAGTCACACGCATCTATCCCCTCCCCACGGAGTGATTCGAACATGCAGCCTTCTGGGTGGAGCGCAGCTGCGCTAATTCTTCCAACAAGCCAGTAAGGTGAGCGATGTTATAAATGTAAGGCGATAAATCGTTCGTTCGTTTGTTCTTCTTCTGTAAGTTACGAATAATAACTTTCATCATTCTCTTTTTTGACCTGCCCACTAAAATTGTAGATAGATAAATATTGTTACTTGTACAAATGAAATTGTACAAGTAATAGTATATAGTGATGCAATAGTAATAATAGTATTTACATATTTTTATTAAAATTCTGCATCAGCAATCATTCTAAAAATACGATGGGCCATGCCAGTTTTATTTTCAGTCGCGAAATGTAGCAGAACACTAATTATGCAAAATAAACTCCAGCAGAACGGAAACTAGTTGAATGCAGTGCACTAACTCTAGGGTACTCACTACATTTTTTTTCGGTCAACTCAGTTTTTTTTTTTTTTTTTACTGTGAAACTTGAAGAAGACAAATTGTAGTGATAATGTCATTCTGGTTCGATGGATTATAATATTTAGTATTTAGTTCAATTTTCGCTTCATTCGGATTTCTTTTCTTGCTGTCTATTGTCGTCTTTTATCTTGACTCCTCCCTTTTTGCATTAATTCATTCCACGTTCCTTCCCACTTAGTAGTTGCTTTCCATCTTTTAACATACGTTGTGGTTATTATTCATATTCAAGTGCGTGTATAATATCTGGAATTTAGAGAAGTAGGTCAGTTGCTTCTTTCACTTTTAGTGTAAAAGCGGGTTGTTCATCTCTTGCGGAAATGTGGTACTTCATTTTCTGCATTTCATGTATGGGATTAATCACATAAATGAAAGAAGTGATTGTTCACTTCAGGAATTGATTGTTCTTAGTGATAATCTTTCGGTCTAATATCATTGATATTCTTATTATTATTATCTGAGACCACTAGGGAGTCAATGACTCATCAGGGAGGCTATAAATCACCCAAAACCAACTTCATACCTTCTGTTAAATTCATTCACACTAGATGTACTCACTGCCCCTAAGGACAAATTATTCCACTCACTCACTACTCTCTGGGAGAAAAACCTAGCTCTTAATCCTTTCTTGACTGTGAACAAACTTAACTTCCATGGATGCGCTCGTGTTCTCTCCGCACCTTCCATATAACGAAAAATTTCATCAGATGCTAACCTATAACACTCATTCAAAAGTTTATAGGCCTCTATCATATCACCCTCTTTCTCCGGTTAACCAGAGTCTGTAATCCACATTCTTGCAATCTGTCCTCATAATCCAAATCCCACCATAATTCGGATATAATCTTTGTAACTCTTCTTTACACTCTTTCCACAGCTTCTTTATCATCTTGGAACCCGGAGACCAAATCTGTGTACAATAATCAAGGTGCGTTCTTATCAAGGTCTTATAAAGAGGCAAAATGGCTTCCTTATCCTTACATGTCAAGGTTCGCTTCAACATAGAAATTATCCTCTGAGTTGTATTTGAAACTTATGCTATGTGACCTTTGAACTTCAAATTCCTATCCACCATTACGCCAAGATCCCTAGCCTCATCAGTTTCTTGTAGCACAACCCCTCCCCCAATATAATATCGCAATATTTTTGTCACTCTACTTAGTTTCCCGATTCTGCCAATTTTGATTAATAAATTTGCAGACACGATATCACTGATTTTGTCTTCAGTTGTTTTCTCAGTAACGCAATGCCAATATTGAAAACATATATAACTTAGTTGTACTATATAACTTTTTAATACGAATTCCGCCCACGATAGTAGACATGGCTATGGTATATTATATAATAATCCATATAAATTGGTTGCATAAAAATGATTTCCTTTTTTTTTTCCTACAAGAAGGTATTTTTACTCATTTAATTTTAATTTTTTGGTGGTATGTTGGAATTCGTCACCCAAATATATGGTACTATTGGATTTTTTTATCACATTGTATATTCCTTCTCATAGAACACAGCTTCCGTTTCCGGCTGTAACATCCCCCTCCCCCTTTTTTTATCTTCTCCTTCTTCTTTAACTACTATTTCGTTCAATCTTAATGTTCCAGGATCAAGATTCATTCTCTATTATCAATATTGTTTGCTTGTTCTGTTTACACTGGGTTGGAATTTGTTCCATGTGATATTCTTTCTGCCAAAATTCTGATAAAACTACCTGCTGGTGAACTGCTTAGACAAAGACATTTTAAGATTGAAGGTCAAACAGTTTTGCTTTAAACCCCACCTCCATGGGTTCGATTAATTGAAAAAAAATATCAGTTGGTCACATTTAATTTTTAGATTTCTTACAGACTGAGAAATTGTCGCTTCTTCTTCAGAATATCATTAGCGTTGTGTTTTTCTTTTGTTTGAATTATATCCATTCCGATTATATATTTGGTTTAATCCATTATCCAAGTATAAGCAAACAAAGTTTGCGACTGAAGTATCTCTCAGGACTGGGGCAACTCGTGGTAAAGGTGGTATAAGTTCTCATCACTTGCCTTAGTATCCCATAATGCAAAGCACATCTCCTTGCGGACATGTATAATGCTATGCTTTAAAGATTTATGCATCATAAGTTTATTCCATAAACTTATGATGCATAAACTTATTCATCATAAGTTTCTGGAAGTTTTGTCACTTGTCTATGCTACTAATTATTGCTACTTATTTCTAATCCAGAGAATTTTAATAATAGGGTGTGACATCCTTTGGCAACTCGTATAGGTAAATATGACTTCTCCATTACTTCCACCTTAGTATCACCACCTCTGGGTCTGGCTCCCTCTGACGAGACCCCTAAGGGTTGAAACCGGTTGGAAGCTTAGATGATGGATAGCAATGCTGTAGCCAATGAAAATGAAGTTCTGAGGCTCGGCTGTTGCTGTTACCCAGGTAGAGGGGTAATGGATGACAATGCTGTAGCTCATAAAGTTAATTGAGGCACGGCTATTGCTGTTACCCCTCTGCTGTTACCCCTCCGATGAAATATCAGCGGTTCTGCTCGGTGGTGGGGTGGGACTGCCACTGGGAAGACAAACGCTGAGAGTTCTTCTCAGTGACAGGGCGAGCCTGTTACTGAGGGGAACAACGCTGAGTGTTTGATCCTTTGGATCACTCATTGTTGGGTGAACTGGGGGGGAGGTAACCCCCGCACTTATTACAGGGAAACCGGTCTGGGTAGTGATCCTTCCCTTAATGCATAGCATTATACATGTCCGCAAGGAGATGTGCTTTGCATTATGGGATACTAAGGCAAGTGATGAGAACTTATACCACCTTTAACACGAGTTGCCCCAGTCCTGAAAGTACTCTAGCTGGAAACTTTGTTGCTTACACGTGGATAAAGGATAAAACCAAATATATAATTAGTAGCATAACCAAGTGTAAAAACTTCCGTATATCCATTCCATTTTAATAACGCACACACACACACACACACACACACACACACACACCCTTTGATAAAATTGTGTTAAAGATCCGTGCAGGGACGATGGATTATGGCAGTGTTTCCCAAACTGTGGTCCGCGGACTCCCGGGGATCCGCTAGTAATTCAGAGGGGATCCGCGGGATAGTTTATTTTCATTAAAATTTATCTTATCATGTTGCTCACACCTGGCCTAATTGATATGTTCATCTTCTTCCGAATATCTCCATTTATAACAGTATTGCATTGTCATAAATGACACATTTAGTGTTGTAAAATTGTAATTTATTACTTCACCTTTATGATATGTAAAATATAAACAATTTCCATTTTGGATTTTATGAGGGCCGCGATGAATTAACATTCGCTACAGGGGATCCGCGACATCATTGGGAAACACTGGATTATTATGGTTATTTGCCAAGCAAAATGGTTGCCGAGAAATATTCCATACGGTACCATACAAACAAAGAGTGAATCAGATGAGTGCAAGATTGATCTGAGACAGTGTTTGAAATAGCTAGATTCTTTTGAATAATTTCAAGCCATATGCATAGTATTGTTTCTGTATATGAAATCATTGCTGAAATTGGGAAGTGTCTATCCGAGGACTCGATTACAAAAATCCGACATCACCAACAACACCAGCACCCACAAATAATTCACCACCGTCTGCAAATTGAATCACTGTAAAGATGTTGAATGAATTACAACTGCTAATTGCTCAAAAATGGAAATCACTATTAGGCATTATTATTTGCTTGCATTTCGTGCTTATTTCTCTCCGTAATAACTCGCTAATTCCAGTTGTTGCTGGGACAGCGGTAATCAATGTGCTTCTCTATTCTCTCTCTCTCTCTCTCTCTCTCTCTCTCTCTCTCTCTCTCTCTCTCTCTCTCTCTTTTTTTTTGTTGTTGTTTTATCTCTTGATGAATAGAAAAAAATCTGGTCCATAATTGAAAGATCTCTGAAAGGACCATACATCCGACTACAGAGAAGTTGTAATTATGTCATTGCTGCAAGAATTGAGTAATTCTGTAGTGACATTGACAGAATGAAACTTATGGAACACCGCAGAACTAAGTGATGAAACTTATACAAAACAGCTAACTGAATGATTAGGGTAATTCTTTCACTTACTTGTATAGGGCTTCACTTTTTAATCAGTACTTAATTATTGATTTTCGACTAACTGTTCTCATTTTTTATATAAAATGACGCTAATTATGTTATTTCACTAGATTTCCTCTATAAATCCTTCACATCTCACTTACTCACACTGCAATAGCAATGTTTACTCACCGACTAGTTATTCGTACGTTTTAACCAATACTCTGGTTTTCAGTGCGTGTTCGTCCGATGGCAAACTGTGAGGTGCTCCAATGTTCGCATATTTCTGTGCGTCGATTTGTATGCATTAGCACCAATGCGTGCGTCTTCATTCACCTGGAATCATGAATGTGTGAAATGTTCTGCTTGGACACATTAACAGGAAATATCTGACGAACGTTGACTTCGTTTTAATAGCGAAAGCAATGGAAACGGACACAGGTGCTGCTTTTGCTGAAAGATGCTGTTGGAATTATGTTGCATCGGATAAATCATCCAAGTTGATCTGTTACTTTTCTAGGATAACGTATTTTGTTTTCTTCCGCATTCCATTCCGAGGGTCAAATATAAATCATAATTTCTATTCAGATGTTCTGTGGGATTGATTGGAGACGTATGGCGACAATTATCCACGAATGGCTCACTGGAGGTAGGTTTCCCCAACAAAACAATTCTCTTCCACACTCTGCTTGGCGTGTGGAGAAATTCCTGGCAAAAAGCGGAGTTTTAATTTTTCCAATATTCATGCTCGATTGGTTCTGAAGGGAAGATGATTTAATAGCATCATCAATATTGAAAAGAAAACATTGTAAGTAATATTGCGAAGTACAATCACAGGACTTTTTTGAAACTGTTTTCGCCATTACGGTGAAATTGTTGTGCTTGCTGTATCAGAACAAGGTGGAATATCACATGCATGCCTTTAAATTCCTATCCAGAATGCTTCTCAGCTTGAGAAAGAGTAAGAAATCATAGAGGAGGATGAGGATATGTTCTCCTTAGCATTTGTAGCCACTTAGGACTGTAGCATGGCAGACTTCGTGATGTAGAAAGTAGATGCCTGAAGATATGAGTCCTTTCTTTCCAACGAACTACGTCTCGAAGCGGATAGGAAAATAGTTCTACAAGTCTGATACATGAATAGTAGATTATGGATGACATCATGCTCTGGCATTATGTTATGGATGACACTTATGACGCTCCAGCTTTACTGCTTTAAAGCAAGTGATTAAAACTAGCATTGCTTTGGCGTTTGACTACTTAAAGATCTTGTATTGCCTCGGCGTTATTTCTTCGAATGCTTGTTGTAATAATACTTCATTTCATTTTCGTAACATTCGAACATTTCTGTAACTGCTTTACCATATTTTCAACAGAACTTATTGCACACGTTCCTTCAACACATTCATGTGAAAGAAGAGAAAAATGCGCTTACATTTGAGATCAGCTAACTCATGACTAACTCAATCTGCCATGTTTTCCTGTACGGTGTGGGAATATACATTGCAAAATGTCCTACACAGTTGCCACTCGATTGCTACATCGATAGTAGTTTCCAGCCGTCCTATATAAGAGATCAGTGGTGCATTGGCTGCTCTGTGTTTAAAGGATGTTGTAGAAAGGGGCTGTATAAAGGATTAGAACCAAGGCCTTACCAACCAAAGAGTAAATGCCGCTTCGTTCTCGCTACTGATACAATTTCAGAACAATATCAACTGATGCAGTGTACTGAAACCAACACATGATATTGTTCTGAAACTGTATCAGTAGCACATATGCAGAACAATATCAACTGATGCAGTGTACTGAAACCAACACATGATATTGTTCTGAAACTGTATCAGTAGCACATATGCAGAACATTGAAAGCGGAGAAAAAACTAGATATAGGGGAAAATTTTATAAGTTCTTTTCTTCGTTGTCTCCCCACCCTCGTATACGCATACACACTTTTCTTTCGTGTTCTCTGGCATCAGAAGTAGACATGCGCAGCCCAGCAGCCATATAGCTTAAGATAAGCAGTAGTTCCATCCATATAATCATGATATTCACACCATGTAGTATGATAATATATCGTACAACACCAGAGACACTATCAATTGCAATGAAACGATCTCATCTCCCCCACACTTATGTGTTCTATGCACATCTAAGCCTCTTTCACAGACAAACATAAAATCTAATGAACATACATGACCCCCCCCTTCACAAGCCATAGTATTGCAGTAAAATGTTTTAAAATAAGAGATGCCATGCAGACTTTTAAAGAAAATCATTTATCATAGTGCATGTGAATCAATACAGAGATAGGACATATCAGTCGATGGTAACACGGCAAACATTCACTTATCAATAACAGACAAATTGCACAGAAGAATGGTATGAATGGTAATATGAAGGTCATATACACACGCACGCACACACACAAGGATGGAGAGAGAGAGAGAGAGCAAATGACCATTCCTGTCTACCTTCACGTGTTACAGCTATAGTTAAACGGATGGCACTCTGAATGCTTGATACATTTTATAACTGTTTGTTTTTTTTCTAAAATTATTGCAAACATGGTTTATGAAATGTGTACTATAAGGGAGAAAATTTATACTATAAAATATAAAAGTATAAAAATTCTTTCTGTTTAAAACATTTAAATGTCCCTTTCCCAATTTGTGATGGCTTATTTTGAAACCTTCTAATCCTATTACGACCCTCATTTCATCCCGCTGAAAGAACCCCCCCCCCCCCGCGCGCACGCACATACACATAAAGTGTAAATGACCATCGGTGACATGTGAGAAAATGTCTCATGTCCAAACTGAATAGTAATTTTTCCAACCACCAAAAACCTATAGGGTAGTGTTTATTGAGTACAATGGTCACAAAAGCTAAACATTCAAGATGAGGGGAATCTTTTTAAGGGCTTTTCAACTGAAGGTGAGGTAATGCCTCATGTTTAAGTAACAGAGTTTATCCTCCAAGTAACTCGGATTTTTCATCCCACAAAAAAGACCCATCTGCCGAAGAACATACTCAGTTAACAAAACATATAGTTTTGTTTAATCACCCAAGAAAGTAAAAAAGTGAATACTGCGTAAAATACGAACACAGAAATATGATTAATATCAAACGGGTGTAAGAGACTTCGTCGGTTGAGTCGGTTTCGACGAAGCCCATTGATTGGAAAGATCTCGATTCGACTCCCCTCTAGTACGAGAATAACCTTAAACAGGGTGAAACACCCTGTTTAAGGTTATTGACTAATTGTTTCAATTGAAGGCTAACTCGCCTTCAATTGAAACAGTTGAAGGCGAGTTAGCCTATCTCATACGAAGGTGAGAGAGAGTTCCCCCCCCCTCTTGGAAATCGGATTTTTCTTCCCTCAAACTGACCAGGAGAACACACACACACACACACAAATATATATATATATATATATATATTGATAAAGCAGAATATTTAACTGATTAAGTCATTAAATTAAGGAGATAATAAATCCCTCATTACTTAATGAGGGATTACTTAATGACAAATTAATTTACGCTGCTGGAAAAAAAAAACTAGCCTCTTGGCTCTTTATCGTAGTGATTAAGTCATTATTAAATAATTAAACACCTTCAAAGTTATTTAATACTCGAAGGTATATATAATTAACACGGTACGAAGATACCACTGAGGTTTATGACTGCCGTAAACCTATAGTTGCATGGGTGTGTGCTAATTTTTTTTAATGATTTCGTTTTTATATTTTTAAACATAAAAAAGGCTGTACTACAGTGACTGAACATGAAACCTTTCGGGTTACTTCAAGCCTCCAATAAGCGGAGCACTGATCTCACACCGGGTGATGAAATTCATCTTCCAACTAAAGACAATGACAAGCACGGTGGAATTCAAACTCGCAGCGAGTTAGTCGAAGAGCGGACACGCGAACTAGTTTGATAATGGAGTTCATAATGACTTCACGTTCTTGTATAGGGATGCCATTCATTATTGCAACTATTGAACCAGATCCAACAATAGCCTTCTCTATTGCTGGATCATTTTAAAGAAAAATATTACCATTGTGCAAGCTGATTTCCAATAAAAATGGTATTAACACCAAAAATAAAAACAATATTTTATGCAGCAGTCTTAATCGTGGTAGTAATTTTAACAACTAAATTTCTCTATTGCAGCGTACCGATTCGATTATACAAAAATGAGGACCACTGCCTTTTATAATTGATTATATATCTTACAGTTACTGTGAATTTTAAATAACATTATTCAAAGAATTCTGTGCAGTAGAACTTTTATAAAAATCCAACTGCTGTTATAACTCGAATGTAAATAATATCCATTTTCAAAAAGGTTTGTGATCAAAGCGAGTAGTCGTGTAATTTTATTTTATGATTTTTGCTGGTACAAATGGTTTGATTGTAAAATTGAATAATGTCGCATATAAAAATTAACCGAAATCCCAAAATTTATTTTTATCTTTTTATTTAGTATAATTTTAGCCTGTTTTTTCGCCTTACTTTGTGGTCTTGCAAATAACTTCTTTGCAATATTAGATAGTGGAATGCCTCAACAAATATTAAGTTGTTTTAAATGTATTCAAAGCAATACTACCGTGATATATACAGTAACTGAGCTCTCTCTCTCTCTCTCTCTCTCTCTCACTCTCACACACACGCGCGCGCACACACACACACACACACACACACACACACACACACACACACACACACACACACACACACACACACACACACACACACACACACACACACACACACACACACACACACTTGTCAAAAATGCCTTGATGGTAATGCATCGACCGACTACAACGCAATAAATTGTCTTTCATCTCTGCCAATGTATTGTGTCCATAAATTGCACGTGTTCTTCTGATCAGTTTGCCTGTATTGAGGATCAAATTTCGAAGTTTCCGGGAGGAAATAACTCTGCCATCTCCGAGAGATGTAACGATTCACTGTGGTTCGCGAAGAAGTATCGGGTGTGAGATCTTATTGAATGCAGAGGGAACCATCTGTTCCAGATAGATAAACTGTTTCGTGAAATGTGCTACTCGAGGAGCTGCAGTAATTTCCTAGTCTTGTCGACTGTAATGCCATCTTGCTGAAACTACTGTTCATCCAGTGGAAAATTTCCAACCAAAAACGTTTTCTTAGATCTTAAACTAACAAGCAAGATGCCTGTCTTTTTCAGCACTGATTTGGCTTAACCCTTTCTGCCCTAGTGATTCCAATTGGAATCACTAACTGTCTTGGCTTTCGTAGCCCATATTACGTGGCGAATGATTCCAATTGGTATTGTAGATCGTAGTTCCATTTCTTTAATATAATAACAGGTATGTATTATACGTATAAATCTTGCCAATATCGGTTTTTATGACTTAGTAGAATAATATGCATATATTGGATTATAGAGTATAAGCTCAGAAGTTGGATATTTGCTACCAGAATATGATTCCATATGGAATCAGTCGGTCAGAATTCCTATCCTGAAATGTATTTTTCATCAAAATACTTGATACTCTTGCTTTTTTTAGACCTAAAGACAAAATAAATAGAAAGAAAATTTTTTTTCACTTGGAAAAAAAATTTCAGGTCAAAAGGGTTAACACTTCAACGTAATAGGGTCCGATGAGGTCATGAGCCGAAGTGTCATAGCAGATTATTACCCTGTTGCTGTGAAGAAATACGCAATCAGCTTGTCTGGTTGTCAGAAAAGGAACAGTGTCGCTTGCTTATTTATCTAACCCGACAAGATAACCTAACACTTATCCGAAACCAGCACAAGGAACTTTCATTTTCTCAATCATAGGCAAGCGAGCGCAAAACAAATGTCTTTGCATGTCCGGCAATTGCAATCATTGACTAACCAGCAGGTAGGCAAAACACATAAAGAAGTTACAAACTCTTGAACCATTTTTTTGAAATGGGTTTTGTTCTTTTTGCCATTTTTATGTGCATTCTACTGAAGAAAGGAGTTAGTGTTAGTACCTTGGGTAAACTAGCGCGGTTACATAATCCGGAAAACTTGTCCTAGATACCAAACATGGAACTTTTTTAAGCCGCTTCACATCTTCAATAAGCGGAGTGGTGATGGCAGGCTCACTCACTGCCCACGATGGGATTCACCCCCACAATCTGCTTTTTTATATCCCACATATGAACCCGCAAAGCAAATGAAAGAATCAATGCCGTGTGTAGGCAAGGTAGCAAAAAAGTTATCTATCGATGCTATTCTTGAAGAGCTGAAGATTGTAGTCTTTGGGGACTAGGAAAGATATTCCAGAGAACTCAATTAGATGAAATGAAAGAGGAATTGAAATAGTAGGTTCGGTGAGTTAGAAGTTCAATTGTAAAAGGATGTTGGGTGGCTGTTATTCGTATTATTGCATGTCAAACGGAGGTGGGGAGGTGCTTGATGCTAGTTCTGCTGACTAGCGTCCATGGAAATATCTGTAAAATATACACAATGCGAAATTTGAGAGAGAGAGAGAGATCATCAACTAGCCGAACTCCCTCTTCTTCATTTGAGGCAGTGCACCAAATGCCAGAGCAGCATTCCAAGGTAGGACGGAGTCGAGATTTCTGGAAGCTATGAAATGATGTTCGTATGCTAGTGATGGAAAGGCTAGGGATGAGTGTCCGTGTTGGAAAAGAAATATGGTCTTCATTGTTAAGCTGAGCATTATTAAAAGGTAAGTGGAGAAAAACTAAGATCATTTTTGCGACAAAAAAGGCAAAATTGTGTTTTGGTATTTTCGAAGGATTGAAGGTAATATGAAGTTAATTTCTCATTGAAGGATGGCATGGAGATCAGTGTTTAGTTCACCAGTTGTAGATGATATTGAAGTATCAGATATTTCAGCACTGTGAGGTTTGTCGTATAAGTAAATGACTGGAATATGAGCGTGCTCACAAGAAGAGAAGATGGTACCAGATGATCAGCTTTATTTAAGTGATGTTGCCTTCTGGATGAAAAGAGAGAGAGAGAAGCGGGAGCACACCTGAATAGAAATTGCACCTTGTACCAACAATTGTACCAATATCTTTTGCAAAGAAAGAGAAGCATGACTGCCATTGGTACAGTGAGACGAGTACTTTTTTAATTTTTCTTTGACCGCCTTGACACACTTCTTGGAAAATTATGGCTTAGGTAGGCGGAAATTTTAAACAGAGTAATGAATTAAGGACCTCATTCCAGAATGGATAATCTCTGTAACACGGATTAAAATACGAATCTGGGGAACATAGACAGTAGTCTGACTATTAAAAGGAGAAGTAAATTTCTTGAGATATTTTTATTTGGCATTGCTGAAATGCCAAACGATATGTTGTTGTGAATGATTGATGGAAGAGTGCTCCACTACAGATGAAACCTATATGAGATTATGATCTGAATTACCAATAACTGAGGTCAGCTCAACAGTACACCTGGAAGAATGGCGTTAAGAATGGAAGAATCCTGGAACGATCCCTATACTACGAATCTTTTCTTAATAAGATCCATAGTGTTGGGTATTCTGGTTGGTAAATGAATGCTTTGTTTTAGGGGCAGTTGAAATGCAAGAAATCACTCTCCAAGGATAAGTCAGAAATCAGAATTTTTTTTTTTTTTCAGAACGAGACATGGAAATCTTAAGCCACCGAATGTCTAAAAGAAAAGATTCAGTATTAGGCATCTTCTGGCATGGAACAGCAGATCGTACAAAAACGACCCTTATGGCAGAAGAAATAAGACAAATTAGTTGGTACGTTAAGAGACTGATGCAGTAAGTGACAGTTCGATGAAAAACAGGTCACGTTTGGTTGTCTGTAGTGGACATTCATTTTAACTGGTGTTAATGTCAAGAATGCTGGTGAAATTGGTGTGGAAGAGAAGTTGTTTTGAGCTTTACGCTGCTATATCAGTTTTATAAGAATATTCCACACACACACACACACACACACACACACACACACACACACACACACACACACACACACACACACACACGCGCGCGCGCGCGCGCGTGCACGCACACTTAATATTTAGATTCGTTAGCCACAATACGCCCATTCTTGGAAATTCATTTCATGTGTTTTCTACTCGATAAAAATTAAAATCTTTATTTTCTTACCTTCAAAAATTAACAGTTGAATAAATTATATTTAGATGAACCTATATAAATGAGAATATATATAAATTTTATTGATATTCATTTTATGCATCCTTTCCTAAGTAAAATATCTCGTTATATCACCAGTTTTTCTTAATAACTTTCGAATCTGTGAACGGATCGGATCTTCCAAAAGATTTGTATGAATACCATACTACAGAGTCTATCTTAAGTGGCATTTAATAAATATCTCAACAAAGTACCTACGAACCGGCAACACATCTTCACAAGTCCATTAAAGCCATGGAAGAGATGTGAGAGGTCACTAACAGATGAGTACGCATCTGTTAGTTACCTCTCGTCCTACTGTACAACGCAGAATGAGAGCCTGCAGAAGCTAGAAAATTCAAATATTTAATTTGCTTTTAATTTATTAAACACACAAATTTCACAAAAAATACGAGCATTAAAATGGCAGAAAGAAAGCAAACATGTCAGAGGTGAACACCTGCACGACTGCCAGACTGCGAGGGTTAACCTATTCACGCAGTGATAGTGAGAAGTAAACAAAGCACCTACTCTCGGTCTCAGAACCAGGAATAACAGTTCCCTTTTGTTTCGGCACTATCGGAAAGTAAGAGAAGACGGAGAAAGAGTTAATAAATTATTTCAAATCTCTTTTCTAACGCGATTTTGACTCTGTTTGGTCGACGGGCGATAAAGAATACGCACAAGCCACAGCGGCAGGGACTACATGTGCAAAACGATAGCGGGAAGGAAGTAGGTGGTGCATGCCCATCATAAATCACGAGAAAGGCACGAGATCTGATTATCTTTTATTGCTAGGCTACTGCGTTGTTAAACATCGCGTTTGTAGTGTGCTGCCAAAGCTACGGAAATAACGTGGTAAGTTTTTGACATTCGGGCCAGAGTCGGATGCAGGTTCGGCACTTTTGATGTATAGTTATGTCGGCTGGTTTTCTACATTCGGCAAAGCTTTTTTTTTTTTTCCTTCTTCTTTTTTCTTTTAGGTTAGTATAAAGTTTAGCGAAATCTAAGATCAAAATTCCATCCTTTGCCTGTTATTGTGTAATATTTCTTCGTTCCGCTGGTCAGTAACAAATAGAATGATATAATAATGTGTTGTGCAGTGCATTCCATTCCAAAATGGACGTGTTGGCCTGAATAACGAATCAAATTCTAATCATTACACCAGCAAGCTGGGGGTGAGTTTGGGGCGATATTTTCTCCCACCCTGCCGAAGAAAACGAATTAGAACTCTCATCTTTATGTTATCAAACTCTCCAATCGTAAAGCATGTTTGTTTTCCCCACGTGCGCATGAACAGACCCATCGCACTGTTCTGCTTGCTGCAACTACTGTCATCTCCGCCAACATATAATAGCTAATGTTCTCACAAATAGGCACTTCTCGCGAGCTTGTGCCTAATTCTGTAACATCTCTCATGTGCGTGCGTGAACTACGCCAGTTGAAAAACCAAGAATAGAGAAACTTGCTAAAGCATCTAATCTATGTAACTTATTAAAAGTAGTGCATATTCACACTCATACGTAATTGAATACACTAAATTGACCCAAAATATCTGGATTATTGAAATATTGCAAAAAAAAAAAAATTAAAATTTCCTAAATATAGAATCTTGGATTACAAGATCAGGATCCATTATCCTGTTCCTGCGAAGTCTACACCTTACATTGATAAGCCTCCACTTCTTTACTTATGGTTTGTAGAACGTACCTGCGTGCAGTTATCTGGACATTCTGAACTCTGATACTATTACAGATAGCAGTCAAGTACTTTTCTTCCAATAGGTCGAAAACCATATTCACGTGACACCTCGCCTGTTTTTTAGAAGGCGGGGCTAAGTTATCTTAATAACAAAAATCATGCTTTTCTTTTATCCATCTTCTAACGAAATACAAACAATGTTTTTATTGCATGATACTGAACGAAGGAGGATGGGCTGGCAATTTGGGATTTAGCCGACCAAATTGTATTCTTATTGGCTTAAACCAATATAGAAAATGATGGTACAGCATGACAAAATTTGATGCCGGCTGGGGCGTCGTCCGGTTAAACAAGGTCCCCGTTGTTTTCGCCAAGGAACCAGGGCGAACAGCGAAAAGTCAGCTACTGGAACAAATCTGAAAACAAACCCCAACTCAACATCACCGGAGTTAAAGATCGGTACTATCAACGTAAGAAGCCTGAATGGCAAAGAAATGGAGCTAGCTGAAGAATTAGATAAGTACCAGATCGACATAATAGGGGTGACTGAAACAAAAAAGACAAAAACTGGTGAGATCTTTCTGAGCAATAAATGCAAAATGTTATATTCAGGAAATGACAATCAAGGAAAAGAAGGAGTAGCCATAGTATTCAACACAAAACACGAGGCTATTCTTCTTGAATGGCAGGCAGTCTCAAGTAGAATGATTGGTCCCACAGAAGGTTCTACTCGGGTAGAAGTGCAGGAATTTTTTGATGCTCTAGAGAAAGCAACTGACACAATAAAAAAAGGAAAAGTTGGTCCTTATTGGGGATCTAAATAGCAGAGTAGGAAGTGATTGTCAGACATACAAAAATATTTTGGGAAAATTTGGAGAAAAGAGCAAAGCTAAATAATGGCAAATACCTGTTGGATTTCTGCTCAGGACATGGAATGGTTATTACTAACCATGTTCCAACAAATAAATGTGCACTAATTCACATGGAGAGAAGAGGCACGGAATAGGAAAAGTCTCCTTGACTACGTTATTGTTGATAGTGATGTTTTCTCCCTGGTGCAGGACACCAGAGTGTACAGAGGATTTGAAATTGGAAGCGATCACTATTTAGTCTTGAGCAGGATAAAATTGAATTTCATATTGAAAAGAATAACATGTAAGAAAGTTTTAAAGCGAATAAAAGTTGAGCAGCTCTCAGATGTGAACTGTAGACTAAAATGCACAAAGATTATTGAAAAAAAAAAATGAAAGAGTTTGAGAACAGGAACCAAACCTTGGAGATTCAATGGCAAGCCTTGAAGAAAACCCTGATTGATTCAGCCAGAGAGGCATGTGGTGAGGTTGTCTGCAAGAATAGAAAAATCAGAACTCCATGATGTTAAAGTTAAGATGTTAAGAGGCAGTAAAGGAAAAGAAGAAAGCATATCAAAAGTTCCTGGCAAATAAGTCAGCTTGTGCTCTTAGAGAATACAGAGACAAATGTAAGAAAGCTAAACACTGCGTAAAACTAGCTAAACAAAATTCATGGGAGGACTTTGGCAAGAACATAGAAAATAAATATCACGAAGGTGGTAAGATATTCTGGAGGTTGTTGAAGAAACCTAGAAATGGAGGAAAGAGTGCTGTAAAATGAGTTAGAGATGATGAAAGTGACATGAAAACGGGAGAAAAAGATATCCTTGAAGTATGGAGTAATTACTTTGAAAGACTGCTAAATGAAACAAGCAGTAATAGCACAGTGGTAAAAGTCACTCAACAGGCATATAGTCAGGAATACATATCCATACTTGAAGTAGAAAAAGCCATCAAAGGCTTGAAATGTGGAAGGCAGCAGGAGTAGATGATATTCGACCAGAAATGCTGAAGTATGGTGGTATAAAAGTCTTACAGTGGCTGCACTGCATAGTTCAGAAAGCCTGGACAGAGGGACGAATTCCCGATGATTGGAGTAGAGCTCTCATAATACCCATATATAAAAAGGGAAATAAAACTGAATGTGAGAATTACAGAGGTATTTCCCTACTGAGTGTTCCTGGCAAGATATATACCAGTATACTTGAGAAACGGTTGAGAAGAATTGCGGAGGAAAAGCTTGGTGAGGAACAAGTTGGACTCAGGCCAAATAGAGGCTGTCAGGATCAGATCTTCACTTTACGACAAATAGTCGAGAAAGCATGGGAATATAACAAAGATCTGTATTTAAGTTTCGTCGATCTGGCAAAGGCATATGACAAGGTGCCAAGAGAGAAGCTATTCAATACGCTACAGTTATATGATGTCAATGGAGCATTATATCAAGCGATACTTAGTCTTTATTTGAGTTGTAAGTCAGCAGTTAGAATTGAAGGAGGTACAGGAAGATGGTTTAATGTTAAATCTGGTGTGAGACAAGGATGTACATTATCCCCTCTGTTATTCATGTTATTCATTATCTATATGGATCACATTATGAAGGAAAGTGGTATTAAACCTGATATCAAAATTTGAGAAGTTAATGTCAGCTCTTTGCTTTATGCGGACGATGTTATACTTCTAAATAAATCCGCTACAAGTTTGCAAGATTCTCTGACTAAATTGAATAACTGTTGTAATAGATAAAGTATGAAGGTCAGCATTAAAAATACAAAGACAATGAAAATAGGTAGAATCGTTGAAAATGTCAACTGTGTTGTGAACGGGGAACATGTGGAACAAGTAAAACATTTCAGCTACTTAGGCACGATTTTTAGTGAAGATGGTAAATTAAATATGGAAATAGACAATAGAATCAACAAAGCTGGTATGGTAGGAAGTCAATTGAATAAATTCATATGGAATGAGAGAGAAATTAGTCGTAACACTAAATTGGCTGTATACAAGACAGTGTTCAAACCAGTTTTTAACTTATGGATCTGAGAGCTGGGTCAGAAGTAAAACACTTGACCAAAAACTAGAGTCCGCAGATATGAAAGTCCTGAGAAAGATTCGAGGCATGAACAGATGGCATCAATGGCAATATCATATTAAAAACGAGGATATTCGGAAAGAACTTGACATTGTCAGCATCCAGGAATGCGTTAGCAGAGCTAATCTCAGGTGGTATGGTCACTTAAACAGAATGGGCGAAGAAAGATTTGCAAAACAAGTGTTCTCTGTCAGGTTGGCAGGAAAACGACCCAGAGGAAGATCAAGATATAGGTGGATTGATACGGTACAAAGTTCCTTAGACGATAGAAATATAAGATCTGATGATGTTGGAGTCTTGACAAGTAACTGATTTGGAGTAATCGAATTTGGAGATTTGGAGGATTTGATTTGGAGTAAATGATTTGGAGGAAAATTGTAGATAGGAAGTTAGTAATGATGTAAATTTTTCATGTTGTACTATCATATCCTGTACATCACTTGAGGGTGTACAGTGTACAGAGGGTGATGATGATAAAAAACAAGCCATGCTTATCACTCATATACTGATACTATGCCATCTTATTTTTGCCCTTAAATCTCTTTGCGAAGAACCTTTATGAGGAATGAATTTTCAACCGAAGGTGTGTATCAATTTTATTTTATATGATGGGGGCAGGGTTCTTCGTCTCGGAACCTGGCAAACCGACCAGTAGAACGCACGCAAATTACAAACATTACTACCAAAGTAACATATTGGTTTCATGTGTTGCATTTTAGCCGCTGTATCGTTATACGCTAAATAATATTGTGAATAATGTTATGAAATAATGCTCACTGAGCTAAATTTATCGTCTGGTTTGGTGAGATTCATAGTGTTGAGGAGAAAGATATAATCTATTGAGAATTTATACTTGTTAATCTGTGGCAGTTTAAGATAACGATTTTTTTTATTAATAGGACTTATCTTATTATCTGCATGGCATGCGCCTGAAATATTTTCAACCTTATCCCATGGAAATTCCCGTCATCTCGATATACAAAACCAGTAATTCTTCCGCAGTTCCTTACACAGACCAACCGGAATTAATTCTGGTTAGTTTGTACACCAGATTATTCGCTGTTTTGGAGTTCGATGAAGCAATTAAGACTAAATGGCCGCTGTGTTATGACTGTTAATTTCATGTGTTCGGGATGAAAAACTCAAGTTTCCAGAGGAAAAATCTGCTACCATGTATGATTCAGATACTGAATGAATGCCACTAACATGGCATTTTGACGGTTGCCCACAATTATTTCATAATTGCTTGTTATCTTATTTCCTGTACGGGGATATATAATAAGTAACAGATAAGTTAGATGTGTCAATCATTCATATTAATATAGTAAATCTGATCTGCGATGCAGATGACGTGTTAATGGTAGCAGACACAAAAGATAATTTACAGATAGAAGTATTTCATTTCCAACAGATTTGCTTAAAATATAATATTGAAATGCCAATAAAAAAGTTTCAGATAAAGAAAAATAGAAAAATAATAGAAGAGTAATTTTGAACTCGGATTAACTAAGAAAGAATAGCAGAAAATGAAGTAAAAGAACAGTGTCATGTAAGGAAAATAAAATGGCTGAATGTATAAACAGAACTGTATGGAAAAATAATATTTGAATATTCTAAGAGTGTATAGTACATAGTACTACCATTCTACATTAATACTGCATTAATCAAATGAAAAAAATAAAACAGATAATATTTAAAACTAGAAAATGCATGACTAGTTTGCTGAGTGGTTGGTTAACTTTTCCGCTTTCCACCCAGCAGGCTGCGAGTTCGAATCCCCATGGGCATCGCTATGTTTCCTTGGGTGGAAGATGAATTTTATTGCCTGATATAAGTCCACCGTCCCGATTTGGAGGCCTGAAATGGCTTGGAAAAGTTCCATGTTTGGTTTGTAGGGCATGGCTTCCGGACTGTGTAAAAATAAATGTTTCCTTGGGTGGAAGATGAATTTTATTGCCTGATATAAGTCCACCGTCCCGATTTGGAGGCCTGAAATGGCTTGGAAAAGTTCCATGTTTGGTTTGTAGGGCATGGCTTCCGGACTGTGTAAAAATAAATAAAAAAAAATACAATAAATAAATAATGATAAAAGAAATCCTTACGCCGTCTACGATTCGAATGCACTGTAGGCTCACAACCTTTCACGATAGGAGTAACTTAAAAAATAAAAATGGAAACCCAAGCACCAAAACGCTTTTTGAAAAACCAGTAAAACGGTGAAAAGGTGGACTGCAATTGCAATAAACACTGTCATAAAAGGCGAAAGAGAAGGAGAAGAAGAAAGAAAAAGAAGAAATATGAAACATATTTCGTATATTTCAATTTTGTTTTGGTAATTTTGACACAAAAATGATCCAATTAAGACTAAATATCTAAATATATTAAGATCTATCGACAAATTTTATTAGTGAAGGAAAATGCCAAACCCCATTTAATCCAAGCCAGAACAAAGGCTATGCCGATTTTTATTCACGTTGATTGAAACTAAACTCGGCAGGCTATCTGTGGACGGACAAAAACGAATGACATTGACAATAATGAGCCAGAAGGCTCATTATTGTCATATTTTTCGGCATGAAACTCTATGGATTTCGATCCGAGTTTCGTACTCGGCTATAAAATAAAACGGGATTTACCATCTCCCTTTTACTTAACTGAATGACATTGACTTTTACGCATATTGCGAAATGCACTTAAAAGGCACTTTTTTTTTTTATACGGAAAAAGTAATGTGGGATAGTGGCAACTGTGTGAGGGCTCTATAGCAGTGCTTCCCAAATTTGTAAAGGCTCCTTTGGAAAAATTAAAATATTTCACTGCCCCCCCCCCATCGAAAAAAATCTTAATACACACATATATTATTATAATATTTATTGTATATATATTCAATATAAAACATACACAGCAAATATTGCAAAAATCAAATGAAAATATTACATTTTTAGCATCTTACATACACATTTGACATGGCACACTTAGTCTTAAAACATTTTAAATTTGTTTTCATTATTTCACGGCAGCCCTCAACAAAACTGACGGCCCACAGTTGGGAAGTACTGCTTTATAATATAACACATTGAGACTCCAGTTTGTTTTCATAAACCGTATTAGGGAAAAAATATGGTATTGGATAGCTTAACAAAAACTCAATAAAAGAATAAATATTATGTCCTGAACACATTTTATTTCCTTTTAAGTTAACATATTTAACTTGTTTATTTAACTTGTTTTTTTTTAAATTTAATTTATTTAACATATTTAACTTGAAGCCTTTGGCTCTTCATATGTCTAACATATTTAAAATATTATAAATTAGTTTCAACGGCAGGATTTTTTTGTGGAGTTAGATTTCAACTTCATGTTTGCAGCATTACGAAGACGATTGGAGATTAATCAGGATTGAAATTAGTTCATTTTTTTATGAAATTGATTTGCGAATCTGCGGATTCGCAGCAAGTCAGTGTAACTCTTTATTTTTTTAATACCTCGCTTTACTCAAATTTCATCCCTTACATAATGAAAGATACATGTAATGTCAGTTAAGCTTTCCATATACACATGTATATGTGTATCTGACTTCTATCTGGTAATTGCGTGCGTGCGTGCGCGCGCGCGTGTGTGTGTGTGTGTGTGTGTGTGTGTGTGTGTGTGTGTGTGTGTGTGTGTGTGTGTGTGTGTGTGTGTGTGTGTGTGTGTGTGTGTGTGTGTGTGTGATCACGATATAATCACGAAACATTGTGTACTTTTTCATTTATTGTGTATTTATTAGTACCGTGAGGGTGAGAGAAGAGTGAAATAATTCTGAAATCCTGTTTTAAGTCACGTGAAACGTCCAGTGAGACACGCAAGTATAGTGATTTGCACATGCTTTGAAATTCATCTGTCATCTAAAAGCATTCACTATCGCTCATGCCACTGGAAGATTCCAATCCACAGCCGATTAGCTCGAGATATAATCCACTCCAAACAGACTGACAAATATTATATATTATATATAGAGAGAGACTTAGAGGATGGAAGAAGAATGAAGACCTGAAACAATATACTCCGGAATTTTTGAGAGTACTGTATGTATGAATTTTTGCTATAAGAAAATATATAAATTTGGAGTATCATCTATGGGTTTGTGGCTTGTTGTCATCCTGTTATCTCTAGTAAAAAAAAAAAAAAGTGGGAGGCTTTATTCTTAAAATTAGTAGGGATATTACGGTTAGTAGCACGGGCAATTTTAATAGCAACTCACAAACAGTACATTCATTTTATTTATTTTAATTTTGAGTTGTATGTGGTCAAGTTTGATTGGGTTTGCGATCTAAATGAAACTGGTATGTGTTTCAATCTAAGGGATTCAGTTCAACAAAGTTTAGGGATTTCTTAGGCGAGACAAAACTGTTTTTCCTCCTCTTTTACCTTGCGGTGTCGAGGATTTTTCTACCTTTGCCTGTTCTGGGGACAAAAAACCCGAATTTCTGGGTGAAGAAATCCCTTACCTCCGTATGAGAACGGCTAACTCACCTTTAGTCGAAAGAGACCAGATAAAGGTTCCTCACGTCACTTTCGGGAATCGAACCCAGGTATATAGAACAAAATATCCAAGATATCTATGTGCATATAATTTCTCTTGGTGACTGCAAGGTTTTTATTGAAATCTGATCTTTTGGGATTTTTACTAAATTTATGTTGAGGAAGCTCAAATTTCTTTTTAAATCGGACAAGTTTGGACAAAACTCAACTCACGATTTTATAATTCTTTTTAAATAGGTGAGAGTTTTCGGTTATAGATTCTATTTCATTAGTAGAAATTCAGGAATGATCGTGTTTTCTTTTCCCTAATTTCTTTAAGAGTTTAATCTCGCTAAGATTTGTCACTGCAGTTTTATATTGATCAAAGTATTATTATTATTATCATCATCATCATATATAGCCCCCCCCCCCAAGGAGATCGTATACATCGCGGTAGGTCCACTAATATTAACGTTATCATTTGCACAATACCTGTCATATTCTTCTTTGAACTCATTCACTGACAATCTCTTCATTCTGCTAACTTACGAAATTTCCAGAGATACCCCTAATTTTCCGCACATTAGTCATGTACTGAAAACTTTCCTCTGTATCAATCCTATAAAATCTGCTAAGCAACTTATATTTCTCTATAATATCTCTCCCATTCCCTGATTATAATCAAGCCTGTATAAACCAGAAATCTTCAATCTAACCTCATAAGGAGCATCCTGTAAACCGCCACCATCTTGGCCATTCGTCTCTGAATCCGCTCGACCTCTTCCACATCTCCAAGAAATCCAAGTGACTACATCTGTGCACAGTAGATTAGATAGGCTGTATCGTGGCTTATGAAGAGGTATCGCTAGTAGACTCTAAATCAGGGGTCCACTAACAATCCTAAATCCCTAGCTTCATTAATTTCTTACACTTCAGCGCCACCAGTGCAGTTCACAGCTAGTAATCTTTTCATCCCAAAATGCATAACCTTACACTTTGCTACATTAAACTGGTAGCCATTGCCTTTTTTCCCTTTACCGGTATCGTTATAAATCTCTACGTCATCTTTATATAAAATCATTAGCAAATATTAGATCATTTCCTATATCATTAATGTACAAGTCAAATAACAGTGGCCTGAGTACAAGGCCCTGCAGCACACTACTAGTTACCTCCTGAACTCTATTCTCTGATGCCTATCCATTAGTCAAACTCATTTGCTCTAGTTTATGTAGCAGCGTTTAGTGCTGTACCCTGTCAAATGCTTTTGTAAAGTCCATCAGTATCAATGTGAGCCGTTCCTCTTATCCACACTCAGTTGTCACTTTATTATAAAAAGTGAGTAAATTACTGAAGCATAACCTGTCCCTCATAAAGCAGTGCTGTCCCCGTAAAATATATCATTCATATCCAACCCTGAATTTTGTTTTTAACCAATTTCTCAAAAACCTTGACCACCTCTCCTGTCTTGGAGCCTCTTTTATGCAGTGGAACTATTTTCACCTCTTTCCATTCTCTTGGAACTCCCATTAATTCCGTGCATACATTTGTATTTTGTGCATTTTATTATATAAAAGTTGCACTTAAAATTCAATTTTTTTTTCAAAATTGGCTATCTCCATGTATTAGTTTGAAATTGTACATAATTTCAAGCGCTAGTAAAAAGACTAAAAACATATTTATTGTCCTAGAAATAAAAATGGATGATATCACACTGCCATTATGTAGCAACAGTCTCTCTTCAATCGCTGCTGATATGATCGATTCACAGCCTATCATGTACTGTAAAAGAAACCCGGCGTTTGCAGCAATTGGTGTTTACTGATAGGGGGGGGGGATAAGTTCGACCGACAGAAAGGCCACAAGAAATAAGAAAGCAACAACACGTGTCTGACCTTGAACGCTCTGGAAAAGGGGGAAAAAGATAATATCTTTCAGCATTTGCTATATCAACAGATGCCGGAATCAGTCTGATGTAAGTCTTCTTGCATTGCAAAAAATTCGATGCAATTTGAATCATCATCGAATTAGTGATGTGTATTCTCAGGAGATGTGCAGAGTATTATGATAGTACTATAAGAAAAGGTTATATCACTATTAACTTCCTTTGTCCCTCTAAATCAATCTATCTGTTAAAACTCCAATATTGTCAGATTGTACATATCGCTCCCTCTAAGGCACTTCTGACTGTATAACTCACCTAGATCTTGGTCTTCCTCCGAGTCTTTTTCTTACCATCCTGGTATCGAATAAATGTTTGGCTTGCCTTGACTCCCTCATTCTGTTTGTGACCTTGCTACCTTAGAATTACGCTGCTTACATATTCCGGAATACAACGAATTCTCGTGATTCTTTCATTAATATCATATGCTCATTTTCCTATTTTTTCTCGGAACTCTCATATCTGTGATCTCCAGTCTTTGATCAAGTGTTTTATTTCTAATCCAACACTCAGATTCATAAGTTAAAACGGGTTTAAACGCTGTGTTCTGAACATCTAGTTTAGTGTTTGACTAATATCTCGTTTTTCCATACAATAGTTGAAATATCTTACTTGTTCTATTTGTTCTCCATTTAGGATGCAGTTGTGTTTTCAGCCTATTTTGATAGCCTTTGCCTTTTTGTAACTGATTTTAGTACCAAATGTATTACAACAATTATTCGATTTAGTCAGGGAATCCTGCAGACTTGCACCGAATTTATTTAGAAGTATAACACATCAGTATAACGTAAAGAGCTAAGCTTAACATCTCCATTTTGATATCAGGTTTAAAGCTTCTCTCTTTCATAATACGATCCATATGATGAACGGTAGTAGAAAGAATGAGCACTCTTGTCTAACACCTGTTACAACATCAAACAATTCCCTGTATTTTAACTGCAGACTTACAACCTAATGCTAGGTATAATGTCTCATTTACACCATATAAGTGATGACGATTTGGGCATTTCTCTTGGCATCTTGTCATTTGCAGTTTCTAGATCTACAAAACTTAAATATACATCTTTGTAATATTCTCATAATTTCTCAACAGTTATTTTGAAGTAAAACTGATTTTGACTTAAACTTAAATTCCTATGTAGGCTATGGGATCACTACTCCAATCATCCGGAATTCAATCCTCTGACCAGGCCTTCAGAGTTATGCAGTGAAATCATGATGTATACAATTTTTATGCCCTCCATATTTGAGCATTTTTGTTTAAATGTCATCTACTCCGGCTATTTTTCCACATTTCAGGTTTGTGATGGTTTTTTTCTAAGTTTTTGAATTGCCTCAGAATATTTTGCTACCTTTCTGATATTTTTTCTATGATTTTCAGTTGATTTACTTATCTTTCGATATGATTTCTTCTCTTTATTAACTCCTTCACTTCCTAGGCCACTCTGGTTGATTTCTCTGTTCAGCGTTTGCTACCGAATCCACAAGGTTTGGTTATTTTATAAAAACACTTTTTTTTTCCTTGAATAATATTTGAGTCTACAGTTCACTTCAGAAAGCTTTTCAACTCTAATCCTTTCCAACTTTCTTATACTTTTTCGAAAGAAGTCCACGGACACCATTATGGGCAAGATGCATCTTTCCATGTCACAAGTCACGTATCTGCAGCCAGTATAAATTGGAGGAATATGATGCTCTCAAGTCAGCCGTATTCGGGTGACATGGCTGCGAGAAGGGAAGTGAATAAGTTTGAAAGAGACGTTGTGATAGGATACCATGTTTCAGGCCTATCTGTTCAGTAAATTAATTAAAAAATTGCGCCATCCCAGGTCAACAAACAGTGATACCATACTGAGATGGAAGAGTAGGTAGTCAACTGCAGGTGATACTCGTAGTGATTGACCCACCACACTCACCGAACCTGACCGTAGGATGCTACGAAAGATAATATGTAAAAACCGCTATTCGACAGCTGGCACGTTGGATATGGAGTTCCGTGCATTGAGTGGAATACGAATCTGCACAAAAACATTCAGAACTGAGGCTCACAACATGGGTTTCCAGGAAGGAACACAATATGCAACCCGACATCACCCGAACCAACATGAAGCGTCGTCTTCAGTAGTGCAAAGAGCGTGTAAAGTGGGACGTGGAATGGAGCGACGAATCATGCTACACCCTCTACCAAGCAGATGTACGGGTGTGGATGTGGTGGACGCCCGGTGAACGTCTCTTACTAGAGTGCGTAACCCCCAGCCATGAAATTCGGAGGTGGCGGTGTGATGGTTTGGTCCTGTTTTTCCTGATTACCAAGGACATGTGTGGTGCCACAAACATTGAACTCTTATAAGTATCTGAACATTCTGGACAATTCAATGTTTCCTACTTTGTGACATTTCTACGGAACTGACCATTGTTTCTTTCATCAAGAAATGCACCGTGTCATAAGGCTGCTTTTGTAATTGCGTGGTTTGTGTACATGAACGTCACCACACTTGACTGGCCTCCACAGACTCCTCATCTCAACCCTATTGAACATCTATGGGATGAACTGGGGCTTCGGGTCAGGTGAAGGGACGTGCTTCCTAGAACAATCCAAGACCTCATTGAATAAATACAGGAAGAATGGTCTAAAATTCCCATTGATCGCTATCTCACACTTGTGGAATGTATGGCCCGCACGATTGTTGCAGTCATCGCAGTGAAAGTAGATCCTACATCTTATTAAGGTGAGCGATGTGCTGTTTGTTCCACACACAATATGGCGTCCGTTGACTTCTCAACGTGATATTCAATTTTATCCTGCTCAAAGCTAAATGTTGATCACGTTATTTCAAATCCTCTGTATAGTCTTGTATCCTGAGGTCTGGTTCGGGACTCAAGAGTATACAGAGATATCACTATCAACAATAACATAGTCAATGAGACTTTTCTTATATGCCTTCTCTTTCTCCCCGTGAATTTTGCACATCTTGGTGTTGGACTGTGGTACTAGTAATGGATTAGTCCATGTCCTGAAGAGAAATCCATTAGTTATTTTACATTATTATTAGCTTTACTCTTTTCTCCACATTTTCCTTCTTTGTCCAGTGGACGTTTCCTACTCTGCTATTTAGATCTGCAACATGCACTAACTTTTCCTTTTTCTTTGCGTCAGCCGCCTTCTGTAATACTTCAAAAAGTTTCTCTATTTCTTCCTTAGTAGAAATGTCTGTGGACCACAGGCACAGATAAATTTCATTGTCCACTTCTCCATTCTGATATTTGTTCACCTCACTCTGCTTGATATTGCCTACCATTCAAGAAGATTATCGTCGTGTTTAGTGGTCAGTACGCTAGCCACACCTTCTTTACTCTATCGTTCTTTGTTTCGGTAATACCTATTATGTAGATCTAGGACTTATCCAGTTTTTCTTCAGGTTCCATTTCTTTTCCATTGGTATTAATGGTGCCAATCTTGAACTGTGCTGATGTTGAGTTTCGGTTTGTTCCAGTAGTTGACATTTCGCTATTCTCCTTGGTTCCATTAAAGAACTAGGGAGAATATTGTACCAACGTTTTATGTTGATTTAAGCCAAAAAGACTTCCGTTTGGTCAGCTAAATACCAAATTGCCAATATTACTTCTTCCTTCAGTATCCAGGTAGATGCTTTCGAACGGGATGCACACTAGAAGGTGGGGATTGGACATTGCGGCAGAATCTACTCATTCCTTAAATGGCTTCATGGAGGTCTCTTCCTAGCTGTCCATCTTTGACCCTTCTTGAAATTATCTTGTCATTTCTTAATATTCTATTGCATGTCAGAGACAGATATTTCGGACCTACAGAAGACAATTAATTTTGTTTAGATCTCCGTCTGGGTGTTTGATTAAGTTTTAGAGGTGATGGACCGGTTTTTGAAATTTACTTGTTTTATATTCGTACATCGAGTATGTTAATGAAATGTTAATTTGAGTAAGACTGGTGACGAACGGATGACATTCTACCCAGTCTTCATTCACCTTTTTTAATTGCTCACTAGTGAAGCATACAGGAATATGCCACTCCCCTACGTTTTCCTCTTTGTTTGTTTGCCTCCAATCTTAGAATCTAGCATTGTTCCCTATTTCAAATTTCGGATAGCTATTATTCTCTACTTCTCTCGTCTTGTCTAGAATGTATATTTAGATCGAAGAATGTTTTGCATCTCTCTCACTGTCCACAATAAACAAAGAAAGTTATCGGTTGGGTAACAAAACGTCAGAACCGTAATCCATCTAAGTTATGTAAGTGCAATAATCTGCAAACCACGATGGTATTCTTTATTTTACTGAAACGTACGTTAATCTGAGAGTACAAACACAACATGAAGAACTGAATATCATAGTGACAATCGAAAAGATACAAGATTCTTGGCTGGGAAATATCGAGTTATTTTCCAAGCAAGAAGTTGCATGGTGCAATGGAACAAATCCTAATACAGTCTTCGTTTTTATAAGTTTCACGGTTCGTATATAATGGCAAATGAAATAGTAACTATATCAAAATTCAAAAATTGGAAAAGCAGAAATAAATCTGTAATATACATCAAGAAACAATCTAAAGAGTGTTCTTCACGGATCAGGAATAATTAGAAACAATGATACAACATCTCAAAACAAGCTGAACTGGATAAAAAAAAAAAAGGAGGGGGGGTTAGTTGGTACGATGTGGAAATTAGACCGAAGCAGAATCTAATAATAAGATGTGTTTTTCATTTGGTTTCTCAGTTTTACAGGATAAAAAACAAAATCTCTCAATCCGAAAATTCATTTTCGGATTGAGATATTAACTCACTAATTCTTCTTTAGTTGAAAAGCCATCATTAAGGTTCTTAACGTTGTAGCCCGCACACTTCCAACCGAAGCACAAATGTCGCTGCGTCCTCACAATACGGTGTAGTAGAAGCACTGGGATAAATCTGTATACATGTGGAATATGCGTACTTGGAACACAATTCAAACTGATCGATCGGTAATAGAAATACTCCCTCAGTACGCATTTCGAAATTCTGTGAACAGTTATAAAAGCATGATCGCGATTCAAACGTGTATCTTTCCTGTCAACCAATATCGACGATGCCTTTAGTTTGGAAACACCTAGGTTCGAATCTCGTATAAACTCGAAAAGAATCTTTACAAGAGCTTGATGCTATAGATAATCTTATGCGGAAGTGGCAGGACATCCTCTTCCTGAGTTTTCGAGTTTTATTCTAGCAAAACCGAACATCGGACTGAAGAAAAACATAGGCACTTATCATGCATAAATACACTCGCCTCGTAAAATAATGAAGGATGACGCAACCAACACTGCAGTATGGCTGACAACTGTCCCCACCTTGTATTTCTAATTCTAACTGAAATTGTTCTTTGGGGAATATATATATATATATATATATATATATATATATAAACTTGGTTTTTAATCCTATTTCCCAAGTAAGTAAACAGACAAGAAAGTCAAGTTTGCGCTTGCACGTAGTGCAAGTCGAGGCACCTCTTGGTAAAGGTGGGTAAAGATCTGATCACTTTCCTTAGTATTTTTCCCTTAATGTAAAGCACATCCCCTTGCAGAGATGTATGATGCTAAACATTAAAGGCAATGGTCAGTACCCATACCGGTTTCGACCTTTATTGAGGTCTCGTCAGTGGGAGCCAGACAACCTGAAAATACTAAGGTTGAAGTAATGCAGAGCTCATTATGAATTTTAACTAAACAATTTTCCACAAGGTGCTTTGACCTTATAAATAAAATCTCAGTATGAGAGAGAGATGTAGAAAGTTTTTTAACTTGGGTAGCACTACCAAGAGTTGCCTTGGACTTGCAAGTTGCCTTAGACTTATATATATATATTCCCAGAATATATATTTAACAGTGTGGTAGGAAAGGTAGTGCCAGTGTGTTGCCCAAGTATGAGAGTAATAAGTTGAGATATCGGAGATATGAGGGGGGAAGAAAGGTATGCTTTTTGGGAACGTGTGGGATGAATTTGGTGGACGATTGGAACTGCATGAAGAAACGGACGGCATTTAAATAGTTTTGGTGTGAGTCGGAGAGATTGTTGCTGGTAGGGAAAGTAAATGGTTGCAGTGAATAGAAGATTTGAGGACGTAACAGGTGATGTGAAAGAGTAGAGAAGTAAGGTAGAAGAGGTTGTGAATGGAGAAGTGAGTATTGTGAATGAAGAGAATGAGAGGGCAGGAACACAAGACAGACAGAGAAACGGAATAGGGTCAGAGGGAATAGGGTCAGAGTAGAGAGGAAGACACTGCATGAGAAGTGTGCATGCTGCATATAGAAATGAATGTATAAGTGAACAAGAAGGGATTGAGATGGCTTAGAACACAGGAAGAGTGTATTATGGGTCTGGTGAGGATTGTAGGATTGGTGGTGATAGAGAGAGTGATGACCATTGGACTTGTTATAGAACCGGAAATAACCTATTTAGTTTGTATATGAATGCCAAGAGTATCCGAAAAAAGGAGGGAATGAAATCGTTGCTTTGACACTGAATTCTTTGCCCAAAAGTTACTGGATTAAGTGAAACATGGTTGGATGAAGATGGCATCCTGACAGGAATAAAGAAGGCGGCATGTGATGTTTTTCGTGAAGACAGAATAGAGAAGGAGCGTCTTTGATGGTAGCAAAGAAGTTATGCGCAGCCAGGTGGAGATACAAGTGGCAAATAATGGATGTGGTTATTGAGTTAGTTTGGTGTGAAGTAGAGATGGACAGGGTGAAATATTTAGTTGGGTACTCTTATAGACCTGGTCATGTATAGGCAAATGAGAAAGGATGGTCGTAGTGGCGATTTTAATTCTAGTAATAGAGATTGGAATGAAGATATGCCATCCTGGCAAAGAGAATGAATTTCTGGAGTTATTGAGAGACAGCTGCTACCTTAGACAGTACGTAACAGGGACAAGGGAGGATTGAGAATTGGGATTTGATGATCTCATCAGAAGATAGTAGCCTGCTCAGGAACTATCTGGGATAGGCTGGGTCTGATTGTGTTCCAAAGGTCAGGGAGTTAAATGAAGCAGGTGTAAAATGGATGCAGTGTGGAAGAAGAGTAAGCATTATGAAGGGTAGTACATGATAAGTGGAAGTAATAAGTTGCATAAGGAGCACAAAGAGCAGGAGAGAAAAGTGATTCGTTGTTCAGTAAGGATAGCATTGAAAAAGGTTGAGATTAAAGAGCAGTTCATAAAGGTATGTCACCCTCATGCAAAAATTGAGTGCACTAGGGAGAGGAAGCACTGAATAATGAGTAAAGGGAGGCTTATGAAGAATTTAGTAAACTTGAACCGAATAAGACTATAGAGCTTGATGACAAATCACTGTGCGTTTAGAGCGAATGTTCCAGGAAGTTAACAACAGCATTGTGATAAGACTAACGCTTCGAATACTAAGCCAATTTGTGTGTCATGTTTGGAGTATGGTTAAATTGTTAAAGAGTCAGGAAAGATGACAAAATGCATTGGACATGGGAAATGTACACACAGTCGTATTTAGATATTGCAAAGGCCTTTGATAAATTGCCTACCTGTTAATTAAATTTTAAAAGTTGGACAGCAGGTTAGGGCGCTCTACTGGAGATTGGTTGTCTGATACGTATCCATCCAAGTTATGTATGGCACAGCAACATTCCAGAAGAGGAAAGACACTAGTAGTGTAAGGATTAGGGCACACGTCCTTGCAAGAGGACTTGAAGAGATTAGCTGAATGGTCAAATGATTGGTTTCCAGTTTAGTGCTGCAAAGTGTAAAATGTTAAAATTTGGAATGCATAGATAGAATGCAGAGTATGCAATTGTTGGGAGCTCTTATAGGAGGTAGAGGAGATAAGAGGGATCTAGGTTGATGGTGGACAAGGACCTGAAATTTCTTGGACACATTTCTAGTGAGGACAACACAACGGATTATGGTAATGACGTGGTGAATCCTGATGGGTAAAAGCAAGGATGTTATAGTTTCATTGTATAAGGCTGAAATTGGATGAAGAGAGATATTGGAAAGGATTCGGAGACGATTGATTAAGGTGGTTGCTTGTCTCTGGAATGTTGAGTACGAAGAAAATGAAGAAATGCGATTCGCAGAGTCTGATGGATACTAGTTGTGGGGGGGGGGGTATGATTGAGATATAAGCTGCTAACGAGTTATTACTAGACCAGAGTGGACGAAGAATAGAATAGAAAAGCATACAATGGGGACAGAGTAGAACAAGAAGACAACCCTGGTAGCTGTATAAGGAAAATGTTAATTTGGTGGGAGGGGGGGGAGAAGTAGGTTTTTGCAATGGAGAGTGGTAGGAGATTGCAGTATATTTCCTGAGAGTGCGGAGATAGTGAATGTATTTAAGACGCGGTATAATGAACTGTGTGTGTGTGAGAGAGAGAGAGAGAGTGTCGTTGGACTCCATGGAGATTTGATAATGATGATAATATATATAATTTCTTAAACTTTATATATACATGTATATAAGAATTGCAAAAAGTCACTATATAGGTGTATATTAATTAATATTGGGCAATAAATGGAGACTGGTTTCAGGTATAAGTATAAACTGAAACAGGACTTTCCAACAGGAGATCATGTTTCACATCTAAGATTAATAGATGTGTGCACTCAGTATTGATTATCGGCGATAATACTTTGATATTACACACAGAGTTACAGAAGTGACTTGTCTATTTTCATTGATGACTTCAAACGATAATCCGCAATTCCTTATTCAATGTGGTTTGAATATGCACAAATTCTTTTACTAAGCGCAAATGCAACAATCCTTAACTCTCTCTCTCTCTCTCTCTCTCTCTCTCTCTCTCGTTGTGTGTGTGTGTGTGTGTGTGTGTGTGTGTGTGTGTGTGTGTGTGTGTGTGTGTGTGTGTGTGTGTGTGTGTGTGTGAAGTGAAGCAATTCAATATATTATGAAATTTTCTTAAGATTTTACAATTAGCCTGACAGTAGAGGCTCTATGACGAAAAAATAATTTGAACTGTTCAACTTGCAAAAGATAATTTTGATATTTGTCAAAAAAGCAATATTTACCGATAATCAGGTAACGGATCAGGCGGAGAGAAATCCACAAGCTGAGAAAAAGAGCACTCTTCTTGTTCATAAGAACAATCAGTCAACCTGTCCCAGTACATCATGATATACCCTTAATTCCGTATGAAACACCTTTAAATCCAGCAGAGGGATATTTTAATTCCAATAAGCATCTTGATAGATTCCTACCCACCCGCACTCACGCTAAAACAATCCCGAGTAGGCTACCTAGGGTGAAGATTACGCACACGTTAAAATATAGCACAATAGTTAAAGGAAAGCTGAATTCGTCAGGCAGGTGCCGATAATCTCGACAAGTAGAGTGTTATCAGCTCAACACGTGGTAACTTTACAGGCTTACGGCCAATTAAATGGTGAGGGAGGGGAATGGAACCTTGGTCTCTTAGCAATGCAACAGAGGTGGGGTGGGGAGTGATAATTGTAAGCATACACCATTCGCCTAATGATGGAGATATTGGCAGAGCAGTTTGGTATTGTTTCTTAATCTGAACCATCTGTTTCTTTGGGTCATATATTATATTCTCCCTTTTCTTCCTGTTTTTATTGTTATTACAAAGTTTCTATTTAACTTTTCTTAATGTACTACAATAAACGCGTTCATTTTGACATAGTACTGTATTATAAACATTGTCTTTCACGCAGAAGATCCGACTTCCCAAATTATTGTTTGTTTGCCTTAAGAGCAAAGAAGTGAAATAATGTTAAAATTTCGTCAACACATGGTTTCAATGAAATAATTAGAAATCTATAAATTATGAAATCGATTGTTTTGTGAGACTTCCACATAAATTGGTTTTCACCAACCCAAATAGTATTAAAAATTCAAGGAGAATAATCATTCGCAGTGTGATAAAACTGAATCCAAATTTGTCTTTGAGTTGATTTGTCACCTTGGATAAAATCCATATCCGGGAAAAAATGTACCGTTGTTGTATTACATTCAAAGCATTCACTGGCTATCGCTATGCCAATAACCTATAGAATTTAGAGTATTTTCATAAGGATCATCCCTCGTAATATCGAAATGCGTGATTTACGAAATTTACATCAATGCAGATAGCATCGATGAGATGCTATCTGCATTGGTGTAAATAAATAACTCCAGTTTATTTCTTGCTCAAAAATTAGTAAAAGAACGATGTATTTATAAAGAAAATAATTAATTATAGAATAAAAAGATTCGCTGCAAATCTGAACTTTTTTAATGTAATATAATTTAATTTATCTGACCTTAATCCAACAAGATTAACTTTACCTATCACACAGCAGTTATTGGTTATGATTTTTCTGCAACTATTTTTTTTTATCTAAGAATTATTGCCAAAGAAATGACTCACTGAAGCAGATAAGTGAGTCATTTGTTGACAATGTTTTTATGATGGAGAATGTTAACTAACCTTGAAGATTCAAACCATCCTGACTTTTCTTAATGACGTTTTCATTCTTGTACTAATAGTTGACAAATAAACAACTACGTGGAATCACTTCGTGAGAGCATCGTGGGAAGAAAACTCACAGTCCCATATAAATGTTTATATGGAATTATGATGTCAATTTTAACCCTTTTAAAAATGTTCACCTAATAATGGCTTTAAACAGTAGCAGAAGCATAATTTGAAGTAACTACGCTTAAATTAATGTCCGTCAACAGCGTTCACTGCCATATCGTAATTATTGATGGCTGTCTTTTGTTTTTCAAGGGAGTGCAATTCCATATTTTACATTTGCGAGAGTATATAGCATTTACTTAATATTTACATTAAAAAAATAATTGAATTCACTCTTACGACTTATCCTACGCGTTGGAACAAGGAAACACAAACATTAAATTATTCTACAATGCGTTTCAACTAGAAATAGCCTACAAATTAAAAACCAACGTCTGCTCACATAGTTATGAACCCTCTGGTTTCTGATAATGAAAAAACGGTTGAACTTGTGCAGAAAGATGGTCTATGAATGTCCGTAGTTTACAGTTTTCCTGCTACATATAAAAATGAACGAATAGATTGTGATTAGTTTCCATACCTAGTCTTCTAGGAAAGACATTTGGATACGAATTCATCCGCTAGTAATTATATACAGCTTCGGTTATAAGGTTCCAATGAGCAAAGATATAAATTAATGATGAAATTCATCTGCCACCTAAAAGGCATTTGCAAACACCATGCCAGCAGTTATTTGAACTCACGGCCTTGTTGGCTGAAAAAGCACTCTCCACATGGGCAGGTTAAAGGAGTAGAATATTGTTGTAGTATGTACAGACTTCGTGGTAATAACAGTTCATCCCTCGCGTCAAGGCATCCTGCAGGATATCTACTCCATAGCAGTCTACCCGTACCCACAATAACAGCAGTCTACCCACAACAATAATGGCAGTTTCAATTAATTTAAATTTAAATTTAACGTGGTATCTGCATTGCGCAAAGCTTCTCAAATAGGAAATTAGTTTATATTTCAGATTTCTCTGCTTTCAGTTTCTTACTAAGACATCAGGTTTCTGTGATTTAATAAAAAAATAATAATAATAAATAAAAAAAGGAAGCTTAAATTTAGTTAAGAAGATTACCCAAGAATAACATGGGAAAGATTAAAGTCTAATTTCTTGTCATTCACTGCGCGGACGTGATACTATTGTTTGGAGACTTATGCGCAATCACTGATCACACGTTATCGCGACGCGTACACACGCTAATCAAACCCCCATTGTGGTAAACAGGAACAGAGGTGAGGGGGTCATTTATAATGCAGTGATTCTGACACCACAGGAAGAAGTCCATCGCCGCCGTACCCACCCTGTCGTCTGTGTGGAAGTGGAACAAAATCCACAGATCAAATTTCGAATGCCCAGTGGAATCTTTTTAAATTTATCTTTACCTTGAAGTTCTGAATTGTAAAAATTTTATCTCTACGTGTTAAAATTGATGCATTTCTGATTTTTTTTTTTTTTTTTTTTTTTTACTTACTCGTTTTTCTACATAAAAATAAGCTGAACATGTTTGACCTTCAGTTTCTAATCAATGCATGTTAGTCTTTCGAAGTAGTTCACCAGTGTTCTAACGTTTCATATTTTGCTTCAGCATTCATATGTACCCCCCACCATTAACATAACTAATTCTTGAATGGAGTCAGTAGAAGATCAGCATCATCTTCTTTCTAAACCTAAACCTGCACGATATTATACTAACATTAGAAAAAACCTGAATCGGAATGGGAGTTCAAATCAAGCCTTACTAGTGTACATTTTTATCGCATTTTCATGAAATATTCGTACAGCATTTCATCACTAGGATTCACTGTGCTTCCGACATTATAAAAAAGGTCTGGAAGTTTCAGACATCAAATTTTTTAAAGAAAGCCTCGAGCCGAATAACATCCAGAAAAGTCTTCTCCCATTCACACTCAGTCTCGCTGACATGGTCCCCCGTAACTGCAATACGTCACTTTCTTAACATTTAATTCTATCTGCTCGTAGTAAGCATAACCATCTGTCTTATCGCCGATGTATTCTCTAATTGCTGATTTGGTCTTAGAGACTCTTTGAACAACATCTGTTAATTGTGAAAATTGTAAAAAGCTGTGCCCGAAACGTGAAGCCTAATCTACTGTATAGGTTAAAATCAACTATGTGCAAAGCCACGTTAATTGAAACCAGATTTAAACGTAATTCTCTAAAATTTCAAAATTTTCAATATTTTTATATAGTTATAGCATTGAAAGAAGAGAAAATGATAATTATATTGAAAATTGTTTGATATCTGACGAACTGTTCTTTTCATTTCCAAGTCTCCTAGAAACTTGGAACGCTTGCACTTGAGAATATCTTTGAAGAACACGTGTATTAGCCTCACATTTGCTAAGCCTGTAATTCCATCTATTCCAACCTAGCTTTTTTTTTCCAAGTAGTCTTCATTCTTTTTTTTAAGAAAGGCTTGGTTCTTTTCTGCCATTTACGAACATAAAACCTCATTTGTACCTGCTGAAAGCATTTTATGTCTTTTTTATATACCAATCCAATACAAAAGATTGCAGAATCTATTGTACATCAGTGCCGTGTACAGACCAGAGATTAGGAAGGAAAAGAAGGGTGAGATTTTTTTTTACTCAGAATAAATCTCAGAGTTACTTTCTTTGTGCTTTTATATGATGTTAAGAATGCAAAGCAAACAATTTTTGTCATGACAGTATCAAATTCATCTTTTTCCTATTTAACCAACAAAGAGAGGGGTACACGTTGTTAACTCACAGGCGTGAAACATCACACTCTGATGTAGAATAGTAATAAATACAAACGAATGAAAAGCGACTGCTTCCAACTGTTCCATTATTCATTTCGATGTTCCTTCTAGCAACTACTTATCGATCTTTACAAAATTCAGATTAATCCATTTTTCTAGTCCAGTGGTTCCCAACCTTTTTCCACTTGCGTACCCCTTTTAAACCCATTTCTATAAATTGTACCCCTTGTTTTTAAAATAGCTATTTTTAAATACTGACACGTGTGTTCAGTGCCAGTCTTAATGTAACGCACTTATTTATACTCAGTCAATAACTGAACTAATAACGCGTCAATAACGTCTAAAATTAATAACGTACCTCCGGTGATATGCGTATACTACCGGTTGGGTGGTGGCGAACCTTTTTTATGTGCGTGTGCCAGAAATTTACCAATCGAGTTGCTGATGTGCCGGGCAGTTTTTAATAGGAGAAAAATTAATAGAAAATTAATCTAAGTTTATTTAATTATTTCATAAATTTATAATATATACATTTATTTATAATATTTTATTTTATTTATAATATTTATTTATATATAAATTTATAATATTATTCTGTAAAATTGATTATTGTATTATTAAATTGATTTTTGATTTGAAAAAAAAAAAAACGGTAGTGAGAAAAATGTTATGCATTGTAACTCGCCATCGAAGTTAGCTGAGCTGGGGAAGCAGCAGAAGGATGTCAACTTGTCGACGAAAAGCTTACCATATTTCTTCGAAAATAACTCGCCCTTGCGTATAAATCGCACCCCTGATTTTACTTTACGAAAAAAAAAACCATTAAAAAGTTTTGCATATACCTCACACACGAAAATTGTTTAAACATGTTCATGTCGAGGCGATAGTGACTTCGCTCCCCGCGGTTAACAACACACCTCCCCATAAGCCATTATACTGCAGATGCAAGAAAACAAGTAGTTTCATTGTATCCCTGAATAAGATACAGAGCCTTTTGCAGTCTGTGTAATATATTTCTCAACAAATAGTGCAATTACAGACAGCTGGAATAAAAACGGCGCCTAACTAATGAATCACGTGTACCCCTCTCACAGAAACTATGCTGTATAGGCAAGCAAAACCGTATGTTGCACCTGACACACAGTATCTAACTAAAACTATTGTCCAATTGTTCAATTACATGAAATAAGTGTTTGTTTGATTGCATTTGAAATTCCCGATGTCATTATGACAGATCACAAAGGCTAACTTTAAATAAAATTCTACCAGGAATTGAAAAATGCATACAATGCTTGTGTGAGTTCCCCTGCCAGCTGAAACGCAAACAAGCAGCAATAAAAACCAATCATGGGTTGAAACTTTGTGTGAGTTGAGTTCCTGGTAATGAGAAGTTCCGTCGGAAAGATAAACGCCCCCCCCCCCCCCGTCGTGAATGTGTTAAAACTAAGAAATATACAGCAATCCCTTGATTAGTGCACCTAATGCGTTTTTTAAAATAGGCGCACTAGTCGAATACTATAACCTATGGGGAAAAGTATAATTCGTTCCTCAAGTTTCTTTTTTGACCCTTGATTTTTTTTAATAAAAGAATTAGGGTATGTCTCAGGGCCTAGTTAAAGGAAAACCATGAAGCTGAAAGACAATAAAACATATTCAGAATATAAATTTAATTATTCTTCTTCTTAACAAAGAATTGAGCTAACGTAGCTTGGCGGGCATTTTGTTTCGTTTCTTTTTTTCATATAACCGACGGTAAGGCCCTATTGCCTCTTCTACTCTTCTGCAAATTTTACTGCTTCTCTCTTCATCAGGGTCAGCTTCTAAGCATTGCTGCTTAGAAACTTCGATTGTACGAAAAACGTTTTCAAATTGTTTCTGTGAAATCTCTTTTGGCTGACTATCAGTGGTTAAATTTTCTTCATATTCTTCGGGATCTTCCCGCTGTGCATCTAAATTTAACAGGTCGGAATCACTCAATTCTTCAGAATGAGATTTAATTAACTCTTGGACGTTATCATTGAAGGGGAGAAAGAAATGAAGGACGTACGAATTGGTCGCCAAGACGCGAAATCATGTGCTTTATAGATAAAATTTCCCAACTGTCATACAAGAAAATAGTTACCACTTTAAAAACTACAATGATCATAAAAGAGAAGTTAATTTTCACACGTGTAATAATAAACAACTCATCCCAGAAGACGGATTGATTACCCTATTATCGGAATGGATTCTCCCTTTTGTGACATTCGCAGAAGTGTCGAAGAGTCTCGAATCTGTGGGTGTACTATAGCAGACGACATAAATTTTGGTGGTAAAAATTGGAACATAGATACATAGTGCACATGGAAGTGTAGTATGCCATTAAAAATAACTTTGTAAAATGTTTTAAATCGGTAACTAAATTATTTCATTCTGGTGAGTGATTTTTTAAAATAGTTAGCCATAAAAATGTATAGATAGAAAATTTTTAAAATCTGTAACATTTATTTTTAAGATGTGTATAGGCGCATTAATCGAATTTGGGTATCGAAAAAAAATGACGCACTAATTGAAAACGCACTAATCGGGGCTCACTAATCGAGGGATTACTGTATAGTGAATGTTCTTATGATAGTTTCGGATGTTATGGAATTTGGTTGAAGAGATTTAGTATTTCAACTCAACAATTGTCGATTATCTTTGTCTTTGGATCGCGCGATCTTTTGTTAATACCGCACCAATCATATGCACGTCTTCATAGCTGCTCTCTGGTGTAAAACAAAATTTAACTTGTACGTATTGAAACAATTTAAAAAAAAAAGTTGAATAATTTATAAGCGTATAAAAGGATATCACCTGTAAATCGTTGACGTGCCAGCAAAATTCTCGGACGTACCACCTCTGGAACGCGTGCCATAGGTTCGCCATCTATGTTCTAGGGACTAGAACTAGATAATCTAGTCTAATGATCTTGACTACTGTCCAAGTATTTTCGACTTCAATTCATTCCTTGTGAATGAATGAATATATACTATACTGAGATAACTGTTATACTCAGCTATGTGCATGGATGGATGGATGTCGAGGGATACGCAACACTTTGGAATCATGCAGTTAACCCTTAATGTGGCATTTTATAGAACAGATCTATGTTCATTCTCCACAAGAATACATAATGTCATACTGCACGTGCTACAGCGTCATAATTTGAGGAAAATATGATGGAAAAACTTGATCGCCCTACATGAGTCCCTATTTCAACCCAACAGAATACTTGGAAGGAATGCTGGATGTGATTTAGATCACTGCGTCCAATAACTGTACTTAGACCGGTAGTCATGTTACAAGAAGAATGGTCCAAAATACTTCACTCGTTATCATAGACTTGTGGAGAGTATATTTAAAAAGGAATGAAACATGTAATGCAGTCCAAAGATGACCGACAAACTATTCGAGTGATTTACGTTGCTTCAGAATATAGAGCATTCTCTGGAGCTATCTGCAGTTAGCCAAAAATCTAAGAATTGTGACCATCAATTCATGATTTGGTTTTATCTAAAACAGTAAATCGCCCGGAGCAGTATACCCTAAATAAATCTTCTCCCCTACCCTGACTTAAAGGCGGCATTAAGGAGGTTTGGGATCATCCCACGTTGAATGGTTTTTGCCTTATCTGAAAGGGTATAGGTTTATATCAACAGTTAGTTTCTCTTACCGACTGCTATAAATAAGAAAGACTTACTTTTCTCTACTTACTAAGAGTTAAGTCTCTTTACTTATTGCCCTAATATGATAAGAGGAAGCTGTTTAGAATTTGTTTATCATACCTTAAATTGCTTTAGGTGTTTGATAGGCGGAGCCGATGAAATCTCGAGGCTCAGATTGCATGACAGCGGTTTGCACCACTATAAACAGATTATAGATTTGTTTTGAACAATCCGCTTCCTATTTCACGAACCTGTTGTTACATGCAGAGTGCGAAGTTTGTAAAAAGTAAACTATGTTCTTGGGAAAAGAGGATATCTGCAAATATTTGGACCGTAATGCGTTATATGATCTTCATTCTTCCTCGTTCATTTAAAAAATACTTTAGATAGATGACGGTTATGCATTTTATTTATCCCAAATATGCTGGGGGGGGGGAAATAATATATAGCAAATTTGGCCTACAAGTCACGGTATGATTCTTAAGCCAATTACTGCAAGAGCCATTGGAAGGGACAAAGTCAACTTACTCTAACTTACTTTCTGTTTTAAGTTCGTATTCTATTCAACAAGGATGTTCAACATGACACAGTTGACCAAACTGCAAGAAAACTTGAGAACTTTGAAAATTGGAGACAAACAAGTCTACTTCCAATCTGAAGTAGACTTGTTTCTGGCATTCCTTAAGGTTCCTGAAAAGTTTAGCACAATCGAAATGAAATATCTGAAATATTATGAAAATATCTCACATACAGAAAAGTGATCGCGTACTGAGATCCGGAGGTGGACTAGCTCTGTTGCTTTCACTGCTGCGAAACAAATTCTTTTCTGAGATTCTTGTGATAGTATAACAGCAGTAACAACAGCCCTAGTAGAATTAAGGTAAATGTGATTTACATTACTTTTATTAGTAATTTGATGTGATTTAAAATGTATTCAAATTAAATTGTAAAATGTAAATTAAATTAAAGTTATTTCAGACACTTCTAAACTGCAGCCAACTTCCTATATCTTTAAATACACGGCTCATTTTTACGTATATATAATACATTAGTATATTACTATCGTGGGTAGCAAATGGTTAACCAATTTGGAACCCTACTCTAGAGAACTTTTTCAAGGCACTTCAGGCTTCCAGTAACAAGGTGGGGGGGGGGGGGATCTTGCACAAGGCTATAGAAATCATCTATTTCCAAAAGACATTTCCAAACAGCCGACGATGGATTTGAACTGCAGATGAGGTACACCAGGACTGTTCAACCTTAGGTAATCCCAGGGCCGCATTAAAAAAAAAAAAAAAAAAAAAAAAAAAAAATTAGCCGAGGGCTGCATTACAATGCGTATCTAGTAATTTGGTGAGCAGCAGCGACACAACCTCGATAGATGAACAAACGAACAACATTAATCGCGCGCTCACGAGGAACATGAGTGCTCGGGGCATGCGCGTTGGAACAAAACAGTATAAGAACGCTTCTTTGACACATCTAATATTTGAAAAAACACTTGGGTATATAGTGATGTAAAAACACCCAAATAAAATTACCAACATCGAGATTATCGATTAGTGATATTCCATTCAAATTATTTTCTTTTTACGCTCATGAAAATCAAAACCCACTGGCAGGCCGCACAAAATCGTCCCTCGGGTAGTGTTGTGGAGAGCCCTGAGGTATACTATCCACTCGGCCGGCCAGGACCTTCAGTACGATGGTCCGATCTACATAGTGCAAAGCCCGACTTCATTGGAGCTTAAGACCATTTGAAAACTGTGATATGGAGTGACGAATCGACATTCATTTCATATTGTTTGGATGCATCGTAGCTTCCAAGAGACATTTATTTGCTATCGTTTTTTCTTAATCAGTTAAAATTTCTTGCAGTGATTTCTCTTTTTTTATGTTTAGCGTGAATTTTCATAGGCTGGAACAATGATCATCAAGCAGTTCTTGCGAATGTAGTCTTAGAGCATTCAAGATCAATCATGGCTGATGATATTAATAGAGGAAGCATGATGGTATAAAGGAATATGGAATGTAATGTTGACATTTGAGGCAATTCTGTTTTGCCTGCTCCTTAGCGATTCTATGCGAAAGGTCCATTTCAGAATGATAATCCCGACTCATCATTTCAAAAGTTTCCACTTGGGGAATGATGTGTGGAAACCGGAAGTGGCTTGTAAAAGAGTTCAAAGTTTACTCTCCAGACAGAACAGTGTTTCCGGATTTCAAGGTATTCCTCAAACGCGGTTCTGACGTCGTTACTCTTTTCAATAACCAGAAAAAAAGCATGTCGGCTGTTCTTTTAAAAATTTAGTTGGCATCTATCAATTCAAAACACACACTATTCCCAATAACACGTAATAGAACACTGTTTTATAAGGCTCGAGAACTAGACTACATAACTAGACCACAATACTTGCCAATTCATACTTCGTTGCATTTACTAGCGTCTGAATCGGGAAAGGATTGCATTGCACACTCCTCCGAAATCGGAACTATGTTGTTTAAAACTTTTTTTTTTTTTCTTAAAATCACTAAAGGAATTCACCGCTGGATTTGGCAGATTCCTCTGGCCATCCCGTATATTACCTAAAATTATAGTAGTAATTTATTTTCCAGTAACTTTTAGTAACCTATTTTTCTAATTCAGTACTACTTGCAGCAGTGAATGATGACGCGCGCTTTCATTCCTCTAAATTTCTTTTCATATTTAATAGAATGACGGAATGCTTGTACTGGTATTCAACACATTTACAAGAAGGTGTGATGAAGCAAAATATGACATGGTCGATATGCAATCCATATCGAGAACTACCAAACACAACGTGGGGGGGGGGGGTGGGGGGGGGGGGGGGTGGGGGGGGGGGGGGGTGGGGGGGGGGGGGGGTGGGGGGGGGGGGGGGTGGGGGGGGGGGGGGGTGGGGGGGGGGGGGGGTGGGGGGGGGGGGGGGTGGGGGGGGGGGGGGGTGGGGGGGGGGGGGGGTGGGGGGGGGGGGGGGTGGGGGGGGGGGGGGGTGGGGGGGGGGGGGGGTGGGGGGGGGGGGGGGTGGGGGGGGGGGGGGGTGGGGGGGGGGGGGGGTGGGGGGGGGGGGGGGTGGGGGGGGGGGGGGGTGGGGGGGGGGGGGGGTGGGGGGGGGGGGGGGTGGGGGGGGGGGGGGGTGGGGGGGGGGGGGGGTGGGGGGGGGGGGGGGTGGGGGGGGGGGGGGGTGGGGGGGGGGGGGGGTGGGGGGGGGGGGGGGTGGGGGGGGGGGGGGGTGGGGGGGGGGGGGGGTGGGGGGGGGGGGGGGTGGGGGGGGGGGGGGGTGGGGGGGGGGGGGGGTGGGGGGAAAGAACGGGCCGTCCTTAACAAAACGATCAAGGAGAACTGTCGATTTCTTCGGGATTTACAACCCTTGGTGCAAGGTCCAGAGAAGGCGAAAATAAAAGAGGACTGAGCCGAACATCGTGAGCAGTTTCCAGCAGAGAACTAGGGCAGTTTCCGGCATAGAACCAGAGGCAGTTGAGAGGAGGCGAGGTCCAATTGCTGACAGAAGGAGAGACAAGGTCCAGTTGCTGACAGAGGGGAGGCGAAGCGCTGTTACTGAAGAGAGCCAGAGGCAGTCGGTGGAGAACCAGGAGCATACTGACCTAGAGAAACAGACTTTACAGCGAACCCATGCGAGAGGTAAAAATTGGGAAGTCAACCGAAGCCAAAAGCTGCAGAACGATCTTCAAGCCTGTATGCTGAAACTTCTTGCCTGAGCTTTTGAGTACCGGGAAAATTGCAGTCCAAGAACAACCAATACACCGATGAAACGCCCCCTGAAGCAAGGCCTGAGATGGAAAAAAAATCACACGGACTTTGATGCAGGACCTATTGAAGGTGTCATGACGAAGATCCTCCGTAAGTGTGTCCAACCTTTAATGTACATTCTTTTTGTAATCTAGGAGATATGTCATAGATGTACTGATAAGAAATAGTAATAAGAAATATCTATAAGAGAGTCTAACTGAAATATAAATTGTAAGATAACTTTGCCATTACTAGCTAATCTCTAGAGTCCTCTGAGTTGTTAACTGGAATATTAATTATTATTACAATTAATATTCCAGTTGTTGTTAATGAATATTAATTGTAAGATAACTTGCCATAGCTAGTTAATCTCTTTATGAGTAAATTAGTCTCGGAAAAATTGGTTTTCTTAAGCAGAGAAGTAACAGTAATTATATTCTTTTGTCATTTAATATTGAAAAGGGAAAGTTTGTTTCTTTATATCAAAAGCATAAAGGATAGGTAGAGAAGAGTAACCTCCCTATCGCTTATTTATTGTACTTTATTTAAAATGTAAATGAATGTGTGTTTTAATTATATGTCAATAGAGTGCTGCCTGATTGTTTATTTTACGATGCACTGTTCCTAAAAACAGTATCGGACTTGTGAGTGGGAAACCAAGTGAGATAGCCGAAGCGTATAGTTAAGTGCAAATAGACCACGACTGTTTGTGTCAAGTTTTATGGAAAGAATTTGTGTTAGAGAAAGAGAGAGAGAGAAATCAACCGTCTGTATTACTGAGTTTTATGCCAATTAAATGATATTAGTGGCGCAGTCTCAATAAAATAAATTTTCTAGTATCCATAGGCATAAGACTCGTAGTGCGAAACGTAGATAAATTAAGCACGCAATAGTATAAGCAAGAAAGGTTACGAGAGAGAAAGCGCGCACTGCTAATTAGAATAACGGTATTACAAAGGCGCAGTAACCAAGCAGGTTTTATAAATAAGAAGTAATAGCCACACAGTTTACACTGCTACGCGACGTCGATCAGTATAAGACCTTCGAATGTTGCAGGAAATATGGTGTGCTACGTTCTCAGGATTGTTTCTCGTAGATCAGCGAGTGTTTCGGAGAGAGGATGAGGGGAATACTTCCCACAAGCATACGATAGCGATCAATTGAAATTCTGGACGTTTCTTCCTGTTGGCTTGTTATGAGGTCCTGGACTGTTTTGCGGAGGACGTCTTTTGATCTTACCCGACGCTCCAGCTTATCCCACAGATGTTCAATAGGTTTCACATCAGGACTCTGTGGAGGCCAAGTGAAGTGTGGTGACGCGCATGCCCACAAACCACGCACTTACAACACCAGCCTTTTGACGCGGTTATTGCCTTGCTGAAAGAGACAGCGGTCAGTTCCGTAGAAAGCATTGCTTTGTCCAGAATCTCTTAGTTCAATATTTGTGGCACCAAAAAACAGAGGCTTGACGCTAAATTAGGAAAAACAGGACCACAGCATCACACAGCCACCTTCCAATTTCATAGTTAGGATTACACACTTTGGTAAGAGACGTCCACCGAGCCGCCACACCCACGCTCATCCATTTTCTTGTTAGTGGGTATAGCATGATTCGTTCCTCCATAACACAGCTTTCCAAGCTTCCACCTCCCACTGTACATTCTCTTTACACCACTAAAGACATTGCATGTAGGTTCGGGGCTTGCATATTGCTGTCCTACTACTATTGAAACCCATGTTGTGAGCCTCGGTTCTGAATCATTTTGTGCAGATTTGTGTTCTGGTCGATGCTCGGAACTCGGCATTCAGCGTGTCGGCCGACAAATGTTTTTACATATCGATTTTTACATATTATTCTTCGTAGCACTACTTTCACGTCGTTCGGTGAGTGTGGTGGTCGTTTACTGCGTTGGCACTTACAGTTGACTCCTGTCGCTTCCATCTCAGTATGGTGTCACTAATTGTTGATCTTGGATGGCCGAATTTTTCAATAATTTGCACAGATGGGCCTATAACAGGGCATAACGCCTCTTTCAAACTCCGTCAGTTCACTTCTTGCAGCCATTTCAGCCGAATACAGTTGCACTGACTTGTCAGCATCCTATTCCTCCAATTTATACTGGCTACAAGCACGTGACTCGTTACATGGACCCTACCCATGGGGGGAGAGGTCCGTTGACTTCTTTTCAACCAGTGTATCTGGCTTTCATTGTGATACCAGTTGACAGGGTAGAAAAATAAATTTAAGAATTGTTAGGAATTCCGTCTAAGATTTATGCTGAATTATTGGCAAGTCATAATCGTGACCCTTTGGAGTCGCCAGAACAGCCGTTCTAATAGCAACTCCCCCCCCCCCCCCATACCACTTTTTCACTTAATAGGCTGTTATGTATGTTATCTTTGGATGTTTTACACTAATTTTCTTGCTTTTAAGAAAGAAAATAATCTGTTTAAGAGGAAAAAAACGTTTTTTTCAGAAGTAAAAAAAAAAAATCATACTTCTAAGGGATATATTTCAGATAAAAAAGTGACTTTCTTCGTCCACTTAAGAATCGAAATTGCTTAAAATACTTACCATATCTCTGCCTAGAACAGAGTTCAGTATTATTTAATTCTACGAATCAGAGTATTAATGTTATATGTAGTGCAGTGTAGTAGAGTAACGTGCATTGTATGGTAGTGGGATCATTATAAATAAATAAATAAATATAATGAATTTGTGACGTATCCACTGTTACACTAAGGCGCAGCGGATTCGTCTGTCAGCTTTTGCAGTGAAATTTTGTTGCAGTTTATTGATGAAGAATGGAGGTAATTGACGAAAAGTGAAAGCTTCGATTGCAGTATGTAATAACATACTTCACGCTGAAGCAGTAGCTTATTATTTTCAGAGTTATCAGATGAGTGCACCAAAAAGGACACCCTTGACGCGTCATTTAGTAAGCACTAACATAACAGAATGTTTACCATATCAAAAATCGAAAAGAAATAGTAAAATTTTGCTTGCATTCTCTGTCTTATATCTGTTAGATTTTCTGTTGTTCTCTGTGGCTTTGATAGCCTATCGTATAAACATCTGGACGACTCTTTTTAGATAACGAAAGCGAATAATAAAAATATAGCAACACGAGGAAAATATCTTAATATTCTGATATTCCTGATACTGTCCATATACAGAAGTCTCTTCAGCTGTTACTGACCTTTGGGCGGAGATGGAAGAGGTGTTCTCCCGTAGAATACAAACTAGCTTAGTAAAGCGCAGTTCACAGAAATAACACACTTGCATCACAAGTTGAACTACTTCGATGTAAAAAGTTTATATAAAATTGCTTGGTATCTTGAATACTTCGATGTAATTTCTAATCAACCAACCGAACCTTTCTCTGAAGTATTTGCATTAGTTCGTTTACACAGGATACTCATCTCTACTTATGCTATAAAAAAAGCAACTATGCTACCAATTTTTGCAATTCACTTACTACCGAAAATTAATAAGAGAGAAGAGTAATAGTTTTCCTCCTTGTCTCTCACTTTTATCAATCGAGTGCTTATTTATAGTAGTGGTTATGCGATTGTTCTGTGTGGAATTTTATCGAAGCGTAGATGATTGCAAGAGAGAGAGAGAGAGAAAAGGTCCAAATGGAAAAATTAAAGAAACAAAGAATGCTGTTATTAACCTTCCTATCACCAACTGATGTAACATATCACCTTGCTTTGTACAGATTTAAGGAATATATCTTCAGGGAATTCGTATATAATGGTATGTTTATCATGGATTCTGTGGTCAGGAGATTAAATGTTTTGCATACTGGCGACACATCGGTTATTGGGTCATGCCACATTGTCCTTATTCTCCGTTTTTTTCCCTCCTTGAACACTAAAACACAGCATAAATAATTGCGGTAAAATCAGATAAAAAAAACCTCCGCAAAAACTCCTGTGTTTACTGCGAACAACAAACAATCCACACTTTGTGTAGAAACAACAGCTGCTGTATATCTCACCTGTGTGAAGGAAGATAAAATGGACATTGCATGAGTCCTTCCATTACAAGGACGGGACAGTGGTGTAGCTAGAGCTTTTGTCACCCGGTCCGGTCCCTGAGTATGCTCCCCTCTCGATACACACCAAATATACTACAAAAAGTCAAAACGACGTATAGGGAAATAAATTAATAACTATGTTTATTTTTTAAGTAAAACTTTAATTTCAACATTCTAAAATTATTTTTCTTGCTTTTCTGTTAGCAAAATCGTCGATGACATTGGCGTATTCGCAGTAGTAGTATTACAATATTTGGAACTGAGTTCTCGAGACTGTATTTTTGAATTAACTGCAAAAGTTCAAAAATGTTCCAAGTGCCGCGCCCGAGGCGGACCCCCCCCCCCCCCCACTTAGCTACGCCTCTGGGACGAGAGCGTTTGTGCAATCCTCTACCATGTATTTAAGAATTCCAAACTTAGATATCCTCTTATTGGTCTCTTGGTTCAAAATTTTCTTGTCTTTATCGCTCTCCAAATTCTCATAATCAGTCCAAGCTCTTCACGTTATATCCGTGAAGCCATATTTTTTGCATTACAATTACCCAAGCAGCGAGTTCATCTTGCGAATATAAAATTAATAATTCCGTCTGGTTTTCCTTTTCCAGTTTCATTGACCAGACTGCTGGTGATGCCGATGTATTTGCAGTTGCTAGTAACCAATAACGCAAAATTGTCTACTTACAAGAAGAAGAGATAACCCTTGCCATCCTGCCGACACAGTTTTCGTAACATTTCAAGTGTATCGTATATGCCGATTCTCGCCTTGGTAACTCAGACTTTAACCCTGCTTAAGCTTCCTGACCTCCTGTCCGTTAGCACTGCAATGCACCAAATGGGATGACCTCTAATTTCTACTCATCGGGCGGAATACTTCTAATCGTCTGATTAAATCCTTACTCACACCGCTCATCTAAATTATACTTGCTGAAATGAATCCTCCTTCATCTCCAATTCCACTCAGAATTTCTGCCCAAGCCTCGGTGTGTTGTCTAACCACTACGCCAAGGTAGCCGAGAAAATTTTCGATACTACCATAAGTGGCTCGAGGAATGGGGGGTAAAGACTTTCGGATCGGATTTCGATTTTTTTATTTTTATTATTATTTTTTTCAGCCTCCTTTTCAAGCGGCAGCTTTTGGTGTTTTTGTCAATGTGTTTCGCACAAGTTTCTTCCCCTAAATGCTTCGGTCTCTCTCTCTCTCTCTCTTTTCTTTCTCTCTCTCTCTCTCTCCTACACATCAAGATAGTCCTGTCGTAACATCACCCAAACATTTACCCGAATTCCTGGCATCATTCTTCTACTTCCGCATTATGACTTCTACATATCTTATACACTAAGAACAACGCTGCAAGTCCTCTCTGATCTTTTCTGAACAGATAAATTCGGATTAGTTTGGATGAACTTCTAGTCCTAGTTGTTGTTGTCTTTGAAAATTATGTGGGGAAACTAACACACGCTCAGTACCGTCTCTGCAGACTTTCATGAATATCAGATAGTATTAGCCTTAATCTGCAACAGATCGCCTATCTGAATTAAGGATACAAGAATTAATTCGGACTTGAAATTACTCTTTCCCAAATCTTGGGTATAGAAAGTCCATTACTCAAAATGTAAAAAATACTCCAAAGTTTTATTAGAACCCCATCTGATGGGGCCCTAATAAAACTTTGGAGTATTTTTTACAAAATGTTTCATGCAGCAGCTTAGGATTTGCTCAGAAGACAAATTTGGTAGGATCAACTCCGTGCTGAGCCAAGTTGGTTTTAACTATTTTTTTTAACAGAACACATAGTCTTGAGTCAGTGACCCGCTTGTCTACTAAATGGCCAGTTGGGCCAAAATAAAGATAAGTTGTATGAACAATGAGACTTAAAAATACGCCGAGTAGAGACGAGAAAAAGATTTGATCTTTAAGTAATTGGCGATTTGATTGGTTAAAAATGATATCTGGTCACTTTTAACCAGTATTTAATTCAGTAGTTTAACTCATATTCAGTATCGTCAAAGAAATCAATATTCCTTATTGATGTTCATTTGGAATTTGGATTCCATGCTCATTTGGAATAAGTTCTCCAAATAGTAGATGCCAAGAATTGGTGATTTCCTATAACGGTTACGTCATTTTATTTATAGAGTTTACTCTTTCAGTAAAATATTTTGATTTAGCAACATATTTCAATATCTCTGAAACATATGCCAGAAAGTTGTCGTGCGAAAATAATCCATGTCATTCAAAGAGATATTCTAAAGCAGGAAGGTGACGTCAAAAGCTCAGTTTCAAGATCTAGCCTTAAATCTGGGTTTTTTAAGAGAATATTTCTTCTGCTTATAATGTTCGAATGGATTGACCTCCTAAAGTATGTTGAATGTTGGATTTTGTAAATTGGACTACTAATCTTATCAAATATTACTCTCCGTGGGTACCTGAGTGATTTGAGACACGCTTCCGTACTATCTCTTCAAGGAACGAAGTATTCTTAGTTAAGAAATCACAATATTTAACTTACGCATTTAGGAACCATATATGGTCTTGGCAACTTTATCTCTTGATGGATGACCAAAAGTCAAGATATGTGAAACGTTTATGTAATAAGTTATAAATCACTGATTTATTTTTATCCCTTATACGCTGAAATATCTGGCAATCCTGTAGTTCCTAACACTAACAAAGAAGCGTTTTGACTATATGAAGATTATCTCTTAGGAGATTTACCTAGATGATTACAATTAAAGATATTTGATTGCATTTTCTGTTGTTTACCTGTGGAAGTGAGACATGAGCCACATTCCAACAACCGAAAGACAGATTGCGAATGGCCCAATGAGCCTTGCAGAGAAGAACGCATTACGTAACAAAAAAAGGATAAAATTAGAATAAAAAAAAATAGAATTAGACGATGACTGGAGTAGAGGATATTGTAAAGTATGTCAATGGAGATGGGCTAGCCATGTTTGCAGAGTAACAGATGAAAGACGGGATGAACTGACACATGACAGTTTCTCAAATTGAAACTGTCATGTGCTTGACGAGATCAAGAACTCCACTGATATTTAACTGTAGGTTTAAATATTTATTATTATTATTAGTGTTAACTTTTGTTAGAAAAACATGGATTTGATTATCGTGGATTTAATCCGTAATTTTTTCTTTATTTTCTTTATATTAATTGTGATTATCATTTATTATAATTATAATTGATGTAAGCTATAAAATATGAAATAAAATATAAATTAATATAGCATTATTAATTTATTATTCAGGACAGTCCAGGGAATTTAGATTTTGTTATTCCTAGCTTTGTATTTGTCGAGACGAGCCTTGGTCACGTCTTTGCTAATATTCTTAGTTTATTTCTGATAACTTCATTTTGAATGCGATTCTGCCTTTGATGAAGTGGTCTCTAATCGTAGATCTCCAGATCCGTAAATTCCTATTTGGCGTGAATACTTTCTTGTAGAGTGCTAACTTTGCATTTTGAGCAATATAAATTTATTCAGCTGACTTTCTACTATACTAGCTTTGCTTGTTCTCTTATAGATTTCGTCTTTTATCTTATGATTTTCATTACGTGATCGATATAGATGATAAATACCACGGAGATAATGTGCATCCTTGTCTTACACCTGATTTTGCATCAAACTATTTTTTTGTACTTCCTTAAATTCTAACTGCTGATTTATAACTTAAATATATTAATATTAATATTAATGTTATTTGACACCTGCAAGAAGGACTCATCGTGGGAGCTCTCTACATCAGCGCTTCCCAAACTGTATTATTTCTTTTTTGTTATTTTTTATGTTTTAATGGAAAAATTCACACATTAGTGTTGGTTCACAAACTTTGCTTCCTGCGCTTAATGAATATTAGTAAATATTGTTTATTCATATGTTTCATTTCAAAGCAGTGGTTAATTGTATTTACTTCGAATGCTCTCCAGGGAAGCTCCAAATCTTCCTGTCCCTTTCATCACACGTTCGTAACCAGGGACTGTTGATATTGACTTTATATACATATCAAAACTCGTTTTATATTATCACTGTCATCCGAGCTAGTTTTCTGTTACCAATAAAAGTTTCGCATATACTTCACACATGAAAAAAAGCTTAAACAAATTGATGTGGGGAGATAGTAACTCTCTTGCAGTGGCAAACAACACCCCTCCCTAACAGCCGCTATACTGCAGAGGCAATAAAAACAAGTATACTTTTATTATGCCAGTGAATAAGGTATGAAGAGTCTGTGTAATATATTTCTTAACAAATAGTGCAATTAGAGATAACTGGGATAAAAACACACTAATTAATGAATCACATGTCCCCTCATACAGAAACACTACTGTATAGACTGAAACAAAACCATATGTTGCATGGGCAAACACAGTATCTAACTAAAAACTATTGTTATTAATTAGATGTATGTGAGTTCGATTTCCCAAGGCAGCAATAAAATTTAACCGAACGTGTTAAAATTCGTAAAAGTGTTAAAACTAATATATATATATATATATATATATATAATGAATGTTATGGCAGTTTCACATATGGAATTCAGTTGAAGAGAGTTAGCATTTCAACTCAATTGTCAGCTATGCATCTTTCGGTTGCGCGATCTTTTGTTATTACACCAATCATATGCACGTTTTAATAACCCTTCCTTTGCTGTCTGTTTCGCGTTAGGCTTAATTACCGTAAAGGGAGAAAAATCACAAAAAGAGAAAAATGTTCCTGGTCCGGGGATTTCCTTATTCAGGTAATATTCACTATTTCATGTCATCAGTCTGTGGTGTGCCAGTATCTGTAAGTGGTGATATTATTTGATCTATTCTACGTTAAAAAATTTAGCCCTGAGATGGATAAGTGGCTGATAAAAAAATTAAAAAAAAAATCTCGCGAACAATCAGAAGAAGCAGAAACAGACTCAAAAAAAAAAAAAAAGGACACAGCTCGCATCGTCTTCAGAACCAAACGGTAAGAGGCAAAAAAATGTAATATATGCATTTGATTTTTGCAATATTCGCTGTGTATGTTTTGTATTGAATATAAATACAATAAATATTATAATAATATATCTCTCTCTTACGATTTTTTTGCGAGGGGGGGGGCGTGAAATATTTTAATTTTTGCAAAGGGAGTTCTGACATACTGAAGTTTGGGAAGCACTGATCTACATCACACAACCCACCATCTACACCAGTGGTGGCGAACCTCTGGCACTCGTGCCAGAGGTGGCACGTCTGAAAATTTTGCTGGCACGTCAACGATTTACATTTGATATCCTTTTATACACATAAATTATTTAGCCTTTTTTTTTTAATTGTTACAATACGTACAAGTTACATTTTGTTTTACACACGACAGCAGCTATGAAGACATGAATTTGATTGGTGCGGTATTAACAAAAGATCACGCGACCCAAAGACAAATGGAACCGACAATTTTTGAGTTGAAATGCTAATTCTCTTCAACCGAATTCTAACATCTGCAACTGTCATAACAACATTCACAATATATTTCTTAGTTTTAAGACATTCACGACGCGGTGTCGTTTATCGTTCTCATTACGGGCTCACCTCACACAAAGTTTCAACCTATGATTGGTTTTTATTGCCTTGTTTGCGTTTGAGCTGGAAGGGGAACTCACACAAGCATTGTATGCATTTTTCAATTCGTGGTAGAATTTTATTTGAAGTTAGCCTTTGTGATCATAATGACATCGAGAATTTCAAATGCAATCAAACGAACACTTATTTCATGTAATTGAACAATTGGACAATAGTTTTAGTTAGATATTGTGTTTCTGGTGCAACATATGCTGTATAGGCAAGCAAAACCATAGTTTCTGTGAGAGGGGAATATGATTCATTAGTTAGGTCCCGTTTTTATTCCAGCTGTCTCTAATTGCACTATTTGTTGAGAAATATATTACACAGATTGCAAAAGCCTCTTCAGGGATACAATAAAACTTTTTTTTTCCCTTGCATCTACAGTATATAATGGCTGTTGGGGAGGGCGTGTTTTTTTGTGTGGGAGGTATATATATATATGCAAAACCTTTTAATGTCTTTTTTCGTAAAGTGAAATCAGGGGTGCCAATTATACGCGAGGGCAAGTTATATTCGACGGTAAGCGTTCGCCGACATCGACACCTTTCTGCTGCTTCCCCTGCTCCGCTGACTTCTATGGTGAGTTACAATGCATAAATATTTCTCTCACTACCGTTTTTTTTTCTTTTTTTTTTCAAATCAACATCATTAAAATCAATTTAATAATGCAATAATCAATTTTAATACTGAATAATATTATAAATTTTTGGTGATCAGAATGGGATATGTCAATAAAACTTACCAGAAGTTAATTTAATGATGTTGGCCTGAGGAAACTCCAATATTTTAGCATTAGTTCTGTGATTGATAACTAATTTAAATGCGTACTTTTATATTTGTCGACATGCTACACCGTTACATTAAGGGTATTAATACTCTTTATGATTATGCCATAATTAATTATTAATGCTTATTTACTAAAATAAATAGCCAAAAGGCTTCACATCGGCGATACAAAATTATATAAATTAAGTGGATATTAAAATCCAATATTATTTCAAAGCCAACTACAGAAACTATAGACATTTCTTGTGAAATTTGGCCAGGACATCTTACAGGAATACATTCGCCAAATTTCCCACGAAAATTCTATAGTTGCTATAGTCAGCTTTGAAATGATCTTGGGTTTAATATCCACTTAATTTATATAATATTAATACTTATGTTAGTTTAATGTATGAACTTTAAAAAAATGGGAACGGTATTTACGAGTAAGTTTGTTGGGACTGAGCCCTCTAATACAGTAAGAATAAATAAAAATACAGTCTACAGAAAAAGAATTGAGAACGACTGATCCTTAGGATTCCCCGACTTTTCCCTTTTCTAATCTTACGTGCGTTCATTATGCATTTCGCACCGCGCATCCGCCAGTACGAAGAAATATGCAGCGGCAAGTGGGAATTATAAAGATAATTTAATTTAGGCATATAATAAAATGTTGATTTTTTTTTGAAACTATAAAAAATGCATTTGATTTACGTTGCGAATTATTTTGTTACAATTCTACCGAACATGGCTCGAGAAAATAAAAAAACGAAAATTATCACAGTCAAGTAGCAGAGAGTTCCAAAGCTGGTGGACTGAAGAGTATGGCATGATTAATAAAGACAATAAAGCAATGTGCGTTTCATGTTCCGGGACAGTTGTGTGCAGAACGTCGTCAGTAAAACGGCATTATGAGACAAACCATAAATCGCTCCTTGAGAAAAGCAAGGACGATCAGAAAGAATTTATTGCTCGGGCAATTAAAAATAGGAATATCCAGTCAACAACCCTAATGGAATTTATCGGCAGTCGTTCAAATATAACTTCTGCTAATTTTTGTTGCCTCAAATGTAATTCCTAAACACGGGAAACCTTTTAGTGATGGGAATATATAAAAGAAGTATGGTTAAAATGCGCACCAGTTCTCTTTGAAGATTTTGAAAACAAGGGAAACATTATTCAAAGAATAAAAGATATGAACACGGTGAAAGATAGAATCATAGAAATGGCTAAAAATATAACTCATCAGCAAAAATATAGATATAAAATCTTCTGGTTTAATTTCTCTTTGTCTTGATGAGAGTACTGACATAACTGGATCAGCTCGTTTAGCAATTTTTATTCGTTATTGTGTTGGGAATAACATCAAAGAAGAATTGATAAGTTTAACATCATTAGCAACAACAACAAAAGGAATAGATATTTGCAACGCAGTTGTAAATGCACTTGCTGAAAGAGATATAGATCTCTCCAAAATTGTATCAGTAACTACTGATGGTGCTCGCAGTATGACTGGAGAGGAAAATGGGTTCGTCAATTGATTTATCAAATATATGGGACATTCAGTTCTGGGTTTTCATTGTATGCGCAAAGGCTAGTTTCAAGCCACTGGAAGATATTATGAGCATTGTAACAAAAATGGTTAATTTTATATCGGCACGAGCTTTAAATAAACGAAAATTTATAGAATTATTAAGTGAGGTAAACTCGGTGTACAATGGTTTACTTATGTACAACAACGTCCGATAGTTAAGTCGTGGGAAAGTTCTTCAAAGATTTGTTGGGTGTTTAGATGAAGTCAGACTTTTTTTACGTAATGAGAAAATCATTGAAAAATACAATCAATTAATGAACGTCGAATGGCTTTCGAAATTAATGTTTTTTACTGATTTGTGTTTACATTTAAATTAATTAAATGTTAAACTGCAAGATGTTAACGAGACAATTATTGTCATGTTTAATCAAAGCATTCGAAGCTAAATTACCAATTTTTAATCGTCACGTCATTTCCAATACCTTCCGATATTTACCAAATACAAAAAAAGTCTTTGCAGATCTAGAATCCCATGAAAAAACAGATCAAGTTAAATTGACAAAAGAGTTTTCTACAGTTATTCAGTCGATAATTAACGAATTTTCTTCAAGATTTACGCAGTTCAGGCAATTTGCAGAGACATCAAAATTTATTTTGCATCCGGACACAACATCAACAGATAAACTCAATTTGGAGATTTTCGAGTGGCTGAATTTGTATGATATAGAAATGCAACTAATCGATTTTCAATCTAGTTCTATAATGGAAAATGATCGATTATTGGGGGCAATTAAAAAGAATGCAGAAGAGGAAATATTGAAAACTTGGAATGCCATTCCTGAAACCTTTTGTTGTTTAAAAAAACTAGCGATGGCTATATTATTAATTTTCTTCTCTACATATGCTTGTGAGTCATTATTTTTTTAAATTAATTTTACAAAAGACAGTTTAAGAAATAGAATGACTGATGGATCTAGTTCCGCGTGTGTATTACTAAAAGTGACAAAATATGAACCTGATATAAAGAATTTGTCATCTAATGTACAACAGCAAAAATCTCATTGATAAATTAATAAATTGATAATAGGTTAATATTGATTTGTATACAACAATGTGTATGTCAATTATGTGTTCATTATTATGAAATTCTATATTAATTTTTAAACTTGTCTTAATAAAATTCTGCAATTAATTTTGTATTAATTAATGTTAATTAATTAGTTAGTGTTGTATTAATTAGTTGCTGACGTGCGCGGCACATCAGCAACTCGATTTGTAAACTTTTGGCACGCGGACATAAAAAGGTTCGCCACCACTGATCTACACTATTTAATCCTCACTACACACACGACGCTACTATTATCAACATGTAACGCCATCTACCGCTAATCACCAATAGCAGTATTTTTTTTCCCTTTCTGCATGGCGGATTTGCTTGCATGAGGGATGAAAAATCCGATGCAATTTCTGAGAGAAAAATCCTTCTCTCTCCGTATGAGACAGACAAACTCACCTTTATTGAAAGGGGAGGAAAGCATATAACCTATGTATTTGTCACAATCTTATATAATTGTAATTTTTTTAAATGTTTCTTCCTACGAAACATGTTAATCAGTAGTGCATTTTAATCTATGTTTATTACGTTTTATCATTTTTTGTTCTATAAAATTTATTTTTACACAGTCCAAATACCTTAAACTAGAGGTCGCTTGTGCAATGTAATTACTATAGATTTTTTCCACTCCTGCGGAGCCTTCGATGTTCTGAGACTCAAATTACGAGGGTGGTCTAAATCGTTCCCGGCCCGGCCATAGATGGCGATACTATCGGCAAGATTTTTTTTTCTAAATTGGTACATCTGTCATAAGCATCCATGTGAAATTGCAAGTCATTCTATCAAGTAGCTTGTTTTATACAGCTGTCTGAAGCAAGTGCTGTCTGTATCCCTTGAAATCAATTAAATTGAGTATCGTGCGGTTATAAAATGTTTTGTAAAAGAAGGTTTAACGCCAAAAGAAATTCATTCGAAGTTTATAAAAGTTTACGGGCACTCTTCTCCTTCGTTCTCGACAATTAAGAAATGGGCTGCCGAGTTTAAACGTAGCCGTACCAGCATTAAAGATGATTCACGTGAAGGACGTCCAAAAAGTGTAACAACTCCAGAAATCATTGATCAAGTGCACGATATGGTATTCGATGACCGGGAGTCAAAGTGCGTGAAATTGCTGAGACTAAAGACATTTCAAAAGAAAGTGTAGGATATATTTTGCATGAAGAATTGCAAATGAAAATGCTTTGCGCAAGATGGGTGCGGCGCTTGCTCACAGCAGATCAAAAACGCACTCGCATGAAAATCTCTGAACAGTGCGTGGAGAGTTTTAACAAAAATAAAACTGATTTTATGTGTCGATAATTTACTATGGATGATAATTGTATTCAAAAGTACACACCAGAATCATCCAAACAGCAGTCAAAATAATGGACAGAAGCCGGTTTTTCATCGCCAAAGAAGACAAAGTCGGTTTGATTAGCAGGAAAGGTCGTGGCATCGGTGTTTTGAGATGCTAAAGGCATTTAGTTTATTAGTTATCTTGAAAAGGGTAAACCAATATCCGTTGAATATTATTCCGATCTTTTAGCCAGGCTAGACGAAAACATTCGTGAAAAAAGACCCGGTTTGCAGAAAGAAAAAATCATCTTTCATCAGGACCATGCCACATTTTCCCATTGCCACAGAGGTGTTTTGGCAATGGGAAAATTAAGGGATATGCACTCTGAATTGTTGGAACATCCATCCTATTCCACAGATTTGGCTCCTTCTGACTTCTATCTCTTCCCAAAACTAAAACTTCCTTGCTGTTCAGCTTTTTCCTTCGAATCAAGAGGTGATTGCAGTGGTAGAGGGGTATTTTGCAGATAATGGCGCTGGAGCATCCATGGAAGAATAAATGTATTCATCTTAAGGGAGATTATGTTGAAAAATAAAAATTATTTTGAAATTATAAATTCGGTTTTTTTTTTTTTTTTTTTTTTTGTTACGACGAGAACTTTTCATACCACCCTCGTATATAGCTTGGTCATAGAAATAACCAGTTCAGAGGCACACTCTTCTTGCACCTGTGCTGACATCCAATCGCTCTTTGTTGCCGAATTCTTATTCAGTTTGTGTAACAGCTCTAATACTTTTCACTGGACGAAGAAACTCATAAACATGAGTTTCTTCGTCCAGTGAAGAGGTAGCAATGAACTGAATGTTGCATACACCAAGTTGATAGCTTTTAGCAAAATGGGCACTCATTAGTTGAACACCTCTTTTGCATCTCTCACCCTCACGCAATCTGCATTTAGAAGAGTATTCTTTCATATTCATTCTTACTTTTACTTGCAGCATATCGATAGAATTCTTGTGGGTTGTCTTTAGCTTGCTGAGCCAGTTTCTTTTCATACGCAGGCTTAACTTTCCGTACAACATCCGTTAATCAACCTTAACGGTATTCCTTCCGCATCATCCTTTTCTTACGAATCTCTTGCTTAATAAGATTACACATCCACTCTGTTTATTCCTCGAACTCTCGGGACACATTCTGATATCGCGTCATTTAAATATTTTTTAAATGCTTCCCATGCACTGTCGATATTCTTCCCATCCAGCAACTGATCCCATTTCGCTGAACTCAATATACTCCTGAATTGTTCATAATTTCCTGATTGGTAGTTCAGCATAACGTTTTCTGAATGGAACATTCATAAACTTAGTCACTTTCCAAGTAAATACCACATGATCACTGTCACCAACCGGAAGCAGAATAATAGTTACATCTTTAAATGAAACTCCCTCTGTCACTATAATATCACATCTAACATTCTTTGACTTCTAGTTCCTTCCGTCACATGCCGCTTGAAGTTGTCCCGCAACAGCTGAATAAATTAATTTTTATTTTTCTCATGAGATTCTACTGCTACCCAATCATATTTGGATAATTAAAGTCTCCCGTTGTGATTACTCTTTTCGCGCTCATCTTTTCTATTTGGTGATGCATTTCTTCATCACCAGCAACAACCGATCCATCAGGTCTGTAAAAACATCCCACTATGTAATTGATCTTGTTAGATTCCACCTCACACCAGATGGCTTCAAACACTGCCATATGAAATACTGTTAATAGTACTACTACAATCATAGGTCTCAACTTTGACTGGATTCAAGTCATCCGATATCATTAACAGCATGCTCACTCCTCTCCTATCCTTCCTAAAAATACTGTACCCTTCACACTCGATACCAGTTATTAGGTCTAATTCTGATACCCAGGTCTCACTAATACCTACAATCCGAGGTCCCAACATATTGACTAAGGCATCAAACTCTTCCCCTTTGTTTCTGATACTCGTAGCATTCGTGTACAGACATAATAATCTACCTACATGTTCTTTTGTAGACTCTTGTCTGCATGATACAGTTGGATGTCTATTCTTCTCTAGTGCCTTATACAATGAGACATCTTTGCACATGGTTGATGGGTCCGAACCGGACGAACACAAAGTCGAAATTATTCCTTCCTTGTGATCATTTCCATAAAAATGTCCATTCCCGTCATTATCACAACTATACAACATTGCTGCTCAACAGTAGCATTGCTAAAGCTTTTGCTTGGCCCTGAGTTTGCCGCCCCACCAAAAATACTACAAAAAAAAGTCAAAACGACTTATAGGTTAAGGTTCAAAGTGCTGCCCGGGGAGGACCCCCCCCCCCCCACCCACTCTAGCTACGCCACTAGCTCTACACTCACATTTTTACCATTCCTCCCTTTATAATTTAGTTTTCCTGACTCTGTGTTAGGTCTTGTACCAAGTATTAATTTTTCGAGCCTCCTGATGCCAATCGCAATTAATAATAATTAATTTATTAAATCAGGGTAACCGAAAACTTATTTTGCATCCTACTCGCATTTACTGTTTGGTCAGTCATTGATCTGATATATGCTGTTACGTTTTACTTTTGGAATTTCTTGCATTATTAAATAAAGGAAAGGATATTTGTATAATTATCTAAATGATTTTGTATTTGAATAAATAGCGAGTATTCTCAGAAGATGGCGCCACCAACTGGAATTTATTATTTAACTATTGCGCTTTTGTTATAAGTTGGCGACATCTATTTCTTCTTTTCATACTTTTAATTCTAAAATTTAAGAAAATTAATTTGTTTAAAAATAGTTATGAAAATAACTAAGTGTGTACAATTATAATCTAAATGTGTAGAGCTGAATACAAAAATTATTTTGCTGTAATTATGTTTATTGGGGAAAATACTCGTATTATTCGAAAGACTCGCAATCAATACGTACTATTACACTGCAGCACAATATATATGAACATAAGTTTATATACTGTATTATGTGTGAAAGGCTGCTGTAAAAGAAGATGTATAAGACATAAGTAGGATTTGTAAGAGTAATTTTTTTTCTTTCTTCTCTTCTCTAGTTTTTCATGTATTTCTGAAGGTTCTGTGGAGAAATATCTGAACACCATTCGCACTGCAATTTGTGAATAGTTGCTAAATTTTTGTATTACTTTTTATCTAATTTTATTTTATACCTAATCACAAGATTAGGTCGAAATTATACTCATTTACATGGAAAATTCATATTCATTCCATTTTTGAACTGTGTTGAATTTCTGTACACTAGATGGAGCCACCTTCGCACCTTGTTAGTTTTACTTGATTTTTTAGATGAGAGAGGATATAAGTTCATTGATTGGCTATCAGAGCACGAGATCGTGTCATGAGGCGAGAGCATTCTATCTGTAAATGACATGTTTTCCAAGTCCCGTTTGTCTGTTTTAAAACAAAAACAGAAAACAATCACTGTTATTAACAATTTAGGAAATGTTTTCCTTCTAACCTGGCAAAACCACCACCCTCCTTTCACAAATATCAAGACTCGAACCCAAAATATGTTGAGTTCGGACAATGGAAGCGCTAGCCACTCGGCCAACCAGATCAAAAAATGTGTATCCCTTTAATTTAGTTATTAAATTTTTATTTAATTATTATTAAATTATTCTATCGAAAAGCTGCTGCTGAGGCAGTAAAGACAGCAAAGCAGAAGGCTTGGGAATCCTTTGGAGAAAGATTAGACTCATCCTATGCAAATGCAAACAAAGTATTCTGGCAGACCATCCGCCGCCTTCGAGGGAGGAAATCGTGCACAGCAAGGGGGCAATTAAGGCCTCTGATGGTGCACTTTTAACAACCGAAAAGGATATATATCCTCCACAGATGGAGGGAATACTTTGAGAGCCTTCTTAACCCGGGTGGCTCAGCAGTTGTGGACATCCAAGAGGTGCAGATCGGGGCAATGACTAGTCACACAGCAGAAGAGGTCCATTTAACAATAAAATTGCTAAAATCGGAACAAGGCTGCTGGCGATGATGAAATTCAGCCCGAAATGCTAAAAGCCTTAAATCGAGACGGTGTTCTCTGGCTGACTCGAGTGTGTCAGGCTGCTTGGATATCTGGGCGAGCACCAAAGCAATGGCAGACAGGCATAATAATACCAGTCTTCAAGAAGGGAGACCAGAAGGATTGCAGTAACTATCGCGGCATCTCTCTGCTCAGCCTGCCTGGGAAAGTGTATGCTAGGTGCTTGGAAAGACGGTGCAGGAGCATAGTTGAGTCAAAGTTCCAGGAAGAACTATGTGGCTTTCGTCCTGGTAGAAGCACAACTGACCAAATCTTCACTTTAAGGCAAGTCTTTGAGAAATCTTGGGAATATGCCAAGAATGTCTACACATGTTTTGTCGATTTGGAGAAGGCATATGACCGGGTTCCTCGGGATAAGCTTTGGCAAGTAGTACAGGAGTATGGAGTGGATGGCCAACTATTAGCTGCCATCAAGTCCCTGTATGAATGCCCAGAGTTTTGTGTCAGGGTAAACAGCACAAAGTCTGAACCTTTCACAGTCTCCGTTGGCCTCCGCCAAGGGTGTGTTCTGTCACCCCCTCCTTTTCATAATATTTATGGAGTGGATTGATAGGCACAGCCGAGGCAGTGATTGTGTCAGAATTGGAAGATGTAGCATTGGACGTCTGCTTTTTGCAGATGACCTAGTTCTGCTTAGCTCTTCCACAGATGACCTCCAACAGACCCTGAATAGGTTTGTAGCTGTTTGTGCAGACGCCGGAATGAAGATCAGTGTGGCCAAAACTGAAACATTTATGGTCTCAAGACAACCATCCCAGTGCACTCTACATGTAAATGGAGTCCCAATGAGGTAGGTGGAGAAGTTTAAATACCTTGGGTCTATATTCACGAATGATGGAAAATGGGACGTAGAGCTAGATACTCGAATTGGCTTAGCGAGCTCAATATTGCTGGAGCTTGGTCGTTCGGTAGTATTGAAGCGGGAGTTAAGCCAGAAGACAAAGCTGGCTGTCTTCAATACAGTCTATGTCCCCATCCTCACCTATGGTCACGAGAGTTGGATAATGACCGAAAGAATACGGACACGAATCCAAGCGGCTGAAATGAGGTTCCTTCGAGGGGTTGCGGGGCTGACAAGACTCGACAGAGTCAGAAGCTCTGCAATTCGGGAAACCCTCAATACTCAACCGTTGCTTCTCCGTGTTGAGAGATCACAGTTACGCTGGTACGAGCACCTGGTCAGAATGCCACAAGAGAGGCTCCCTCAGCAGGCCCTCTTTGCAAAGCCAGAGGGTGGGAGGCCACGTGGAAGGCCAAGGACTCGCTGGATAGATTATATCCAAAACCTTGGGTGGACACATTTGGGAATCCCACCAGACCACCGAGCTTGGCGGCAGAGGATCGTGACCATTGGAAGTTTCTCTTGCAGCTGTTGCCCCCACAACCCAATTAGGAAAAGTGGGCCTTGAGGATGTATGTATGTATGTATGTATTATTAAATTTATTTATCATGTAGTCTCATTGGTCTTCCCTTGACCTTCAACTGCTATGAAATGTATTAAATACAAGTCTTAGAAGCCTTTTCCTAATTAGTAATCGCGAAAATACATTTTTGCAGTGATTTTGGTTAGCATAGAGCTTTGTTTCCGTCGTTCACTTCACACATATGGAGGAAGGATGAAGAAATTCATGCAGCTAAATGATGTTGAAATTTTAGGGTTTGCTACCGTTTGTTATAAAGGGCTTCTCAAGGGAGGTCATTCTCTTCTCTTTTCTGGTCAAGGATTCAGACATTGCATAGGATGTTACACGATTGATTTTCCTTAAATGTATCAATTCATGTCGTAAAATACTCCAAAAAGGTGTTTTTTTTTTTTTTTTTTTTTTGGAACACTAACGTTCATCCAACTTATGATCTTACAAGTTTAAAGGTTTCATAATATTAAGACATTTTTTTTAAATTTTTTTCTCCTTAACAATGAATGGTTTGGATTTAATAAAAATATTTGAGGACCCTTAAGAACTGAGTGTGTTTTGTAATATTCTTCGCACGTTCGCTTTTTTAAATCTTCCACTTTCAGTTGAATGTTTCCCTCTTCTCTTCAGACTCTTTCATTGTCCATTTCGTCTCATCCAGTAATTTCTTCCAAACGTGTATCTTTAGATAATTCGGTGTGCAAAAGGAAATTAAAATTGAGTGGATTAAAAAAAAAAAAAAAAAAGGTGAATAATTTTATTTTATTTTTATACCTAATCACAAGATTAGGTCGTATTTCCCTCGATGAGTCTCTGACTCCCTGGAGGTCTCTCTTAATAATAATAATAATAATAATAATAATGGTTCCAACTCTTTTTTTATTAAATCATATTAAAGTAAGCATCTTACTTTGAAACCGCACTGAAAAAAATCCATCGGTCAAACACCTATTTTCGAAATGCATTCAGCATATGGTCAGCATTTCTAGCCAATCATATCCATGTTGGTAGGTTGCTATTGGAGAATTGGAGTTCTAACATGTAAAGTTCCAACATATCTCAGAGTGATGGGTCTTTGTGAGTTAATTACACTTGTTTCTTTTGTTTGTTTCTTTAATCAATCCTTGTTGGACAGTTTCATTAATATTTATATTGTATTTGTCGCTGTTGACTTGTGTTCTATCCGAAAAATCAGAGTTTGTCTCTTTTGTTGTTTATGGTGGACATAATAAAGCGATAGTCACAGAGCCTCTGCTTGCTTTCGATCGAAAATGCTCTTGAGTTGGGTGGGTATTGAAAATATAATTTGGTTTTAAATTTATTTTTCTCCTTTAGTAATTGAAAAATCCAAAACATACTCATAACTTGAATTGGCTGAAAAGATCTTTGTTGTTTTTGTTAGTTCATATTATCGAAACGAAAGAAAAAAATAAAGCGAATTCTATTTTCAGATGCTATACGAAAGGGCACATGCTTAAACATTAGGCGATTTCTTCATTGGCAAAGGAAACATCCGAAGTCTTCGTGAAAATAGCCGAATTGAAGATGAGCTTGTCTGTAGCAGTTTAGACTTCCATCATCTGTATTTGCAGTTGAGTATTTGAAGACAGCACTTTGTCATGCTGTCGAAAGGCTTGCATAAATCATCTCCGAATGATGCAAACGCACATCAAACATCAATTCAAGTTCAGACAGCTCAGCGACCAAACGCATCACGATGCACGCCAACAGTCTCTTGCAAATCGTGACAGTTTCCTCTGCAAATAATAGTCGTGGTTTTCTGTGTGACGTCCATGACTTTTACGTGGCGGTGACACCGATATTATCGGTATTTCTGTTGAACCGTTGGGAACGCTTATTGATTCATCCACGCTGGAATCCCGCGATCTATGCAGAAAACAGATAAAGCAAACATCTCAATTGCACGACACGTGGCTCCTCCCGAATAACTCACGCTCCGAAGGCTTACACACACTACGATCAATAAATATCTGGACTGTCCTGGGAAACGAAACTTAACCCGCAATACGACCTATCACGTTTATACAGTTTGTTTTATTTTCCAATGCATCGCACCTCGCCATATTATTTTATGGCATCCTGCATCATTCATATCACCAAACAAACTCAATCAGTAAAAGTTTACGGCATACAAAGCCTTATAAAAAGCATGTTTTTTTTCTTTTTTTTTTATCCGCCTGTCACGAAAACAGGGCTCTTTCCAGTGTCTAAAATGGCAAAATAAATAATTATAAAAAAAATTCCTTAAGTCTTCGCGTATCCTTTTAAAACATTGTTGCCTACATATCAGTTGATTTAGCAGATAACGAAAGAGTAATTTACATGTTAAGTGATTATTAAATGTAAGTAATTATTTATGTATTTCTTCGTTTGGATTTTTGATTTACACTCTGCTATATGATATTAGTTTATCTAAGAAGACAATGCAGAACTTTGTTCTTTTCAGACGAGAAATGTCTCATTCTTTGGAAAATCAGAAGAAACGAATATAGACATGCGCAGTGAGTATACTGATATTTCGATATGCATCTCCTAATTTCATAAGATCCATTCGGGCGAATTTAGAATGGATTTGATGCGAACAATATTTTCAGTTTCTTCAGAATTGAGATAACTTATATTCCATAATTTATTTCTTTATTTATTATTAATTTTGAATGCCAAATATATCTCTCGGATCTCACTGATAAGGTTATTTTGAAGAATTAAACCGTCTTGGTTTATTTCTGAAATTAGTTTTGTCTGCATGGGAAGTAATTGATAAACAGCAGTTGGAACTTGAGGATTTTACTGTTATTGTGTTCAGTCTCGTCAGAACACAGAGGTAAATATAAAGCATCTTCGCTCTTCTCTTTTCGAAGACTTATTGCTAAGCGACTGTGTACAGTCTTTCCTGCACACAATAATACAATTTTGACGAAAAAACGCGTATCTGTCTTGGGGGGAACGGGGGGGAGAGAGAAAAATAAAACAGGGGGAAAAAAAGAATTTGTTTTCCTTGTGTTGGCTGAATTATCGTTTTTGGAGCGATTGCCGCAAGAGCAGGTCATTACTCAGAGTTGAGCAGAAAGCTGAGCGAAAATGAAATAAAGAAATAAAAATAAGTGATTACAGCCCTTAAGCCGAAATAGCTCTTCACGAAAGAAATCCATATATCCTTGAGAAGCAATCGTGTAAATTTAATCTAAGTATACTTACATATCTCTTATCTGTCAAAAACAACTAATGCGAACAGTTCAAGATTAGATCCTTCCAAAGTGTTTTTCGTGTTTAATATTTACAATAAAATACAGGTAACGTGCGTAATTCCTTCCAACTATATATGCAAATACGTGAACATATATTTTTTGTTGTTGTTCTTTTTTGTTTGGACAACAAACTTTCGGTAACAGTCATCAAAAAAGGTATTTACATTCCTCAGTCAAGTTAGTGACATCGATTAATGTGTAAGTTAACTTGTCGTTGCAATGAGTTTTACTTATTGTGTGTTCAACAAACGGTTCCTGCGTGGCCGAGTGGTAAGTTGTATGATGCTACCATCACAAGGAAAAAATAAAAATATTTTATTATTATTTTGCTTGTTAGTGCCCTTTGCTGCAAGAAAGTTTTTTTTTTTTTTTACTTTCCCTCGGTAACTAAGATTTTTAACAAAGTCCGAAAAATAAATTATATTTATGTTACAAATCATTGCTGGAAATAATGATGAAAGTATGATGAAAGATGATGGAAATAATGATGAAAGGTAGAGACCTCTTACCTACCGATTTTATAAGTTACGACTAAAAAATCTTTTCCAAGAAAGAATTTTTTAGATGCCCAAGTGGTATTTATCAACGACCATTAACGTGTTTATTGCTAAACAACCACTTCGTGGGCATCATTATACAAAGCTTTGATGATTTGTTGAATGTCTTTTACTTAACTGTTACATGATTTTTTTTAATAACAAAATAGAATGTAAAGTACTTATTTATACCACATTCATTATCAGCTTTATTCTTTACATTTTTGTTTGTTTTGCATATTTGAACGGTATAAACGAAGATTCGTGCCATTAATCATTTTTATTATGTTGAAATCGCACTATTCTTCCATAATCATATTCCCAGCTGGCTAAATGCAGCTGTTCGGGAAATGTTTGTCTTTGGTCCCTTTTATCTTCTGTTTTAAAGATTGCAATAATTGTTATAGTCCAATCATTTTGCCCCGAAACTCAATCTGTAAGCAAACTGTTACGTTGCCCACTTCACTTCTGCATTTTGATTGTAGGGGAGACAAACTGCATTTGGTCAAATTAACTAAATCGCAACTAAATTAAAACTGCGCCATATTAGCAGTTACGCAATTGTGGGAAACGCTGAAAGAACTCATTACGGCAAAATAACGAAATGCTGTTCTGCTTACAGCCGAAAAATATGGCGATGTTCATAACATTATCATTTTATTTATAACGTTTCCGTGCTGCATAGAAATACACGTAAAATACACTCTCCGTTAATAGCTCACTTCCTTGGATTTTTAGTTTATTTTATTCCTCCTGAAACATTTCTTCCTATTTTTAATTTGTAACTTGGCCAGGTCGGCCGACTGATCTTCGCATCTCAACTAACAAACTTCTTCCTTTGAATCCCACTGTGGGCATTTGCGAATGCTTTGTTTATCATTGGGCGGGAGATGGATTTCATTGTACGATGTGAGATCGTCATCGCCCTGCTTATTGGGGGCCTGGAATGCCTTGAAAAGTTCCATGTATGGAGTCTAGTGCGGGGCTTAGGATTATCTGACCTTTAACCCGCTGAAGATACTATTTAGTATAGGCAAACAACATTTCTTGAGCAAGGACACATAAAAAGTGGAGTGCAAATCACTTCACGAACAGTTTAACAGAGGAAAGGGCTCTTTGTTGAAAGACTGACACGCGCCCTTATGATAAAAAAAAAGAAGCTAAGTTTGAATACCATCTAGAGCACAAGAAACATTTATAAGCTCTTCCACCTAAATGCGAGAGTGTTGATCCTATAAGGAGGTTAAACGGTTCCTCTCCCTGAAACTCCTTTCCTCCCCCCTTCAAATTTGATCGTGCTCTCTGACAACTCATCTGATGACACGCGCAGTTTACAGACGTGGCACACCTACTTTAGTTGCCCTCATTATTATCGAACTCAACCAACTAACAATCATTTTATTAATGCTTGGGTTGCGATGAAGGCGACAGCGCTTTTATTATTCTTCATTAAATGCTTAGTAAAGTGATTGAGTGATACTTTTAAGAAACTTAATTCAGAAGTATTAAAAAAGAAATAAACCCAACCAAACAAAATAAAAAAGTTGAAACACTTATTAAAAGACATATAATATATTATATGTCTATATTCTATTATAGACATATACTATATTATATGACATATAATATATTAAGCGCCTCTATTTCGTCTATCTCTAGACTGTCATCAGTCAATGACACATTCGACACTGCACTATCACAACCAAGATGGTACACTTTTGCAAAATGATCACTAAGCAACTCAACTATTTGATTTGTTTCTGTAATTTCCCTACCATCAACACTTTTTTCCACGGTTATTCTTCCTTTTACTTGCCACATAGTGAAAGAACTCCTTAGGGTTTCTTTTGGATTCATCAGTAGCGTCCTCTCATAATCGCACCATCAACATCACTCCCCTTCAAATTCTCATCCATAGACTGCTGAAAACTGACTTCTCAGCTTGTGATAATCACCAACCTCGTAATTCCACATGTACCCCTTCTTAACTGAATATTCAGCACATCTTACAATCTCCCAGGTCAAGCCCACATGATCGCTTTCCCCAAGTGCAGACAGTGGAACTAAATTACTCATTGATATGTTCTCCGATGTTATGACCAGATCTAACACTCTCGAATCTCTTGTCCCTTCCATCATATGCTGTCTCAGGTAATTATCTCTTAACAACTGTATAAGCCAGTGGCGGCCGGTGAAAATTTTAAGTCGGGGGTGCTGCATATACAAAAAAAAAAAAAAAAAAAAAAAAAAAAAAAAAAAATCTAATCAGTAACGAATTTATTAATAAATAAATTTACATGTTAAAAAATTGCTTTATTAAAAATATTTCATCCTCACCACGAACAAACACCAATAATAAAAGTTTCGTATCAATAGCAATGACAAGTGCAAACGAATATAGGCGTTAGATCGCAGTGCATTTGTTTCGTGTAACGATAATTGAAAAAATATAATTCTTTTCATATTTTCAACAGTGGCACTCATCATAATTCAGCCTTGTATCTATAACAAATAAATAATTATATGTTATTTTAACAAAATAAAATAAGATTCACAAAAAAAATAGTTCACCACGAACACACGCCAATAATAAACGTTTCATATCTCACAGAAATAACGTGCGTAAGGATACTAAAAATACACTGCCCCCACAAACACTGCCGTTTGGGCAGTGTCTGAATGACATACCGTGCAATGACAAGCACAAACGAATATCGGCGTTAGATCGCAGTGCATTTGTTTCGTAATCTAAAGCGTTAATCGAACAATTCCAATTATTAACTATTCAATCAATGTCAAAACATAAGCTGTAACCTTTAACATGTACTGCATTTATATAATGTTGTAAGCATTGTTATTTATTAACACAAACAAAATTTAATTTTTTCATTTTTTCCTTGGGGGCGCTGCAGTGTCACAGTGCTTATGTACGGGCCGCCACTGGTATAAACTCCATTTCCTTTGTTCCTTGTGACCATTCCTTCTCCCGATCTATGTCCCCAAAGTTAAAATCCCCCATAATGATTACTCGACCTTCACTCATCGTGCTAATTTGCCAATACATACTATCTACATTCTCCTTTAAATCCCTTGGATTATAACAACAACCGATTGCATATTTCGCCCTGTTGATCTCTTTCTCACACCCCAAACAGCCTCGAATGAACTGCTCTCTACATACCTGTCATCTTGAGATACTTCTACCTTTTTTGGCTTTAGCGCTTTGTCTATCATTAGTAAACCCCCTCTCCCATTCTGTCATGTCTGTCCTGCCTGAAAATACTGTACCCTTTACATTCAATCCCTATAACTATATCATTCTTAGTTAATCAAGTCTCACTAATTCCTATAATTTTTGGCCAAGTTGTACTAAGTGATGACAAAAGTTCTTCGTACTTATTCCGAATACTTCGAGCATTAGTATACATAAACTGCAATACTCCCTTCCTCCCATAATCTCCCTGTGTGTGAGTTAGCCCAATGTTAATTTTCTGCGAACAATTATTCCCAAATTCACAGCGATTAATGACCTTGGTACTATATACAGCTGACTTATCACCTGCCTCCCTAGCAAATCCCATTTCCCTGTTTTTGACCATTTACTCTATCCTTTATCAATAAATGTTCTAAATGCCAAGCACCCAATCCATTTAAGTGCAAACCATCACTCTTAGAATACTCCTTGCTTTTAATGATTACAAATAAAAGAGCCAGCAAGTTTCACTAGCCACTGTCTAGCATTTTCAAGGCTGTACTGGTGTGAAAGCAAATGCATCAAGTTGCATGAAAACATACACTTTACTAACTGCTAGGCCGTTACATTTGATAATTCGTGTTTGATGGCGTGCATGCGTTCGAATGCTTCAGTCAGAATCCGGGACATGACCACGTGTTGTGTAGTTTTTCGCATATTGTAGTTCTGTTGAGCTGAGAGAATTGATGAGATTGACTCTCATCAATTAACTTGATGCATTTGTTGCACACCAGTACTGCCTTGAAAATGCTAGACAGTGGCTAGTGAAACTTGCTGGCTCTTTGTATTTGTAATCATTAAATTTTATGGTCTTTTAACAATAAAAGTTCTTAGTTTTAACTCCTTCCTTTTATCAACTCATTCCAGACATTAATGAAATGAATACTCAGTTTCATTTCTTTGCAAAAGCATTTACACAATCTTGATATCATTCAATTTACTATAATTGCTCTTCTGCTTAATTCATCACTATCAAATCTTGGTTGCACACTCATGATCTTTCCACTCTCGCTCTTTGTATTCTTTGCTATCATGAAATCCTTCAAATCCTGTCTCACAGAAAATCTTTCGCTATCTAGATCATTCGTCCCTATAACTGCAATACTCAGTGATGCTGCTGGACTTTGCAAAGGCATTTGACAGGATTGCACACGGAACTCTGTTGCATGAATTAGAGCAAATGGATATGGATCCGAAGCTGGTGATTTGGATTAGAGGGTGGCTGGTGGATAGATATCAAAGAATGGTTTATGGAGGAGCTGAGTCCAGGAGAAGGCAGGTGACTAGTGCTGTACCTCAGGGATCAGTGCTTGGTCCTCTATTGTTTAATTTGTACATCAATGATATTGGGAATACTTTGAAAGGAAATATGCACTTGTTTGCTGATGATGCAAAATTAGGCAGAGCGATAGTCAATTCAGATGATGTAGATATCTTGCTTAAATAGGCTGATGGTATGAACTAAGGTAAATAGCTGTCAGTTTAACGTGGCTAAGTGTAAGGTGATGCACTTTGGGAGGGTGAAATCACATGATGTTTACTATATTGATGGAACTGAACTGCAAGAAGTTGATGAGGCAAAGGACTTGGGAGTTATTGTAGACAGAGAATTTAAGTTTAAAGGGCATATTGCAAAGGTTGCCAAATCACATGGTTGTTGAAGAATACACACGAACAAGCAGGGATAAGGAAGTTATTCAACTTTATAAGGCATCAATAAGACTGCATTTGGACTATTGTGCACTGATCTGGTCACCTGGATTTCTTGGTGATGAAGAAATAGTGGAGAGGATTCAGAGGCGAGTTACAAAGATTGTTGCAGGTCTGTGGGATGTTTTCCCTACGAGGATAGATTGAAGATCTGTGGGCTCCAAAAACTAGCTGATAGACGTAGGAAAGGAGATATGATAGAGGCATATATATTATTAAAGGGATTTTATAGGATTGATACTGATGAAGTTTTTTAAGACCAGTGCAGGAAGGTAGAGAACGAGGGGCCATCCCTTGAGATTGTGTAAGAGTGTGGTTAACAAGGGTGTTAGGACTAGATTTTTTGCTTGGAGGGATGTAAATGTGTGGAATGCGTTAGTAGTAGTCCGGTCACTCTGCAGAAGATCAAGATAAGATAAGGAATCGTGACGTGATTGGTTGTTGAGCTGATGACGTCATTGTGTGCTTGACATGATGAGTTTGGAATTTTTATTGGGACCATCTGGGTGTGTGTGACGTCACGGTGTTTGTTTTGTTCGCGTATGGAATTATAGGTGATGGTTAGAGATAAGGATTCGTGTCGTGATTGGTGGGACATTCTGAACAAGATCAAGATCAAGATAAGAGAAGGAATCGTGACGGGGATGTGTTGTTGTTATGAGATGAAGATAAGTGACGTAATTTGTTAGTTGTAAATAAGTTACGTTATTGATATGGATGGAAAAGGAAGATATATTAGTGGGTATGGATTCGTGTTGTGATTGGTGGGACACTCTGAACAAAACTGGGGTAGGGTGAATGGGGGAAGCGATGTCAGTGTCGTGGATGTGTGTGTGTTATGAGATGTGAATAAGTAAATGGTTTGCGTATGGCATTATGCGTGATGGATAGTGATAAGATAGAGTTGGGAATGTTTGGAATTTCGCTGGGGGCCCCTTCCTGTCGGGGACATCACGTGGTGTGTTTGGGGAACATATTCTCTGTGATATCACGTGGTGTTTTGGTTTGCCTATGGAATTGTGGGCAATGTTTTTGAGATGAGATGTCTTGGAATTTTTCCAGGGTGACACACATCCGTCATTGTCATCAAGTTTTGTCTTTGGCTGTCTATAGATGACAGCATTAATTTTCCAATACAGTTTGGGGTATTTCTTTCCTGTTAAAAGACTATGGAAATTCATAGAGTAGTGTACAGTCTAGATGGCGGCAGCATTTAGGGTTTTTCTGAATAATTTAATTATGCTGGTATCCCTCAAGCACACACTTTTTTTTTCATAGCTCATCTATATTTTATTCTATATTCTAATTCATATTTTATTCATAACTCATCCAAATATTTTGATTTGTCTAAAATTTAAGATCTTAAAGTTCAATAAATAAAAAAATTGTGTATGAATTCACTGTGATTTCAAAAAGTGATCTTACTTAAATTGCATAACACATCAACGACAACATTTTGTTCATTTAAGTTTGCACATTTTATTTCATAGATATTATTTACAATGTAATATGCAGAAATAGGAATTTACAGATACCACTAATGCATGTGGTGTATGTAAACAAAATAAATTACACTTCCGACAAGTGAAGGATGACTGATTATCTCAGATATTACACATTGCAGGCAGGTGGGGCTCAAGTGTTTACAGGGTCCCCAATACAGCCTGGGTACGGATTAGGTAGCATTTTCAGAACTGCCTTCTCCTTTCTAAGTCCACTTCAAAGCCGGTCAGCATATGATAGGAGATGTATCGGAAGGAGTACCTGTACGTCCAGCCTTTATAAAGAGAGCATCGGAAGCTCGGAAAACCATTGCTGAAAAAGCTCAGAGCCGATTACTTCAGCGAGGTCAAGGAAGTAAGAAGAAGAAAAAAAACTAATACTAAAAAGCGCAAGCGAGATGACATCTTTTGCTGAGGATATGATGTCAGAGTTAGATCTTTTTTCCCACCCTCGTGTCAACATGCGTGTGGAAAGAAGTTCTTATGTTACCTACCAACCAATATCCAGTACTGACAGTGGAGGTCCTGTGGAATTTTGTGTACCAGGTACACCTGAAGAATATTTGGATTTTGGAAAATCATACGTATGTGCGCATCACTGACAATGATAGTAAACCTATTGAAGATTCTTCAGTTGGTGTTGCGAATAATTTTTTCTATTCCCTGTTCAGTCAAATTGAATTTTTTCTCTAAGATAAACTAGTGAATGTGGCATCAGACACGTATCCTTATAAGACTTATATTGAAAACCTACTAAATTATGACAGAGATGCTAAAAACAGTCAACTGACAAATGAACTATTTGTTAAAGATGATGTGGCTAATGTTAGTGATATGTTTACCAAAAGTGAATGCGGGATGCATAGACGACAAGCTCGAATTAACCAATCGAAATGTGTCGAGATGCTTGGGCGAATACACACTGACATCATGCATCAAGACCGGTACTTAATCAACAACGTTTCTGTTCGTGTTCGTATGGTTCGCAGTTCTCCCGAATTTTGTTTACTAACTGCAAATGCTGATGCTAAGGCTAAAGTGCAAATTGAAGAGGCTACACTTTTTGTCCGCAAAGTCAAAATAAACCCAAAGATTGATGGGATATACATGGTATATCCCATCAATCGTGTGCAAGTGTCTTATTTTTCGATTCCCAGGGGTATGTCAGATGCCACACGAGACAATCTGTATCTAGGTGAAATACCATCTAGATTAATTATTGGACTGGTCGCTAGTGATGGATTTAATGGCACTTTCAACAGAAATCCATTTAATTTTCATCATTTCAATCTGAATTTTCTTGTGGTGACAGCTGACAGTATTCAGTATCCCTTGCAACGTTTGACTCCGAACTTCAAAGAAAGGCATTACAGCAGATGTTATATGTTACTGTTCACATTACTAGGCAAATGGAACAGAGACTGTGGTAATGACATTTCTTATGAGGAATACGTAAAGGGAAACGTTCTCTATGGATTTGATTTATCGCCAGATCAAAATGCAGTTGCCTCCCATGTCAGTCTGTTAAGAAGAGGAAGTGTGCGACTCGAAGTTAAATTTGCTCAACCTTTTCCTGAAAACATCACAGTGGTTCTTTATGCAGAATTTGAGTATACGTTATCCGTAACAAAGGATCATTCTGTGTTACTGGACTATGAACACTGAACAATTAGTAAGTATACTAGAGTTAGAACCCACCACAAGAAAAGTGGGTTAGGAGTTTGTGCTTGTGATGAATTGCCACAGCATCCGATAAGACAACAACATCGATGTTCGTCGTGAACACAGATCCGACTTGGTTGCCAGGACAACATTGGCAAGCTATCTATATTAAAGACAAACACGGTGATTTTTTCGATAGCTTCGGTCGTCCACCCGAAATTGATATTGTTAACTTTCTGAATATCAACATTAATATATGGCATTATAATAGTGTACCTGTACAAGCTAATGATTCTGTCGTGTGTGGTTTGCACTGTGTATATTTTTTAATATTGAGATGTCGTGGTATTTCTATGCAAAATATTATTCTAAGGATTTGTGGTTAAATGATATTGTAGTAACTTATTCTGTTACAGATCATTTACTGAAAAGAAAAAATAATTTTAAAAAAAAAATTGTTTTTTTCACTTACCATTTTTTCCACAACAGTTTCTTATTCCCACTCAGCTTTCGGGGAGATAAAAATACGAACTTGGTGCTGGTTCTTCGAGCTCTCCTGCGGGTTGGGAGTGGACTAGAAGCATTTTGCTCACTGGGACTAGTTGATGTTGATGGTTCTGGGTATTCGGTTTGTTCAGTGTAGGTTCTGGATGTGACAGTGTATGTTCCTGTTGCTCTCCTTCTGTGTGAGCGAATTGGTTTTTCAATGCTAAATACCTCTGCAAAACAACTAAATATGCTTTTACGATTTCATCTGGATTTTGATTTCTCATTTTTAAAATGGCACTCATCTCATCATCTAGCGTGTACAGTTCACGCTCCTCTAGTGATTGGAGGAGCGTAAAATTTTTAAACATATGATTCATTTTCTAATAAGTGAACTCAATAAAGGAGCAATGATACTGCCTAATAATGGGAACAGTGCTCCACCCTCCCCGTGGTGTAAAACTAGTTTTCTTCTAGTAATGAAGGGAAGCGATTTGTAACTTAATGCACTTTTAATTTTTTTTTCCTTTGTAGGCGTGACTTCTGGTTATGTCTTAGTGGAATATTTCCAGAAAAAACATTTTTGAAGATTTCACAAAGTGTGGTGATTTGGCTGGAAGTGCAGTGTTTTAAAGCATAATTTGCTTGTTTGGGAGAGGAATGAGATAAGTATTTGATGAGATATTCATAGCGTTTGAGTCTATCAGCCATTCAGGGATAAACTGTATTGGGTTCTTCTCCTGACAAAATCCATGAATGTTGACCCTTAAGCGTAAAATATCAGGTGTTTCCTGTCTAAAACTAAATATGAGTGGGTTTCCCGTGTTGCACCTTTATAAATCTGAACTAATACGTTTGTTTGTCCAGGAAATACTTGGGAAGCTAAATGAGAAAACTGTAAAGGGATTTTTAAAAGCAATAACATAATGACTATTGAGAGAAATTGTCCAAGAAAATGTCCAGAATAAATTTTGTAGAACAACACTGAGGTTACAGTGATGTGAACCTTTTACGAAAACATCAGCTATTTCCATGCTGTCCTTAGTCCGGTGAACCAAATCATCAATTATGAGTAAATTTCTCACATTAGAATCAAATTCAGGTAACTTCAAACCATTCACGAATTCTATGTGTTGGTATATTTGTTAAATGTATCCTGATTTTTACTGTAACAGTAAACGATTCGCTCCGGTGGTGGTTTGATTAGTTGATTACAATGTTCTATGAGAGACCGAATGTTGTTTTTCCTGACTGAGTAGCTCCGGAAATAATGCATGTAAATGGATGCATGAACATATCGAAAATGATAACATAATTAGACTGTGATTATTTTTATATAATCAGAGATCATGTAAAAACAATAGATACTTGTTTTTAATATAAAAAAATCTCCCCATCAAGATTTTTTTTAACACAGTCACCATGTAATCATGCCAAGACGACATTTTTCTTTTTAAATTCTAAGGGGGGGGGAGCTATTGTGGAATAATAGTAACTATAACAGTGATGTGAAAACTGCAGAAGAGAAGGGTGACACTGCAAATTATCGTGTTGGGAAACAATCATGGATTTTTACCTACCAGGTAGAATGTTGTTTAGTTTTCTGTCCCATAGATGGCATCTTTTGCTTATGGGATATGTGATTGTAAGGAATTATCCTTTAAAATACCCATAGGGAAAAGTGCATGTGTCTGTTGATACTATGCACTTCGCATATTTATATAAAATGCTTCTGCATTTCCCATTGACAAAATAAGGTCCGGTGTGGACTTCCCCCCAACAGAACGTGCATGTATGGTTATGTTGTTCTTGCCATTTGAGCCAAGCCAAAGCCTTCCGACTTTGCACATTTGCCTCCCTATAACCCCAAGCAGGAAGTATGGCCAAAGTGTTAGGTTTTAAAAAGTTCTGGAGAAATACTCTCAAGCATACTCCTGCAATTGTAATGTCATGGAGAAACGGATCGATCTGGGTGAGCTGTATCAGGAGAGTGTGATAAGTATTGCAGCTGTCACGCAAAACGCACACGTCATCCTGTTCCGTTTTCAAACAGTATTCGCCGTCTAGCCGATTTTTGTACCAAGTCTCGAACTCTGTATGAGTTTCTTTGTTCATAAATTCCAGCTGGAAATATGATTTTCCGGGGATGACTTCACGATAATCCAGAGAATCGGATGTGTGAAACTTATGAGGAAAGAAACCCTTACGAACTTCTGGGAGAGCGAACATCTCTGGTGATCTTCTTTGTTAAACTATCAAGAAATATGATGTTTAAAGGGTCATAATAGATAGCAAGTATCTTTGATCCATCAAACACTACATGGGGTTGGAAATTTTTTGAAAAAAGATATTCCAAAATAAAATACCCGTCAAAACCACGAAAATTGTGTGCAATCACACGAACATTTTCGTATTTTGGTTTGACAGTCTGAAGGATCCTACCATCTTTCCCCCTTTTCATGATATTCTTGACAGAAAACAACTCATCTAGGAATTGACCCACACAGGTTTCACCCCAGAACTCGCGATCGTGACTACCGAAATCAGCTATACATGATGATGATTTTTAGCAATAGTTTCTATATCAAAATAAATCATAGTAACCTGCTTATTTTAAACCTCCAATTTTTGCACAAAACACATCTGTTTCGGGTGCTCTGATGTGCATTGGCAGCAGTAATTTTCAGGCGGACAAACGTGGCTTTTATCTGTAGAGAATGTAGCCAAACACTGTCCGCAATGATGGATTTTTGGACAAATTATTTTGTATGTTCAAATTATTTAGACATTCGTTGCCATAGAAAAATCTATTGCATGACACACAAAAGAAGGTCTTGCACACTATGACTGGCGTTTGTGCGACAGCAGATGCATACATTTAAGCATTTGCAATTCGATTGCATTTTTGAATGTTCAAAAACAACTGGGGCAATAATAGATACCCCCAAACAGAGTTGGTACACTATGCACAAAATCATAATGAGAATTGCTATACAAATGACATCTGTTTATTTGCATTTGGTCCCCAAAACACCACAGAAAAATTAGCATCTGCCGAAAAAATTACTGTTTGGTATTCCAGAGTCAAATGCTTTTGAAAAAACCCGCCTCTTGAATACCACAAGAAATGAGCGGAACCCCTGCAATTTTGTGGAGAGTTAAAGCCCTCTTTGTTTGTAAATTTTTGCAATCTAATCGCACTTGTCTGTATGTTTTGGCATCATCAACGTGTGATGAAACACCCAGAACAAGTGCTCGGGCCATGCAAAGATTGTCTTTGTTAGAAATTTCCACAACAGTTTTTTTTTTTTTTTTCAGAAAGTCATCCAGGCTAAGGAGCGTTCTTCTTTTTACATTGGTTCTGCCACCACCATTATTACATCTATAGAAAGATCATTTGCCAAAAGAAACTCACGTTTCGATTGGACAACAGCTAAAATGCATCAACTGTCCTTTGGATAGTTAATTCAGAAAGCAACATGAATGGTAGGTTAATATTGCTTTCCAAACAGGATGCACTAACGCGCCCAACTGAATGTGAGAAAAAGTTCTTAAACTCGATAAACGCTGAATGATCTCATTAAGCATATCGAAACATTTCAAAAAACGGCTGCGGTGGGAGGAGTTCAAGGTTACAAAATCTAATTTAGTACTCCAATTGACGAGTTTGATATTTGATAGAGAACCGTGACTGGCCCATCGAAACAGTAAAACAGTATAAAAATCCCTGTAGAGTGAGGGGTTAGTAGTGGTAGAAGAGGTTTTAGTTTCACATTCAGAATGCAAATATTGTGGGGGATCATGACTACTTCCAGCCACGCCAGGAAGAGAAAAACACGTGTATTAACGCCATGACCTGTGTGTTGTTGTTCATTTTCACCTACAGATGAATCTGTCAATCAACTTCAACAATAGCTGGTGCATGATTATGCACAATGCTGCCACTAACAAACCGAATGACTGATGATTGCTATAATAAAAAAAAAATTACTTTCTAGATTCAGAAATCTCTTTTATAAATAAATAAATAAATGTTAATCATCATAAAATGATTTTGCAATTGCGCGATGCTTTCACTAACACAATTTTACTAAACATCAGCCCTCAAAATGTTTCTCAAAAACCCTAACAAGCAAAACAAAAAATAAATAAAAAAATATAACAAATGACTTATGGACATTTCACTTAACACCAAAACAGTTTGAAGTATTTTCATGAGTATGTTTTTTAATTTCCATTGCAAAACCACCTTATAAACTTATATATTAAAAACTTAGACATTAAAAAAAAATACTTTCTAGATTTCAGAGATAAATGTTACTCATCATGAAGTGTTTTTGAAATTTCGACACTATGTGATGGTTTCACTAATACAGGGTGTTCGGGATAAATTTGACATATTTATAATTAATTATATTTTTCCGTAAGTTACATGTATTAACACACACTTCTCTTCATTTAAAAGTTTGGACCCTTCTTCATTCATATACAAGATGTCAGAAAGGATGGATAGCTGGAACCCACCTGAATCATGGAAGAGAATAACTTGTATCATGATGATTCGTGCCCGCCATCAAAATAAGGATATTACGACTGCTGCCCAATGCTCCCTGAATACAGTAAAAACAATCAGGCATGAACTAGAGACTTGCAATGGTGACTACGAGGATGTAGCAAGAAGAAAGATCCCTAGCAGACGATCTGATTGCGTTCGTACAGCAGAATTCCTCGCAAATCTGCAGGAACAGGTGTTGAAGAACCCTGGCATTGGAATTCGGGCTTTGTTCGTGGAGTTGCTAACTGTAGTCAAGCCCTGGATAACAAGGGTAGCCAATGGTAGGCCGTATGTATGGCAGCAGGATTCGGCCCCTTGCCACACCTCTGGGAAAAGTCAAAAATGGTTGTCTGAAAATTTCTACGACTTCACCAGTCCAAATGTTTGGCCTCCAAACTCCCCAGACCTTAACCCCATGGATTATTTTGTATGGGGCGCAGTTGAAAAAGACACCAATCGCACTTCCAGTAATACAAAAGCCCAGTTAATGGATAAAATTAAAACAGTTTTTGCGGCCCTTCCCAGGGAGACTGTAGCATCAGCTTGTTCGAGGTTCCGAAGCAGAATTGAAGCTGTGATCGATGCTAATGGTGGTTATTTTGAGTAAATCTTGTTGATAGTATTGTAATTAACTCTGCCTGTAATGTTTTTTTGTCAATTCATTAAATTTAATAGATACAAAGAAGATTTTCTTTTTCCTTACGAAACTGTCAAATTTATCCCGAACACCCTGTACATTTTACTAAACATGAGCCCTCAAAAACAGACATTAAAAATAAATAAATAAATAAATAATAAAAAAAAACTTTCTAGATTTCAGATAAATGTTACTCATCATAATGTGTTTTTGCAATTTCGACACTACGATATGCTTTCACTAACACATTTTTACTAAATAACCAACCTCAATATCTTTTCCCAATCAATAACAATATATATATATATGTGTGTGTGTGTGTGTGTGTGTGTGTGTGTGTGTGTGTGTGTGTGTGTGTGTGTGTGTGTGTGTGTGTCTGTGTGTGTGTGTGTGTGTGTGTGTGTGTGTGTGTGTGTGTGTGTGTGTGTGTGTGTGTGTGTGTGTTGTTACTAGAGTTGACTCAGGATGTATACATTTAGAATTAATAATTATACTGACTAGAACCCGAGGAGTATAATAAAAAAACTTTAATGAATCACAACTAGTTTCATTGGAGTTCCGACTTCTTCAGGTGAGTAAGAAATAACTAAAAACTTACAAAAACTAATACGGTAAAAAAAATGGACTTTTCAATTTAACATAAAAGAGTTAGAAGAATAGCAACAGTCATATTTGAATTAGAGACCGCATGGCATTATATATATATATATATATATATATATATATATATATATATATATATATATATATATATAATGACTTATGGGATTTCGACCGGTTCCCGAGTTAGTCGATCTCTGGCACGGGCAAGCAGGTTTTTCCTCCCGGAAACTCGGGTTTTTCGTCCTGTAAACTCAAGAAAATCGACCGTAGAACCCACATTATTTCAGACATTAAATATATTGTGTTAGGGTTAGGGACCACGAGATGGCGGCACATTTGAGCCGTCTCTCTTCACTGAGTACCGCTTAATTAGTGATAGCCTTGGGCCATCTATCTCTGATTGGTACCAGTGGAGATTGAACTGCCCACTCAGTCTCCAAAAGTTAGATAGGGCTAAATGGCGTCGCCTACTCCCCGTATACGGGAATAAAAAGGCGTTAGCTGATTTTTTTTTTTGATATATATATATATATATATATATATATATATATATATATATATATATAATGACTTATGGGATTTCGCTTAACACAAAACGGATTGAACATCATGAACATGATTTTCAATCTGATTTTTAATTTTCCATTGCAAAAACCACCTTATAACCGTATAGACAAAATTCGCTAATGTAGTCACTAAAAAAATTCAATTAATGTTAATATTTTCTAATGACATTGCCATAAAAATGACATAAAAAATTAACTTGCATTTTCTCCAGAAAAACTCATTTTGGAACTACGAACTTCTGAATGCATATTCCAAATACTTGAAAGACAACGGGAAGCATCGAGCCCATTAGTCTATTTATAAAAAATCAGAACCAATGGAAAACCAATAACGACAACACATGACATCGAATAACTTAGTCCTCATCGATCACATGAGGTCAAATTGCAAACCTTTGGTACCCAATACTAATGTAAATATTTCATGTATCACCTCGAAAACATTTAGTCACATCAGAAATCATGAGTAATGCACAACCCTGGGAAAATTTTACCTTTGAAGATACCGCGATACGTCTACGAAAGAAAGTGATTATTTATTTACAAATATTTAACTAATGTTCCATGCTCTGAACGAGGATTGAAAACATATGACCCGGATAAGAGTCACTCAGTTATCTACAAACAAGTCTAATTAAAATTAACAGTGTGGGAAAATAATTCACACAGTTTATTTATTTATTTTACTCAGTTATTCTGGTTATAATATGTAGTTAACTGAATTTTAAAAGACAGAAAATCTAAGGGAACAAAAGTCAAATAGCTTGGTGATGTGGGAAAATTCCTATTTCTGTATGTAACATTCAGAATCAGTAGCGCACCCAGGATTTAATCTTGGAGGGGGCCAAGCACTCAAGATTTAATATGGGGGAGGGGGGGGGCCGAGTTGAGTAGCGATTTGAGAATGCACACTACATTGCATACGACCTAACTGAGCACTGCAGTGATTGCCAATACATGATACCCGTGATCTCCTCTGGCCCAGCTCGGGTAAACGAAGTAGCGCTTTGTCCGCAAGTTCTACTTCGTTCGCCTTGCATTCACAGCGGCCGGGATTCCCGAGAGCTATAGGGTATTCCCACCTTATGTGGACGCTAATTCATAAGTAGCATAGAAACAGAAGACACAACATAAATTTAAAAAAAATGAATTTTAATTAGGAAAAGATTTTTGGAAAATTTTCTAGTGTTTTTTTCCTTTTTCTTTTTGGGGGGAGCCAGGGCTTCTTGGCCCCCTCCCTGGGTGCGCCACTGTTCAGAATGATAACTTTGTAAATAATATCTGTGAAATAAATGTGCAAACATAAATGAACAAAATGTTGTCGTTCTCGTTGCAATTTAAGTAAGATCATTTTTTGAAATACACTGAATTCATACACAATTTATTTATTTATTTACTGAACTTTAAGATCTTAAATTTTAGACAAATCCAAATATTTGGATGAGTTATGAATAAAATATGCATTAGAATATGAATATAGAATAAAATATAGATGAGCTATGAAAACAAAGTGTGTGTTTGAGGGACACCGCCATATAATTAAATTATTCAGAAAACCCTAAACGCTGCCGCCATCTAGACTGTACTCTGCTCTATGAATTTCCATAGTCTTTTAACAGGAAAGAAATACCCCAAACTGTACTGGAAAATTAGTACTATCATCTATAGACATCCGAAGACAAAAGTTGACGACAATGACGGATGTGTGACCTGGGAAAATTCCAAGATATCTTATCTCAAAAACATCGCCCATAATTCTATAGGCAAACCAAAACACCACGTGATATCACAGAGACATATGTTCCCCAAACACACCATGTAATATCCCTGACAGAAAGGGGGCCCCCCCCAGCGAAATTCCAAACATTCCCAACTCTATCTTATCACTATCCATCACGCATAATGCCATACGCAAACCATTTACTTATTCACATCTCATAACACACACATCCACGACACTGACATCGCTTCCCCCATTCACCCTATCCCTGTTTTGTTCAGAGTGTCCCACCAATCACAACACGAATCCATATCCACTAATATATCTTCCTTTTCCATTCATATCAATAAATACAATCTAATTTGTTAGTTGTAACTTATTTACAACTAACAAATTACGTCACTTATCTTCATCTCATAACAACAACACATCCACGTCACGATTCCTTATCTTATCTTGATCTTGATCTTGTTCAGAGTGTCCCACCAATCACGACACAGTTCCTTATCTCTAACCATCACCCATAATTCCATACGCGAATAAAACAAACGACGTGACGTCACACACACCCAGATGGTCCCCAGAAAAATTCCAAACATCCAAACTTTGACGTTGGAATTCGTTGGCGAATTCCATTGTTACCTTAGAAAAATAGCACACATCACAGAAGATTTAGCATATGGCTGTTTCTATAATGTTTCTTCATTAAAATTATTAATCATTCAGAACAAAAGAAGTTGTTTGGTATTGTTGTTTGGTATTTTGTGTTGCAAAAGAGAATTACTTTCGGCTTCTAATTCATTTATTAGTCTGTTTTGGAAACTGTTGGCTGATATTACAGGCAATTACTACTGCAGATAATGCCGTAGGTAATATTTTAGGATTACGAACACCAGGGTGATTGCAAGCTGAGCTCCGGGGAATTCCAAACATCAGTTGAGCATCTCATCCATTGGTTATTGTTTTCTTTCCATTTAAACAAGCTGCCGTATATATCACAACGACGGCACAGAATTAATTATTCATTGATTGTACTGAATTTGCGACCACGGGTTTTATTTACGGTTTCAATGTACTGCTCTCTAGCTTGAGATACTTCCAATTTATCAATTAATATGGAATGGTAGTTACGGGCACTTAGTCGTACCCTTAGCAGCGTGAGGGTAACCTTTATCTTTTACGTAAAATGCGCTCAATCTTGAGTTCCGTCGGCAAGCTATATTTAATGCTTTCGACTTATCTTAGAGGAAGAATAATTTCAGGGTCCAGGTTCCGTGGGGTATAATCGACCTTCGAAATGAACAGCGAAAAGACAATAGCAATACCGCCAACTTATTCACTCTCGTGGCATAAAGGAGGAAAAAGAGCCCTTCAGAAAGCGTTATTACCCGAGTGAATAAATTGCTACAACAAAGGCTAAAGAAACTTTCAAAATTTTTTCCTCTCCCCGCCTATCTCTCCTTAACATTCTCCGGAAATGAGTCTCTTGTGAACTATCAATTCGGGACTGCACTGTCCGGAAGATAACAAGCAATGAAATATCTTAATACTTACGTTGCAGGAGCCGAAGGAGTCAGAAATGCCTTATGAATCACACGGGGGGGGGGAGAATGTTATCGTTGTATGCGTATTTATCACAACCAAATGAGCCACGAGGGGGGAGAGCACCCTCATACACAAACATTATACACGAATATTCTTTTCGTGTCGTTTAAACCACACTCCATCGAACTGCACTTAAGTGGTCGTTCGCATTTGCGATGTTTTCTTTTGACTGTTGTGTTCTGAAAGCACTCCATGTTAAAAAGCGGTGAAGGCTTAAGTCCATTATTCTTCATGCGTTTATCAGTGGCTTTTGTTGAAAAGAATAAATTCTGAGACCCTTTAAAGTCCTTTTAGGAGATCACACGAATACAGAAAATGGCGGTTGAATACATTCATGTTTTGAGAACAATGAGCGAATTCTAGTAATGGGTGGGGTTGCATTGGTTCTGCTGAGTGTTCAGTACTGAAAATATTCACTGTCTTCTCACTATATTTTAATGATTGGAAACTTTAAAATTTTTTTAAAAAAACTGGATAAATCCCTTATAAATGCATATTGCGTTCTAGACGAATTACGATCCGGATCTTGCTAACCAAAGGACTGCGTCGCTACCGACAATGCTACGGACACGCCTGAAAACAATTTAGATTTTGCGATGAAGACGAATTTTTCATATCTAACTGATACGTGGCTTGGGCCAAATTTCGATGCGCCAGACATACCCATAGTTGTTCGGATTTCTCACAAAAGCTGTGATTATTGTCCATTACCTGTTATCATGCAGTGAATCTCGAGTATGTTATTCGTAGGTTTCCAAAGTGCTAGTACTGTTCCACCATTATTTTCTGCAGTTGTTTACTGTGCGCGCTTATTGTTTCATGTCAGATATTATGATCACCATCCCATCCTAATAGACCTCGTTATGCGTGAAAGTACAGTAGTTAACTTTTGAATCTCAAACGCGAATGTTCACCACATCGTCATCTTGAAATTCCCGATGTGTATCCTCAAGGAGGTATATTATGAGAGTACTATGGGAGAGGATTACATCATTAATATCTTCCTGTAGAAAATTTTCCTCCGAATCAATGTGTCATCTGTCAAGACTCCAACATTACCAGATCTTAAGTTTCTATCTTCTAAGCACTTTTTACTATATCAATCCATCTATATCTTGGCCTTCCTCTGGATCTTTTCCCTCCCATCTCGGCATCAAACGCATGCGTTGTTAACCTTTCCTCTCCCATTTAAAATATATTTCAACCTTAGATTAGCTCTGCTAACATTTCTGAATGCTAAAAATAATAAGTTCCAATTCCTTCCTAATTAATATCTTTATTTTTAATATGATCTGCCGTTGATGCCATCAGTTCACTCCACTAATATTCCTCGGAACTCTCGTATCTGCGGTCTCCGGTCTTTGATCAAGTGCTTTATTTCTAACTCAATTCTCAGATCCATAAGTTAAAATTGTTGTTTGAACACCGTCTGGTATACAACTAATTCGTTATTTCAAAAAATTTTGAACTTGCTGGAAAAAAAGGCCTGGAAAAAGTATCTCTGCTCAGCGACTAGAATGGAACCTGTAATGGTCTTTGTTTTTTTTTCTTCTTCCAGTTTCTCATTATGAACCAAAAGTGGATTTTAAGTTATTGTGTTTTTAAGTCAGGACGTTCCGATCCTCATCTTATTGAACAGTTTAACCCGTTCAATATTAGCAGTTTCATATTCTTGCTATAAGAATGTATTCTGACACTAAATAAAAATTTAAATATCAATTTAACAGTGACAACATTTATTAGATTAACAATATAAGATGTATTATATTTAATATAAATAAGAGGAAATGAATATAAAGAAACGGTAATTAGTAGAATAGGAAGGATGCGGAAGGCATTTTCTTAAACTCCAAAAATTAAACCCACACATACCGCCAAAAGAAAGAAATATAAAAAGTATAATAATGGATTACAGGAAAAATGAAGGTGTGTTGTGGGTTATGCGATCTCTCCTGTGTGGAAGTAATATTGAAAATGAAGAATCGCAGTCGGCAATATTGTCATGAACTTCAACTTCAACGAGATGAACTTGTGTTACTTTCCCAGTATGGTGTATTCGCATCATGGCAGTCTATGCACTCTATGAACAGATAAATAAGCTGTAATACACTAAAGATATCAAATAATTAAATAAAAGAAAACGATCCATCTGCTACGCCTTTTGAAAATCGGTTCATAGCCGGTCTCACCTGTTGTCTGCGTACACGCTAAACAACGAAGTTACGTCTGCTGCCAGTGTTGGCTGATTTGTCTTCTGTGTTGTTTCAGCTGTGGAAGTGAAACTGTTGATTATTTTGCTAGAGAAGAGGCCTAATTGACATTTCCACGCGACGATATTAGCATAACCTCCTTAGAGATTGCTAGTTGTTCTGATGCCTTGCAGTTTTATGTGATCCGTGTGTTGAGAGAAGAATAAAAACTAGAAGAAGCGGTGTATAATGATGCGAATGACAGTACAGTATGGTATGGGGAGGGATCAGCGATCGCCGCACTGAAGGAGGAATGAATAATCAACGCAAACGGGGGGGGGGGGGAAAACATCATCTGTTTCCGTTTTCTAACGTAGCGCGTATTCTGTAATCAGTTATTTCAATTTTTATTCTTTTTTTTATTCCTCCAAAATCTTTGCTCGTTCTCTGTCTTAAAGAGAATTATTTTCTTCTATTTCATCATGTTTTTTCTTTCACTTCTTCTGTTTTCTTCCATCTATTTAAAGTAAAAAAAAAAAAATCATTTTCAGTTCGTATATAATCATTTTACGGTTAGAATAAATTCTTTAAAGAAATTAACAGTGTAATGACCATCATTAGATCTCCATTTTTTTCACTGTAAAGATTTCTTTACGCCATTTTGTTTTGTAATAATAATCCGATAAAATTATGCGCGTTCATTTTTTGTATTTATTAAACGTTTTTGCTTCAATTTTTGGGAGAAGTTTTTCGTCTTCCTCGGTTGTGATATTAAGCAGAGTGTTTTAATAACATCGTAACTTTCCTTCAAGACGATTGCAACATTCTTGTTTATAATTTAGTATCGCTTAATTTTGGTAAACTTCTAAGACAAAAAAAAAAAAAAAAAAAAAAAAAACTTCCAGGAACATATTCCACGAGAAGATGATGCCAAAAAAGAAAGCCTGACTTGAATAATAATAAAAAAAAAAAAATGATGTTTCCCATTCCCAGAATTCTGTAGCTCTATTATGTCCAACAATATTAAAATAATAGCTGGTAGAATAAATTTTTTTTCTTTCTTTTTCTTTCTCCACCGCCTGCCCCCCCCCCTTTTTTTTTTTTTTGCCAAAATATTTTCCTGCCATGGTTGGTGCATTTGTATATTGAACTTCAATTTTTTTAACATCTTATCCTATGGGCATTTTTTGTAAATTAATATTTGTAAAATCTTATTCTATTGGAATGAAGATAAAGAAACCAAATGCTCCATAATCTGTAATGTCTTAAAATAAAAGTCAGTATATATATGTGTGTGTGTGTGTGTGTGTAGAATTTTTTTTTTACCTTGGGTAAAAACTACATCTATCTCTCATCCTGAGATTTTTTTATTTAATAAGGTCAAAGCACCTTATGGTAATTTGTGTTGATAAAATATTTATAAGCTCTATATTACTTAAAACTTCGTATTTCTTAGCCTGGCTCCCATTCATGAGACCTCAATAAAGGCCGAAACCGGTCTGGGTAGTGGCCCCTTGCCTTTAATGTATAGCATCATACATCTCCTCCAGGAAATGTGCTTTGCATTAAGGGTAAATATTAAGAATAGTGATCAGAGCTTATTCTACCTTTACCACGAGTTGCCTTGGACTTACACTACGTGTAGGGTCAGCTAGACTTGCAAACACGAGTTGCCTTGGACTTACACTACGTGTAGGATCAGCTAGACTTGCAACACTTGCAGGCGCAAACTTGACTGACTTGTCTGTTTGCTTACTTGGGAAATGGAGTAAAAAAAAAAGCAGATTTATATTTAAAATAACTTGGTATCTTTAACATATATATATATATATATATATATATATATATATATATATATATATATATATATATATATATGTTATTAACTAAAAAGTAAGAAAACTGTATTTCTCTGGAGAAATAATCTATGTTCATATTTCTTTGAACAGGTGAACTTCTGTTCATCTGTGAAGAGAAAAAACTTATTTCTGGAAAATAAATAAATGGGATTCATTTCCATACATTAGACATCAAACTCCACTTTGATCTTCAATTTCACGAAATCATTTCAGTGGAATTATAGACATACATTTGCAGTTTAGTGGTTTTCTTGTGTTGATGTCTGAATATTGGTAACTCTGTTATTTTATAACTAACTAAGAAGTTAATCAGTATTGAGCTCCGGTACAGTCGGTCCTATCGGTCGAAGTATATGTTTAAATAAAATAATATTTTTAAAAAATGAAACATAGAATAATCTCAAATAAAATTTAATATGAAATTATTAAATCTAAATATTATATTATATTATATTAAATAATATAATATTTTGTTGGGTTTTTTCCCTCTGCTGACCTACACTTACTTGACTGGACAACAAATTTGAACTTCGAAAATATTTTTGCACTTTTCTTACGTGGTGATATTCATTTTCCATATTTATTTTTAGAGGCAAATAATTGCAGAAAATTCTTATTGTTCATCTTTGATTACAATATTCAATTCTTTGCACTAGCTGTCTGCAGGTGGTTTTGTCTTAAAGCGTTTCACTTATTAATTTCGGCTTAAATATGAGAGTACAGTGGAAATTCCGACGTTTCTAATTATTCTAACGCTTTTGGACACCACATGCTGTAGTGTCTTGTTTCTCAGTTACGCAAATATCTTGGTGTGACTATTTCCTGTTTCCGTCTCTTAAATTGCTGAAGTTTCGCAAGTAAAAAGTCACATGCGAATTCAGGAAGTGAATTTTTAAGCTGATATCTCAGATCAGTGCTCATACAATTAAAATATATCTTCTAATGCCTTTTATTTCCCTAGAGAATTAACGGGTATTTTATTCCTAACTTTTTTTGGAAATTGGTCGAAGTGTTGTCTGCTTTCGTGCTCACTACAGATGAGTACATTTTTGTTGGAGAGTTTGCTTGCTATATAAATGAAATATAAGTTTCCGGGAGAAGAACCGTACATTTTCCATTTGGATAGATAGTGGAGTAGGTGCCCTCCCTCGATGAGTCCTTGGACATTCAGGAGGTGCTATGTAATAATAATAATAGATTGATGTGACACGGGAATATAGTAGACATCTTGTGTCCTTTGATCCAAACTAGTACATTAAAATGCATACCCAAGTCCTTCTTCTTCTTCCTGTGGTCCTACAGCCCCAATGGAACCTTATACTCCAGGATTCATTGCCTCCAACCCTTTCTGTCCAAAACCTTACTTCTAAGTTGCAATATCTAAAATCTCCGGGGGGGGGGGATTTCCCCGGAAAGCTGAAAAAAAAGCTGTACGAGAGCTCGTATTTACCTGCACCAAACATTACTTAATTCTGGAATAGGCTGATAAAGTACTAGAAATAATTTTTCTAGTAGATACATAGAATTGAATCTATGAATCTTTCTGCCGAACTAGCGCCAAGGAAATTACTTGGCGAATTTTCCCCCGAAAAATGTGCTGAGAGTTTTATTATATATGTAGCTACATTCCCACATTTACAATTCGTAAGCATTCCAAACTGCTGCTTTGGAGTCAGTCGCTGAAGAATATTCCGTTTTTGCTACACTGTTATTACAGTAAATCAGTAATCGTAGTTCAATAGCAGTCTCTGAAATGGTCTCTTTTATTCTGGCCATATGATGGGGATTGCTAAGGCCAATAAGAAATACGCCGAGTCTAGAATTTTACATTGATCCTCTGTTTTTGATCGATAGTATAGATATTAAAATATTTATAAATATTTATTTTAAAAAATATAGATAATTAAGAGTTCAAATTGAAAAAAAAACAAAAAACAAATAATAATTCGAACTCTTAATATATTCAATTGGAATTGCTACATCAAAGAACCTGTTGGGATGTACACTCACCAACGGATGTTCCAAATTTTCTTCGAGGTGTATGCCATACATGCATAATAAATAAATAAATAAAAAAACTCAATTTACACGAACATGGAAAGACCAGGATTTTAATTTCGTCTAGGACGCGAAAAACCTTATATGGAAAGTGTAGGGTTCTTCTCACGTAAACTTATATTTCATTCATGTAGCAAGCCAACTCTCCAACAGAATGGACACAGTTCATAGACATTACTGATCTCATTGGTCGGCGATGAGATCCGCAATGATATTTCCTATCTTGTAGTTGCTTCGGCAATAATTTTAAACAAACATCAACTTACATAAATATTTGAGAATATAAAAGTGCTTAGCGAGGTAAACCGATGAAGCTCGTTAGTTTTATACCAAATCATTTGCAAATTAACACTCTTACCGGCTGAAAGAAATCCAGCTATGAGTTTACAGCATCACATTTTAAAATGATTCTCAATTTTAACTGTAAACCTCAAATGAATATTAGTACTGTGTATGGAACTGATACTGCATCGGCTTAAACAGATTAAGCGCAGTTATCTTTTCGCAAAATATACTTTTAAAATGTAGTTTCTATTTGTTTTCCAACCCCGATTTTTGTCCAGTAACACCAGCCTTAGACGTATCAAAAATCAGCATTGTTATCATCATTTTGTGGTCATTTTCGTAATTAACGTTGAAACACTCTTTGAAAGAGATTTCATTTCGCTTATTAGGGAAAAATGTTGTTCGACTGCGTCATTGTCATTTGGGGAATTGAAATTAGCCAAGTGTCCAAACAACAAATGCAAATTACACAACTATTCAATGTCGACAGCAACTTTATCCTCTGAAAGAAATCTGTTATTAATTTGAGCAGCGTATTATAAAGTGCTTCTCAATTTTAATCGGAATTTTATAGTTATGCTTAATTGTTTGTTGGTTTGGAACTTGAATGTCTTTATTCTCCAATTGCCTTCCGTCAAAGAGTTACTGAAATGAACGATAGGAACTTTATAAACATTTCCATTTTATAAAAATAAATGCAGTGATTGCGTAAGGTATCAGTTATTTTTTTCATGATAAATTCACTCCTATCCACAAAACTTTGTAAACCTATATAGTGTATTAGTATCGTGAGTGTACTGAAGAAATTTTTAAGCGGTGTTCCAAAATATAGCGATTCAGTATGTCTGCTAAGTACAGAAATTTCTTTCGCTTTCTGGTGCGTTGCTGTTCGCAACTATGTGAATTATAGTGGCGCCATCTTGAGTTGGTTAGAGGAACTCCTTGTCGTAACAAATATTTATGCTAAAAGAAGTCTTAAGAGGGCATTTTTTCACATGTACCAAATTTAATTAAAAGCATATCGAGTTACAAAGCTTTATATTTTTACAAAGTCATCAATTTACAAAATAATAGTATGTTATTATTTTAGGAACACTTTTCGGAAAATATTTTTAACCCACTTGCAGTTATGTCTGCTTTTACGTTAAACAAAGGAATTCACGAGACTGCACGTGTTGGCGGATTTGTCTTCTCTATTGTTTCTGCCGTGGAAATGCCAAAGTTGATTATTTTGCTAGAGAAGGAGCGTAACTGGCATCTCGACGCGACGATAATAACACAATTTCCTTAGAAATTGCTCGTTGTTCTAATTTGTGCAGTTTTATGTGATCCGTGTTTTGAGAGAATAATAATAAAAAATAAATAAATAAATAAAAATAGAAGAAATTTAATAGAATGATGCAAATAACAATACTGTGTGATATCGGTCGGTCGTGGGGGGGGGGGGATGATCACAGTGCGAAAGGGGAAATCGAATAATAAATGGAAATGGATGAATGGAATATACATTCATCTGTTTGATGATTTGCAAGGTTTTCAGCTGTTCAGATTATTTGTCTTACATAAATGTTTTCTGTTTCCTGTTTCTTCGTTAAATATGTTTTATTTCGATCTACCTTCCTGCAAATAAGATGGATTTTTGACTGTAATAATAGAATACCTCGAAACCTTGTATTTTGGATTTTAAATGAATCAGTCCTTTATTCTCTGCATCTAATCCCACATTCCTTTAGATAAGAGACCCAACTGCGGGCGACTAATAGATTGAACTTGTTTTAAACCTATTTTTCGCGTTTAATCTTTTCTCCATCATCTAACCAGTCTAATCGAGAATACATGATTTATTAGTGCACGAAAATCCTGAATATTCGGAAGGAAGAATACCCTCGTCTCTATATGACGCTAGTTCGCTTACTTTTAAGTCGGAAAATGCTGAGAAATATTCACACTTAAGCGGCGGAAATATATTTCTGACTTGTGGGCGTCGTCGCTAATAGATGGACGATGAAGGCGCGTGTTTCACTTTTAACGCGAAAATAAATGTTTGAAAGAACCCGATGGACATTAAGAGATTAAAAAAAAAATCTTGAAAATAAGTTTGAAATCATTTAAAACGAAACTGTAACCACAGGAATGCTATAAATGAACCAGTGTATAAAAGCACTTGGCTAACATTCATGAATGTTTTCTTACTCTGAACTTCTCGTCAGAAATAGAAGGAGGAACTACTACAGGATGAAAATTTTACCTTTTTGAAAAGAAAAAATATGTAAGAAAGCTTTATAAAAAAAATCATAGTCGAGCAGTTATCAGAGATGAAATGCAGACTCAAATATAGAAATATTATAGGAGAAAAATCGAAACAGCTTTAAAGAAAACCAAACCTTGGAGTCTCAGTGGCAAACTCTAAAGAAAGCATCGACTGAGGATGTTCCTTCCATAGAAAATTCAGAACACCAAGGTGGACTCAAAAAGTCAGTCCAGCAGTATCATATCGTACCAATTCCCTTTATTCAACTCAGCCTTTATTCAAATCATTCAATTCATAGAAAATACGAGCAGATTGCTCGGACATTACCTCACTTTAGTAAATGTGAGTTTACTAAAGTGAGACTATCATGCATTCTCTCCATTCGTGCGGTATCTTTACTGAGTTGAAAATCAAATTATAAGAGTATATCAGAGGACTGAACACTCCTTTAGCAAATGTGCTGATCTATCTCAATTGCGAATTCCTATTTAGATTATGCAACAGCTCTTCAACCTCATTTTCACGCACCTCTAACTCTTCATCCAATGTAGCGGTTTCAACCAGGCTTATGGCACTTTGCACCATGTGACATACGCCTGGTTGAAATATCTTAGCAAGTGAGCAGTGAGCACTCATTGATTGGACAACTTCATCCGCTTCCGACATAAGAGTACCATCTTCATTCAGTAAAGTTATTCTTCCGCATTCATTCTTTCTTTTGCTTGCGGCATAACGATAAAATTCTTTTGGATTGTCTTCAGCCTGCATAGTCAATTTCTTTTCGTATTCCGATTTAGCTTTCCAGATAATAGTCAACTTTTGTGTCATGCGCTTTATATATTTCCTAACTTCTCTCACTCTACTCTCACGATATTACTTCCATTTCATCTTATTCTTATGGATCTCTTGCTTGATAAGGTTGCACATCTGTAAGTATCCCAAGAATTCGAAGAACTGTTGGGATACTTACAGATATGCAAGATTCTTCCTCATTTAAGTATATTTTCAAAGCTCCCATGCACTTCTGATATACTTCTCATTCAGCAACTGGACCAAATGAACCAAAGATAGTATTCTCCTGAACTTGTCATAATTTTCAGCGTTGTAATTCAGCATGTGACCTACCCTAATTGAAAGATCCATATTGTTGGCTACTTCCCAGGTACGGCATAATCACTGTTACCATCTGGTAGCAAAGCGGTTGCATCCTTTACTGAGACACCCTTCTGACGCAATGATCAAATCCAACACTCTTATGACCTCGAGTTCCTTCTTTTATATGCCAATTGAGAAAGTTATCTGGTCGCAACAGCTCAACAATTTCTCTCTTTCGTTCTTATCTTGAGTTTTATCTGCTATTGAATTAATATTCCGGTAATAAAGTAACCCATAATGATTATTCGTTTAATATCCATTAGGGTAATTTTGCCATTCATTTTATCGTCTCCAGCAATTGAACTGCCAGTCTGTACATTTTCGACTTCACACCAAAGAGCCTCAGACTCACTGCTACATGAAACACTCTTGTTGTTGTTTTCATCAGTTTGTACCATAACTAGAAAGAACCCGATGACTCAAATCATCTGACATCGTTATTAGTAACCCCCCCTCCCCTCTTCTTCTTCTGTCTTTCCTAAAAATACAATACAGATTGTATTGTATTTTGAAATGTATTGTTGTTTTTCCTTCTAAAATCTATGACCCCCAAATTACCAAATCTTTTATGATAATAAAGCATCCCTTGTATTCCAACCTATAAGCTAAAAATTAATGGTTTAAAATTTTAAAGCGTGCGAATTGTCTTAGACTGTCTATTCACCATTTTATTACCTTTTGATTAACGATTTCTTCGTCCTAACAACTGATTCGAACTCTGAAGATAAAAATTCTCTCATTATCGTGTATTGAGTTCCCGATAATCGAACGCTGTCCACAGTGTTGGACGAAGAAATACTTTAGCCAAATCGACGTAAGTGCACACTTGCTACTTGAGATATCAAGTTCTTAATAATAGGTCATCGTGTGCTGCGTATACCAATATCTTTTGCAGTTGAACATGTTCTTCTGCCTGAGTTAAGGAAGATGAGAATAATGGATCTCTTTCGTGTTGGAAACGAAGGTACTACATGTGCGGAGACGTCGTCCCATACACAGAGTGTGGATGTGGGATGGTGTGGAGAAGGATGATGGCAAGCAAGGGCATTACTTTATAATCTATCCAGAATTATTTCATGTTAATTTGAGACGCGCCCTCCTAATTTTGGTCTGTAGAGCGCATTGTCCATATGTAGAAATATCTTGAACATGAGGTTTAAGCCTGTTCAAGTGAAGATGAGTTACCGCTCTCATATGGAGGTAGAAGGGTTTTGGCTTCCGGAAATCTGAATGTTTCATCCCACAATAAACGAGCTGACTACGCACTCGATCACTTTCTTGGTTTACCAAATCACTTCATAATTGCTGTTTTACACTCGGTTTATTCTCTTTTCGCACCCGCTACTTTTTCTTTTGAACGTTTAGTTGAGTCACTAGAAAGAAGTTGCAGATTGTGGATATCCTGTAAGTAACTAAAATAATAAATATTTATTTTTGGTGGGATTCCACTTAATGAGTTCAGTGCGAACATTTTTTTCGGGATCCCAAATGTGAAACAATTTTAAATTTGGGATGCAAAAGATTATTTAAAACTCATAAGCATATCGCTACTGATATCTCTAGTGCTTCCTGTATATTTATGTTAAACGCATGGCTGATGCTTTTCCTTATGTTCAGAGCGATCTCTGGAGCGTCATCAGTGTTTCTAAAATGCCCTCCACTTGCTCTGTTACTCCCGCCGTTCTTAATTTTTCAAACGTAAACTTTTAGCAGACTTGCTTGGAGCAACTCGTAGGTTCGCGTTTCATTGTCGTTGCCATTCGTAAATGGTTTCGCTAATGTCTTGGCGATTAATCATCTCTTTTGACACCCGTGCCATTAATCATTTATACGCTCGAATATTTTCTCACAGGTGAGTTCCAAAAACAATAATAATAAACATTTTAGTAAGCTTAAGATATGAGGCTTCCTCTGCTTTCGTCGTCCTTCGAAGGAAATTAGGGCTCATAAAGTCAGTGACAGTATTTTAATTATTAATTTTATGGAAGCGTGTTCAGTCACGTGTTTTTGCATTGCTCTTATGGACGGTAGCTGTTTTTCTTTTAAAGCAAAACTCCAACTCTATTTGTGTTTTGCGAGCTCGGGTGCATTTGAAACTCCACTAAAGTGGACTATTTAAATGGAAGGTTTCTTAAACTAATTATCTTATTGTAGTTTTTTTTTTCTGCTCTATGATTTCATCTAAATATCCTATGCACAAATAAGAAGAGAAAGAGTTCTTCTTAAAGAGGACAAAACTTTCAATTGCTACTTGGCTATCATCCCTTATATCTAATCCTGCTGTTCGGAATTCTTATTGAAAGTATAGATAGGCAACAAAGAAGATGAAGCGCGTATCTTGAATGAAAGACTCGCAGTTACATTACTACAGAAAATTCACATAATGTTATAACGAGGTTATCAGAAAATACCTCCTATGTTTTATTTAATGTTTTTTTTTTTTCTCTTTTTAGTTGGTCCCGCTGTTGGATGACCGCAATTAGAAATATGAAACTACACTGTTATTTAAAGGATGTATTTGACTTTTGCTAAACGTTTGTGTTACTGAGTTATCCACGTGAACATGGTTGATCTGTCACTCCGTGGATCAAACCAGAATGGTGTGTAGGAATTCGATATCTGAACTTGTAGCAGGAGAGTGATAAGCTAAAACTAGTAATTCAGATTAAGGACACACCAAGGACACGTTTCTTGATAATCCTTCTTCCAATTAAAACAAGAGCAAAACAAGAATTTCCTATGTAAACGTGACAATAATAATTGGAGCTAAGAGCAGTGAAGAAATAAAAAGGAAGGCACAGATAGGATATTATGACCCACTGCTACCACTAACCAATCGTCGGATTGCGCACTCGAAAAGAATTCATTTTGGCAGCGACGTGAAGGTTAGAAGGTGGTGCATACTTGGTTTGCTGCATCGATTTTTGTCTCTTTTTTTTTTTTTTTTGCACGCATAAGTTTATGTAATGGACTGCGTGTATTCAAACCAGAAAACAATTGAGAAGGAATGTACTTGTAAAAAAGTGCTGTACTTGTGAAAAGCACGGTAAAAAAGTGCTAATTTTAATAATTTCATCGCGGTAATTGTCTAGATACGTTTTAAAAAATTCCAAATTATCCCAGTAATCAGTACCTTCACTAAATCAAGCATAACATTACTCAGTGACTTGAACTGTGCACGAGGCCAATGAATTCGTAGAGACGTTATCGCAATGGATGCAAATTCATTTAGTACTGTTTATCAAATAGATTTGCTGATAATTAATTTTCATTCAAGAAAACATGAGACAAATAACATTATTGAGATGTATAATGAAATGAGAGAAAAAATAATGTAAAGTACTCTCGTTAGCAAAACTATGGATCAGAAGACTAGTAGTTCATAGAAAGAAAGAAAGACCGAGTACATGAAAGAATAACACCTTGATTAAGTTTCAAGCGAGGCTTTTGAGAATAAAAGTCATTCACTCTGACACACAGTAAGCGGCGCCGAAGAGGAAGCTGGCCATCCGGTTGCACCCAGTGAGAGGGTAAACCAGAATACGGCATCTTGTCAAACTTGATCAAGCGTATTTGAAATGGAAAAGGAAATTGACGAAGTTTCTCCAAAGTTTTCCACTTCCATTTGAATGAACTCAACGACTGCTACCATTTTTTGAAATAGGTTTTCCTTATCAAGTAGCGAGGAGTCTTAAATGATGTTTTGGGTATTTTAGGTTTTGTCCTCTGACTTAAGCATCCTCGCTGCATTCATTTTTAGTTCACCATTTCTTTTCTTTTTTTTTTTTTTTCTATCAAGAACCTCAGTAAGTTGAAACTTTTACTACTTCTAAATGTTGCAGCTGGAATTTCTGTAATACTCAAAATTTTAACAGATAAAATTCCAAAAGTACACTGCATTTTGAATATGATATGAACACGTGAATCTTTAACACACTTTACTTTCCGGAATTTGTACCCATCGTTTCTCACGAGTACAGATACCACTCTCCTGGTATTTGTACTCATGTATTTCTCCGCCAAAATAAAAGTCGTTGCTTAGCGAAGATGAAAGTGTTGGTCTCGTCTTCAGTCAATGCTCGTCCTTCTCGAAGGCTCTCTAGAGGAAACTTTGAAAAAAAAAAAAAAAACGGGTCACTGACTCGTTTTTATACTGATCATCGCAAAGACTCCGGGATTTAGTGATGGCCACTATAATTTTCGCACTCTCTTTTCCTCAACCCCACGTCTCCTGCAGTACCATATAACGTATCATTAGGTTAATACTTGACTAAGTTGTGCTCTAAAATCGTGCATGTGGAGGAGAGGATGCTCATTTAAAAAGACTGCTGTCAAACTCAGTTTTGAATGACTGAAGTTATGGGGAAACCCATTCTTAACGAATATTTAAGCACTTGGGATTGGTAATTGGGAAGGGATACCACTTAATGAAGTTAAGGGTTCGGCATTGCCTGTTAGCTGTGTTAGTTTGTTTACTGACCTACATCGAATCTACATTTGTATATCAATGGACAATCCATCCTTGGATGTGTTAAGAGGAGCTGTGGTACGATGTTTAGATGATTTTACACAAAATATTTGAATTTTTTTATAGTTCTTCGAGAAACAGGAAAATCAAAGGAAACAATCCGCATTGTAGCTCAAATTTTCCTTGACAGATTTGAAACAAACTCTTAATACTCAGTAATATATTTGGCATTTGAATAAGAATAAAAATTGAATAGCAAATTAGCCTCCTTTCACAGCCAGTTAATTACTTTAAGCCGATATTTAAAAAACAAATTTGATTTTTTTTAGTTAGTTATACGTTTTTATCTTTGTTAGTCGAGCAAGACGTGAAAAAAAATGACATGGTGCATGCAGTCGGAAAGATAATTAACCGTTATGTAAAATGCAAATTTATTTGCATAATATTACCAAGCAATATCGGCCGTTTATTTCGTATTTCTTCATCTAAATCAGGGAGGACATCTGAAATAGAACGTAAAAGCGATGGGGAAGAGCCAATTGTAGTATGAAAAACGGCGTGCTTCATATTCAGTGACAACTTTAAGCGAGTCAAGCATACTTTCGTCTTTGATTAAAACTAGCTTTACCAGCAACAGCAGCTCGTTTGTACCGTAATTAGCACCCTCCCGCAACTATCAGCCAAATCGAGCCGTTCTCTCACTTTATCAAAAGTTCGCAGACTCTTCATATAATTCGTTGCCCTGTGGTTTCTTGAAGTGCTGCGTATATCCGCTTCCGCACTTCAGATAAGCATTCCGATTTTTATTCTCGACAACTGTCTTAGTCGCACTTGCTTATCTAGTCAAGTATGACTGCCGTCGAGCGACTATCTCCCGCACTGGTATTCTTAGACATAAAGCAGCTTAAGAAAGGGCAGAGCTCATTTACACCGTGCCGATTCTCATTTTATTCGCCACGAAACCGCTGATACCTTCCTGATTGCTGAAAAGATTTCGTGTAAATGCTGTTGGCTCTTTCCTGTTATCTCGATGACAATAGTCTGCTGCCTGAGATGATCCATCCTCGGAAACTTCTCACTAGATAGCTTATCATCGAATGAAAAGAAATAGTAGATAAAAATCAAAGCGTCTCGCCTTCACTTAAAGCTCTTGAGCCCCTTTAAATTTTATTTCGAATTCCTTTTGATTTACAAACGTCGATGCACGTAATGTAGTCTAATTCCGAACAAGTAGCCGAACAAGCGCTTGTTTCGTATTTGGTATTTATGTTGAGCAGAAACGAGTCTAATGCAGGCTTTCTCGGATCTTTATTTTTATTCCTCCCGGAACTCGATTAGATTTTGTTTATAAAATCATTACCAAAATGGATTTATTTATAGACGCGATATAATGAATATTATTTTATATTCACATATAAAAATAAACATGACACGAACTGCCTATTTTCCATGATCTTAGGCAGGGCCTTTCAAATTATATTTAGAGTAGAACTTTCGTGGTATTCTATAAAAAGGAAACAAAATTGAATGTGAAAATTACAGGGGAATGGGCTATGAAAAAATTGGAAGAGAACTTTGGGGATGAATAATCTTGGTTCGGATTAAATTTTTATCTTAACACAAACACTTCAGAAATCATAAAAATATTACAAGAATCTGTATTTAAGTTTTATAGATTTGGAAAAGGCTTATGACTGGATGCCAAGAGAAAAGCTGCTCAAAGCATTACAGCGATATAAATGAAACAGAACGCTATATTAAGCTTATAGTTGCAAATCACCAGTAAGAATTGAATCAAGTACTCGGAATTGATATCAAATCAGGTGCATGACAACAGCGCGTACTATCTATGCTGATCACATTATCATTATCAGCGGTGTTAAACGCGATATCAAAATCGAAGATGTTCCGTCTATTTGCGTAGGCTTTATATAGGTTTATCGGTAATCTGATATCTTTACCATCTACTCCTCTTAGGACTTTTAACTAAATTAAATAACAAATGTGGTTTGAAAATCACCAATGTGATGATAAAAGTGTGAAAAATAGGCACGAACGAAAGCATCAACTGCATTCTCGTTGGAGAATCCATAAAACAAGTCAAATATTTCAGCTATTTACGTACAATTGGTACGATGGGAGTCACTTGAACTGCCCCTCCCTCATACTAATTTATTAAGATTCTTTATCATTTTTCTGCCAGCCATTAGTTATCGAATTTTAATGAAATAATTGATAATGTCTTTTACTTCTCTTTCTTAAAACGGTTTAATGCTAGGCGTAATTCTTTTCCTTCTTGCTTTTCCATATTGATAATAGTATAAATAAATGCCGAATTCATGTCATTACGTTTCTTGCGGTGAGGGATCACACCCTCATTTTTCTGCATTCCCACTGAATTATTACGAATTCCAATTAGTATTCCCACCGCTTCTCAGTACAAAACTTGTCTTGAGCTTCTTTTCTCTTCTGTTTCACATCTTTGTAATAATTTTTAGTCTCGTTCAAGCTGTGCAATACCCAGATATTTGCTGTGATTTTGCACAGTTTCTTTTTTCATTTATTTAATTAATAGTTCATTTATAATCCATTCTTACTTAGCTGAATGCCTTCTCTCATTGGAAGGTGATAAAATGGCGTTAAAATTTACAATCTGGTCTGATTTAAATATTTTTTATAATTATTTAGAAATAATTAATAAAGGGAAATGTATGCTGAAATGCTTCTGCTTGTCTAATGCTGCAGTAACTCTCATGTATGAATCCGGAATCCGGACCTGACGAGTTATTCGTTTACTAATGCAGACCACGAAGAAAATGATTAAGGATGCATTGTCTGAAGAGTTGGTCATTGGACTGTTTGAAGAAAGCATTAATCTTAAGCCAGTCCGACATGCAATCCATTACTCATGTGCTGTCCCCTGGTTGCCGCAAACAAACGAAATGCTTAACTCATTTATTCAGGTAAAGTTTATCATTTATGTATGTATTCAGTTTGTTTTTTATTTTATTTTCACATGTAGGGAAATAAAGTTTCGTCTGTAGTCATATGAAAATTCAGAAAGTTCACGTGAACTATCCGATGACACAATATCGCCATTATATAATATTTTTTCAAGTTCCTCTCCTCCCACATTGCCTTCGCCCCCCCCCGCATCGCGTCACAGTTTTTAAGCACTGATTTTTTTTGAGTGCAAATATCTTCAAAATCCTTTATATTATTTTTTTATTTACTCCTAATTATTGCATTTTTATCCCGTATACAACCGGATCTATTTCAGGACTAATAAAAAAAAAAAAAAAGGATATAAACGTGAAACGTTAGTTTTGTTTGAACAGTGGCTTTTCTTAAACATCAAAAGAGTGCTCAGTTTCTTTCAGCAGTAGCAGAAGACGACATGGAGAACGAGTTAAAAGAAAGATTGTAGCATCCCATAAGTGGTGTTTGAAAACTAGAAATTGAGAACTGAAAACGCCTTAAGGTGAGAAATGCGTGGGTGCAGTCAACAAGCCTCTTCTGTTTTATTATAGTTTATCTCTCCGTGCACCAAGGTCCAACTTACAGATGTCACTTTTCAGCATGACTCCTCCTCCTCCTCTCTTTATCTACTCTTCCTAGCTAATCACGGTGATTGCTTTTGCAGATACGCTGCGAATAACAGACACGCGGGGGACGCCAAATATAGACAATCACGAGGGAAGCATGAAGGAAGTTCTTAACAGCGGAAATTCCAGCAAATGAAATATATAAAAAAAGTAAATCTTCTATAGCTTTTTATTCTCCAAAGGGAGTGGGCGGAGGTCTTCGTTTAGCACTAAACAACTTTTGGAAAACCCTAATCGTAACTCTTATTGTTGTGTGAAATACTGTGGGTTTGTAGTCGATTTTTTCTGAGTTTGCGGAGTAAAAAAAAGAAAAAAAATTCTCCTTAGAAAATAAAAAGAAAAGTATAACACGTTTTCTCAGTCAGTGAACTTATTTAAATATATGCGCTTACAAATTTAATAATGTCTCTTAGACGCATTAACGTGCCGTTTAGTTTTTAAAGGCATTTTCATTCATTTGACGATTGGTTTGCTGTTCCTACGAAAACATTTTTGTCTACATTGGATTCCAGTAGTGTAATATTTTTTCTTTGCTAGCGCGAAATCACCGTGAAAAGATTAAAATAATACGATAGATATGTATATATGATACAATTCCTTTAAGCTGCATACTCTGCGGTGGACTACGGAATAAATAATCTGGAGGCTGCCTGTAGATTCGAATCCCACCATGCTCTCGGTGGGATTCTAATTTGCACCCCGTTGATTGGAGAGCGGATACGAACCATTCGGCCAGCTAAGGCAGATAAACGACATCATTTGCAGGAGGAATTTTCGTCCATTCCACTCTGACTGATCAGGTTATAGTCTTCTTTGTGGGCAAAGGAACCAACACTCTGACGCCAGTGAGCAGGTGTTCTTTTGGTTCAGTCTTCTGTCTTGTGGGAGGAAACTCCTTCTACCAATAATAAGCCTGGCTAATTCACCTTTAGTTGAGAAATTCTTATAAAGATTCTTCGCGTCCTAGACGGGATTCGAACCTGGGTTTTTCCAACTAACTGTCATTGGAAGCTTTATGAATTCCATTAGTTTGATCGAAACTTGAGTCGTCAATAAAAACGATTTTTTTTTTTTAAATGTGGCATCGTACAGGCATATTCGTATACAAAATATCTTTCTTCACTTCCAGAGACATTTAATTATGGTTTATTTATTTAATTATGAAATGAACTGCTGTTTTGTGCTTTCGAACCTAGTGTAGCCTTTTAGAGAATTTCTCTCGCAATTGGAGTTCCATTAGAGAGAGAGAGAGAGAGAGAAAAGGCAGCACCTTATTAGTCAGTAGTACCTATTCATGATTCGGAATGGTACCAGAGGCCAACTTATCCACGTGCAGTGAGGCAATTATCCACTATTTTCTTTCTTTTCGAGTAGAGGGCGTTTAATGCCTTCGTTCCTCAAGTGGCCAAAAGTCTGCGCACATGCTGGCTGGCATTTGTGTCAACAATACCAAATAGACTCGACCTGTTTTGTTGAAATTTATAAAAGATATTTCGAAATTAATGCCTCCATTGTGATATTTCCCACACAAAAAAGATATTTCAGCGAAATAAAAAAACAAAGGATAGTTTGAAGTCTACTTTATTTTCATCACCATTCCTCAACATAAATCGCCTTCTCTTCCACTGCATTTTACTACCACAGAACTATTTTCTCACCTCTGCTTTCTCCTGGTTGTCGTGTTCATATCTTTAGATTTATTTGTCAGAACAAATAAATGTATAATTTCGTTTCAGTTGTAAAGTCAAATTTCCTTTAGAAAATATCTAACGAAGTCCTCCTTCCTTACCTTGTCTTTTTTATTGTGCGGTTGGTCCTTAGTTGGTTCAGCAACTAAGATTTGCATTCATTAACCGATTTCAGCAGAAACAATATCCAGATGAACTGCCAGAGCACGTTTAAGCTCTCTCTTTTTTCTTTTTTTTTTCTATTTTCAACTTGACTTTTAATCACTGCACCATTTAATGAGCGTAGAATCGAATAGCATTTCGTTTCTAACCAATCTGAGCTAATCAAAATGTTGGGTGTCGTGAAATTAAATTGTATACGAAACGTTCGTAGTTCTTCCAAAGAGAGTATTTCTGTAACAACCATGAATTTTTAGGATCTCTCTTTCTCCGTCTGTCTCTGTGCATACTGTCTTCCTCTCGAGCATTGATTGCAGGCGATTCTTTCCTTCCTTTCTGTAGAAAATTTACTCCGCTCTGCTATTACGGCGGTGTGTTTGCGTGTCTTGATAGCAAACGGGCCATCTTTGAAAGGTAACGACATGAAATATTAAACCTCTGAAAAACACTCTAACTGCTAGCAAAGGACTGAGTATTTTTTTTTTTATCGTAAATTGCTCAGGATACCCACTTCAGTCATTTGTGAAATATCAATATTGCAACTGAAGCTTTTATCGCGACTGCACCGATTTTTGGCAATCGAATGAAACGGAAGTGTGCGTGAACAACCTTTCGTTGTTATGTTCAACATCTTTATTTCGCGAATTTTAAAACTGTATGCGCAACATAAGACCTAATGAAATATTCTTTAGCTGAGGATATACTACAGAAAAATAGTTTATTATTTTAGATGCGTTCACAAAATACGTAAGCACTTTCTGAATTCTTCCCCCCCCCCCTGCTTTTACTTACGTGTGAAGGTTGTTACTAAATTCTGGCTAGACTTTATTAATATTTTGTACGTGGGTTCCATTTATTTTAGTTGGACTATGCAGGAGTGCAATGGATACAAAGAAGTCGAAATTCAATATTGCAAGCAACCCTGCTCTAGCTGAATAGAATTTGATAAAAGATGGTATTTGGGTTTCAGTTGGAGTATCTATAGCTGCAAAATTAATAAAATTATATGTTTACAGTGCATACGTTACAGAAGAGGGGAAAAAAGTCGAAGGTTCGTAAATTCGCAAAACCAACACACTCTTAACGTTTAACTCAACCACTTTTATTCTTTCTCCCAAACGAACCATTATTTCAATAATCCTCTTTGTATTTTCATGAAGTTGCTAGAGATAACATAGCGATTTTCAGTCTTAGACCCCAGAAGATTGGTTCGTGGATGACCTCTTCCTTTTCTTTCTTTTTTTTTCTTCTTTCAATTTGTAAATAGACTGTGTGTTCCGTATTAACTGCACTGTATAATATCATTTAATGAGTTCTAAATTTCTTAACTGGAAATCTAATTCATAGAATCGTCCACTGACAGAGAGAGAGATTAACTTAAACTATCTTGTGTATAACAGACATGGTAGTCCTTTATACATATCGCAATGTTAACCTTTTGAAAATCTTTCTATAGCAAATTAATACCGAAGGAGGATCAGATAAGAGTCAGAATCCCTGAACTGCCCTCTACAGACCATGGAACTTTTGTCCAAGTTTCGAGCCACTTCAGATCTCTTATAAGCGGAGTATAGTCTCATTCAATCCTGTTGCTTCCACCGTCACCATCACCATTAGCTCCCTCCCTGATATGTGAAGTTCTTTTCTTCCCATGTATGTTGGTCGGTTTTAATTTCTTTCGGAATTTGATATTCGGTTCAAGAGCTTTTGTTTGATTTATATTTAAGTCTTTTATCAGCTGTCTGGTCCGCGCGGTTAGTCTAGTGGCTGTGCACTTTGCAACCATAGGCCTGGGGAAGGAGTGTGCCAGGTTCGATTCCCGTCGGTGACGTGAGGAGCTCAAGGATCTTCCTCAGCCATAGCCAAGTTAGCCGGTCTTGGGCGTGGACAGCATGGTTTTTTCCCAGTTTATCCTGGGGTTTTTCATCCCGCAAAGGGCAACCCGGCCTTGAAAACTCAACACTACGGTTTGAGGTCCGATGATTAATAAATCCTCGACACCTCAAGGTAAAAGAGGGTGTAAAGAAGATGAGATCAGATCAGATCGGCTGTCTTGTATGACTCCAACTTCTTATACATTCTTTTTCATTTTTCTTGTATATCAGTGAGTTTCGATAATATTAGAAATACGTAATTTGCATAATCGAGGGCTTCCAACAACTGTGATGTGATATTCCGTTAATTAAGAGGGTTTTTTTTTTTTTTTTACAAATGCAAATAACAATGTTGAATAGAACATTTTTTTTAAACTTAAGGTTTAACATAACTAAACTTTTTTACAACCTTTGCCATGTGCTACAGAATAACAGAATTAATAAATCTCAGTTTATGTTTTTCACACCAAAATATTGAAGTAGCATACGAATTGTATAAATGAGCAACTTGATATACGAGGGTGATCTGGAAAGTTCTCGGCCTAACAATGAAACAACGAATTTATAATTTCAAATTTATTTTTATTTTTCAACATAATCTCCTTTAATTCCAGCGATGCTCCAGCGCCATTATCCCGTCCCTGTAGTGATTCTCAGTAAGATCTGCAAAATACCCCTCTACAGCTACAATCACGTCTTGATTCGAAGAAAAACGCTGAAAAGCAAGGAAGAGTTTTAGTTTTTGGAAGAGATAGAAGTGTCAGAAGGAGCCAAATCTGGGGAATAGGGTGGATGTTCCAACAATTCATAGTGCAGATCCCTTAATTTTCCCATTGTCAAAACACCTTTGTGGGCAGGTGCATTGTCCTGATGAAAGATGATTTTTTTTTTCTGCAAACCGCGTCTTTTCTCACAAATTTTTTTCGTCAAGTCTGGTTAAAAGATCGGAATAATATTCAACGGATATTGTTTTACCCTTTTCAAGATAATTAATAAACAAAATGCCTTTAGCATCCCAAAACACTGATGCCATGACCTTTCCTGCTGATCGAACCGACTTTGTCTTCTTTGGCGCTGAACAACCGGCTTCTGTCCATTATTTTGACTGCTATTTGGATGATTCTGGTGTGTACTTTTGAATACAATTATCATCCAATAGTAATAAATCGACACATAAAATCAGTTTTATTTTTGTTAAAACTCTCCACGCACTGTTCAGAGATTTTCATGCGAGTGCGTTTTTGATCTGCTGTGAGCAAGCGCCGCACCCATCTTGCGCAAAGCTTTTTCATTTGCAATTCTTCATGCAAAATATATCCTACACTTTCTTTTGAAATGTCTTTAGTCTCAGCAATTTCACGCACTTTGACTCCCGGTCATCGAATACCATATCGTGCACTTGATCAATGATTTCTGGAGTTGTACACTTTTTGGACGTCCTTCACGTGAATCATCTTCAAGCTGGTACAGCCACGTTTAAACTCGACAGCGCATTTCTTAATTGTCGAAAACGAAGGAGAAGAGTGCACATAAACATTGTTGAACTTCAAAAGAATTTCTTTTTGAACCTTCTTTTACAAAGAATTTTATAACCGCACGATACTCAATTTTGTTCATTTCAAGGACATCACTTTTGCTCCAGACGGATGTATGAAACAAACTACTTGATAAAATGACTTGCAATTTCACGTGGATGCTTATGACAGATGTACCCACTGAGAAAAAAAAAATCTTGCCGATAGTGTTGCCATCTATGGTCGAGAACTATTCAGACCACCCTCGTAATACATCGCTAAAGCCGTTGTAGTCTTTATTTCGCCTGAATGTCTGATGTGCTTCAAAAATGGTCGGTATGTTACTAACTCAGTTGTCGTATTGACGTGCATTAATTTAATAAAAACAAAGTGCTTTATCGCATTAATTATAAATACCAAGTTAATGCATGACTAAGCAGCAAATGTTTTAGTTATTTATCGGAAATTCAAGACGATGATGTTTTTCCTCTTTCTTTCACGACGAGCAAAATTAATGCTTTGACAACGCCATGTTGTCTCATTTGCAGTGCAATTCTCGCTTCAGTCTCTTGCGTATTGTTTAAATTACTATCACTATGTCAATCTCCTCCAGTTATTAGTCGTGTCTCTTTATCTCTCTTCACTAGCTGAAATAAAACAGTGGAAAACTAATTTGTTCGTGTTAGAACTATATTTTAAACGAATTAGCATATTTAGTTTGTCTGCTATTAGATAGTCTGACTTTGTATGTGTGACACAGAAAGAAAATTAGAAGCAACTCGAGATCTTTTTTTTATTATTATTTTTATTTTTTATTTTTTTTATGCTGCACTTTGTGATTGCATGGTGTATTCCTGATCGCACATTTTTTTGTAACAGCGTTAAGCTTTGAGGCACCTAAGGCTATGAGGCCAGCGCATTAATTTAATGACTGGTTAGCGTGTGTGGCTATACAGAAGAATGCTAAAGATATCATGGACAGAAAAAATTACCAATGAAGATGTCTTAAAATCCATTGGCAAAGCTAAACATCTTGTACAAATAATCAAGAAACGAAAAACATCATATCTTGGACACATCATGAGAAACAGCAAATACCAACTTCTACAAACTATTTTGGTAGGAAGAATTGATGGCAAAGGAACTAGAGGAAGAAAAAGAATATCATGGTTTGACAACATCAAGACGTGGACAGGAAAGAGCAGTGCACAACTGCTCAGAGTAGCACAAGAGCGCAGTTTGTTCGCCAAGATGATCGCTGACCTTCGATAGAAGATAGCACAATAATAATAAGAAGAAGCGTGTCCACTATCCGCCCAAGAGGCTGCGGGTTCGAATCCTGCTGTGGGTATAGATGCTTGCGATCGTCTTTAGATGGGACATGAATTTCATCGCGTGGTGTGAGACCACCGTCCAGCTCGTTGGAAGCCTGACCTGGCTTGATAAAGTTCCATCTTTGGTCTGTAGAGCATTGTTTCCAGACCATGTAAAAGATAAATTTAACACTTTCATTGCCAAGCTGATAATTGGAATTTCGTGTGGTGGCCAAATTTTTAATTTTTATTTTTATTTTTTATTTAGTTAGCGACGTCCACGCGATAACACGTGATCGGCCGTTTGGTGAGAACTCGCATCGCGCGATATCGCGTGATTGGCAATGAACGTGTTAAAGAACACAAACAAAAAATATAAAATTTATAAAAAAAAGAAATCTTTAGCCTACTTACGGTAGAAAATGTACTATAAGTTAACATATGCCCTTTAGTAGGTGGGAACAACATAAAAAATGAATTTTTGCCCTAAAGATTATATTTTATCCTTAGGGTAAAGTTCCAGTGATCCTTTTCATTGTTCATGTACATCTCGGATGAAGTAGCCTTGTTTATTCTCACCTTCAACTAGCACATATTTCTAGGTGTCTTCCCCGAAGTTCTTTCCCACCAGAGGAAAACGTTCCAAGGGGGAGCAAGGCCTGTGACGATATACTTCGCTAAGGATTCCTGATACTGCCCGCCGTAGCGCATCATTCGTGAGGATGGAGAACTATTCTTCAATGCAGACATGAAGAGTATTTTCTGTGCGTCGAAGAAAGCGATTAACATTGTCTTAAGACTCACCTATTCTGTAGATTTCCGTATTCAATTTGCTCTCTTCACTAAATATTGGTAATGTATTGTATGGTTTGGGAAATGTTTTAGTTCTTACCTTACCTGTGCCCCTCATTCATGCGCAGCATCGGGTCTATATCACTGCCTTTCAGTTGAAAGTTTTTAGGCATCTGCTCTTATTTCCTTCCAGGTCTTGGTCTATCTTTTTTTAGTCTCTTTTTTCCCCGCTGTTTTTAGAGAATTTTATTATTGAGATGTTATTGGGAATTTTGTGGATCTATTGAATGTTGCTGTTTTATGATAGTTTTGACCTTTTATTTCCGATCTTTACATTTTGACAACAGTTATTTAGTCTGGTTAATTTTCTAATGGTCTTGAGGTGTTTTATCAGATGTGTTTCAGAAGATTACTCTATTTTCATTCACACAATGTTGTTTTCTTGATTTGAACAATTTATTCGTTGGCACCGTTCATGTGCCTATTGCTGATTTATAAAACTTAGATGTTCGTTATTGTATATCATAATTGTTCGATTATTTGTATAAAGTTTAAAAAAAAAATTACACATCAGTTTCCAAATATCCGAGTCGTCTTATGCCTTCAGCGGAAGTCGATTGTAGCGACCATCTTCTTTTAACCTGCTTTCAGCTACTGACCGAAATCATTTGAATTACAGTCTTACATTTGTTGCCTTGCAAGTTTCGTGCTAACCTCCATGACTCTGCAAGAAAAAGATCGTTGCAGTTACAGGATCGATTCTCGTCGCCGACTATTTCAAACCTTAAGTTAGTTTCGCAATTTCGATTTTTGGCACACGCAAGCAACGCTTTTTCTCCGGTTAGAAACTCGGAAGATACATTCATTTGTAATGCACACATTTTTATAGTACTGTGTTCAGTTCCTAGATCATATTCACGCTGTGCGCCAATTTTCGTTTCTCTTCTTCCACTCCTTTGCATATATTTTAATTCTCATTCTGGTGCTGATCAGTAGCAGCATTCGAATTTTGCGACAGTCTCAAAGGTCACCGAATTTTCCTCCATGTTCTGTGTAACAAATGGAACAACTAGCTCATTTTGTTTGTCTCCAAGCCCAATTCGCGAGACAATTGCGTGCAAATTTGCTAATAAACACGAAGCAAATATTGGAAAGGCGATGAAGTAATAATGTTTGGTAATGAGTTCGACATTTTTCCCGGTAAAGCACTTACTCGACTTCCACATACGCCGAGCCTGATGTCAAAGAAATAATCAACCTCCTCCATTGTCTGATGCTCTGGAACGCGAAATAAACAACTTGTTCAGTTTAAAAAAAAACTGTTTTAGGCGTTTGCTTGCGTAATTAAAGAATGTGTTCGTTAATGCTCTTTTAAGCAATCTAATTGCATGCGGTTTAGTAATTGATTCGGAGAACGTATGGCTTTCCATAGGAAAACCAAACGGAGATACAAACAGCAAATCAGTATTAAAGCTTCTGAGGATCGATGAAAATTGCAAATTAAGCTACATAAGTTGTTATTCTCCTGAGATAAGTGTAGAGCTTCGCGCTTCAACCAAGTTATCGCAGCTACTCATTTGATATTTAGTTGTACTGCAGTTTCAGTTGCAATTGGAAGCACGAAAAATCAAATTATGATTCGCTTGATTTTCATTTTGTTCTTCGCTGCTTAATGCGCCTTTGAATTTTTTTTTTTTTTTTAATATACCCATGGAGTTGACAGTATGGACCCTTTCATTTAGGCGAGGTGAATGTTTTGTCTTATCCTTTTGAATATAGCCGATTGCAATATCGAAAATTAAACGGTAGACATTTCATCTGAAGGTGAAGGAAATGAGTGTATGAAAATATAAATGTGCTTGAGACTGCTTTTTAAGATTGTAGAAAAGTTTAAAAAATTCATGACGAGAAAACATTAATAAGCTGTTGAAAGTTTATTTTTCACTTGGTTAGAGTATAATAAATTTAGTTTAATCCTTTATCCAAGTGCGAGCAAACAAAGTTTGCGCCTGAAAATATCCTCAGGACTGGGGTAAGGTAGTACAACACCGGGAAACTCGTAGCAAAGGTGGACCAAGCTAACATCACTTCTATCTCAGTATCTCGCCATTGCTTTTTTTTTACCTGGTATCTCCACGTCTGGGCCTGGCTCCCACTGAAGACACCTGAATAAAGGTCGAAACTAGTCTGGGTGTAGTGGCCCTTCCCTCAATGCATAACATCTGCAAGGAGATGTGTTTTGCATTATGGGAGATACTGAGTTAGGAGTGATGTTAGCTTGGTCCACCTTTGCTACGAGTTTCCCGGTGTTGTACTACCTTACCCCATCCTGAGGATATTTTCAGGCGCAAAGTTTGTTTGCTCACACTTGGATAAAGGATTAAACTAAATTTATTATTAATAAGATGTCTTATGAAAATTAAAATATTATTAACAAAAACTACCCTACACACACCATTCCGCAAAAGAAGGCAGCATTTTCTTAAAAACACTTAAAAGTTACTATTTTGAATTTTAACTCACCATACTACTGTAAACTTCGAAAATTTTTATCACTCAAATTTTTGAATTGTACCGCTTGACAGAAAATATTTTAAATCGCTTCAGCTATTTTAAAAATTATATTTTTCCGAACTTAGTCAATTTGAAAGAAAAAGGTGGCCAACAAGTTTTTTTTTTTTTTTTTTTTTTTTTTTAATGGAGCGGAGGGTAATTCTGGAGAGTTTGACAATTCTGCAGATTCAGATGCACAAAAGTAACCTAAATTTACAGAATTTTCAGGTCTCCTGGTGTGCTATTACCGTGATTAACTGAGTTCATACACAATCGACCGTTGCTGTAATATTCTTCTCTTTGTAAAAGTACAGCTTCCCTGAAAGAACTGGGTATTATACATAATGTGCGACCATTGTGGCGCTTACATAATCAATAAAATTAATATTCACATCATTAGATTTTTTTCTCTCTCTCTTTCTGCTTACTTTAATTGGTTGCCGATACACACTGAGAAAATCTTTCTGCTGTCCTTAGAGGTGACTGCGAGAACAATGAACTTCTAAGAACAGTGGTGCCGATTTACAGGCAGTAAAAGTGGACTTTCCACTTCGCTGGCTCGATGATCTCTGACCTTACTCAACCTTGGCCGTAACCAAAACAACGAACTTAACACAGCTCGATCACCCACGGTGGCCCCGTAATCAACCGTAGCATTATGTTGGGGAGACACTTCGACGATCTTTCCCATCAACACGAGGGCGAATGTTTAAAATTTTGAACTAAATATCGTCGAAGATTAGCTCCTCCAGAGCGCAGACGATGTGTTGACAAAAGATGCTACGGGCAAAACTCCTTCGCCTCCTTTCGGCACTCACTGCCCTTGAGTGAACCTCCGCTGTATCTAACGGCTTATAGCGTTGCTAGCAGGACACCTGAAACAATACAAACTGTTTGCATTGTTCTACCCTTGTAACACGCCGACTCTCTAAACCCCCCAATGGCGGAGCCATAATTGCCTTTCTCGTTACTACTTCCTCTGGCGGAGAGATACAGAGTTCGTGGCAACAGCTTTCATCAAGCGTTGGAGCGGAGTTCAACATGGAACGAGTAGCGTGTCTGTGAAGTGGTTGTGTACCGGCGGTGTCTTCGTCTGTGCTCGCGGTGCAGAGTCGTCCACTACCATGCCAACCGTTGAGTAGCAACCGAACTGGATTGTGCGGAACGATGGAAAGACTTCTCTTTTTGCAAATAGTGTTGATTTCTTTCTTGGGTAAGTAGATCTTTCCGTTCACTCGGGACAGGGTAAACACGTGCATGGAGTGTGGCTACGCAAAATGTCACGATGCGTGTCGAGAGAAAGAGCTCGTCTTCCGTTCTCTTTGTTGTAGCGCGCGGTAGCGACAGAAAACCAAGCAGTCTGCGTTGCCATTCGTTCACGTTCAAAGAGATGTTTCGATCTTGGTTTTTGTTCTCAGCTGGTCCAAGCGATGTATTGCTGAAATGGGGAGGGGTGGGGGGGGTGACTTTGAGCTGAATATGTCTCCGATGTGTTAGCATACGTGAACTGATTTGAGTAATCAAACTGACAGTCTTTCTCTTGCTTTTTCCAAACCGCAGGTTTTATCATGTCATAAAGAGAAAAAAGAAAGACTAACATATCCTTGCTTAAAATATTTTTGAAGGTTTGAACAGTCAAACGACAACATTCAAAATTTAAACATCTTAATGATCATCCCCTCCCCCCCCCCCTTTATATGATTCGCGCCTTCATTTCGTTCACTTAACAGCATATTTACATTTTACAACTATCCCTCCTGAATTCCACGTACACCCCCTTATTATTGTTAATACCAATGCTCAGAGTTGGGCATTTTCGTAACCCTGTAGCAGTAAAAACGTTGGTCGTGTGCATATGCAGAGTGGTGGGAAGGAACTGATATTGATAGAGCGCTAACCAAATGAGTGTTCGGTTAAGATGCCATTGAACAAGTGCCACCACCTGGCTCTGTTTATGCCACCCATCCATCATATCGCTTAAATGCACGACCAATGTATCAACAGTACCCGATATATGCAGCGCCCTAGCGATAAGGAGTCCGGGAAATTACGTATTTCCTTCACTTCTTATTCAGCAATTTTGATAGCTTTTGAAGAGAAGGTCTTGCAGTGTTTATTTTAGTTCAGTCCATTAATATATTCCAAAGATTTCGCGATATCTTAATCTTGACTTTTGAGAAGAAAAAGAGTGGAGGAGAGGTTCATGCTATACGTTCATCAATGTACATCCCAGTAACGAATGTATCAATTTACAGTAGTACAGGGAATTCTCTTATATAGTTAGAAGGGCGTAGTCTTCCCTTAATAATGTTTATAATGTATAAACATAATGTATAATAATAATATTTCTGATGTTTTAATCTCCACAATATAGGACGGAGTGTATGCAAATTAGTGCCTACATTGTGGCACTTTTCATTCATATATTTGAATTGTAGTTCTTAACATGTTGCGATTATAATAAGTTAATTATACCATGCTTAAAAGAGTGGTGTGTATAGGGACAAAAATAGATTAATGAAAATCGAAATAAGGTATTCATGAAGAATCTCGCTCTTCAAGTTGCCTTATTATTGATGTAGCGTGCGATGTGTGTAAAACGTAACAAAAACGAATAAATTATTCTCAAGGCTCTTTCGATTTATTAATGGAAATATTTTGATTTGCCTTGTTTTATTAATAACTATGAATGTTATATGCTCTTGCACAGAAATCAGTTGTTTAGTTTAAAATATTAAATATTCATACAAAACTTTTTTTTAAAAAAAATATTTAAATTAGGTATTTAATTTATTTTTTCATATTCGTTCCAACGAATTTCTTAGTGCGCTTGGGATAGCTCTGGCTTTTATTATTTGTCTATTTTGTGATCAGTTCTTTTTGTTAGGTATAACGTAGTTTTTCAGAAGGTTTGTGTCCCAGTCAGGAAATTCATTATACTGCCAGTTACTGCTGCAAATTCTGAATGTTCCAGCTTATGAACTCTGACAATTGTCTTTAATTTTCTCAAGTATTTCGTCCTTAGAAAACTTAAGTTACGATAACATATCAATGAAAATACTGCATAAATTATAGCGTTGCCATTAGGAAAAAATATCCAAAGTAAGACTCGATAGAAACTTTTAGGATAATCAAAAGTGGGGAGAAACAAATAACCTATTGGATTACGTAGAATGAGAACAACTGACTTGTAAATCCCTTGAAAGAAGTGACCTTGGCGGCGGTTCAGTTTTTGACAACAAGCTACTCGAAGCGGTTCTCTGATCCGGTGATTTCCTGACTGAGAGGAAGTCTGGTCTAAGACCTGTGGCATCGAAATATGTCACGCAATTTGTGCGTACTATTTAGCTTGTTGTCGAAACCAGCTTTAATAATAGAAAAATCACTGGGTGCCTTTTTGATTTTTTTAATAGCCTTTGGTATTTTAAGCCGGTCAGTGTAAACTTTTGTTGTGCAAAATATGTGGTTGGGTTGCTCTGGATTATGATTTGGTTGTTCACGTTTTGAACACGAGTACTTAACATCAATATTACGCATGTTAATTATGCTTGCACTTCGGCCAGTTTGGATGAAAAACTCCTTTCTGGTGGATAAAGGATTCCTCCGTTTTCCTAGCTTCCAGGAAGGGAAATGTTTTTGGAACCGTATGAGAACATAGGATATTTTCAAACTTGGGGCATTCTGGAAGTATCTTAATGTTTTCGATCACTACATATAAAGAACAATACTTGAACTAAGTATTCGATATCCAGCGATCAAAAGTGAAAACTAAATGATTGGCTAAATTCGAAACAATGCAGTGAGTTTCCCCCCCACCCACGAGCAAGGGGACGTTTATTGCAGTGACTGGAGCGTCACAGTTCATGAACCAGAAGTAGTTTGTCTAATAGAATCCAGCGTTGCTTGGAGATAGTTGCGTTTTATCTTTGCTCTAGGATACTTCTGCACTCAGTGCTGCCGAAAAGATGACAAATTGGGAATAACGATAGGATGGGGGAGATTTTCAACTTGAGAATTCCGTTTAATAGAGTTTGACTTAAACTCCCATCTGTCACAAATACACTTGTCTTTTCAAAGAAGGCTGAGTTAGTTGCATTCAGCTTCGGACTACATTTTTCTTCCTTCTCAAACATTTTTTTATTTTCTAATAACAGAATACTTGGTCTGAAAATGCGTACATTTATGATCATAATACACAGATGCCGACAGTCGCAAGTGGGGCGAAAGATTACCTGGTAAGAAATGTTCTGAGGGTTAAATTGTTGGCACAGCGACTGTATTGCAAGATTACTTCTGCTCTGAGTAAAGTGCCGTTTTTTTTTTAAGGTTGGAAATGCTTTCGTATTGAATGAATTCTATAGTAAACGAATTGTTCGAGCATTTGTTCATTAGATATCTTGAAATTGGTGTAAGCGTGGATTCCCCCCCCCCTCCTCCTTTATTGTGACATCAAGTCCTGCTATTCTAATGATACCAGATTAGAATAGCAGGATTAGATCATGTTTGTGGTGTCAGCATGAATGTAGCAAAGATTTAAAACACGACTTATGAAACATTTAATCCATATAAAAACGAAAGCCCACTGGTTACTTGGCACTAGTAGACTGCGCAATATTCCATCGCTAGTTAGAAAAGTATTGAAAAAAAAAATTATTTGTCTTGTTTTTAATTTTTCACTTTTAATTTATACGTTCATGTTCTCCGTAATTAAGGTCATATTGCGGGAAATGTCGGCCTAATGTTAAAGAGAAATGACCTACAAAACAGTGTTCCTGACCATTAAATGATACGACTGTAAAACTTTTACTCGCCTCCCAGGTCGCTATTTTCATTTTTTTTTTTTTTTTTTGGTTTCTATCATAAATTAAGAACGGTATGCGGTCAGGGGTAGGGAAGAAAATACGAGAAATAACTCGATGAATTTTAGGGTGTCACATGTCAAAATAATTAAATTGTGCATTATAAATATAAACGAAAATAAATGGCGAGGGCAAACGCTTTAAAGTGAATTTATATAAAGTCCGCTTTATATTAAGAACGTAGTTTTGTATTGCCACCTCTCATTTTAGCACATCACTTATTCTCCTCTCGAGACAGCTTCTGGGAGTTTTTATTATCCTGCTTACTAAAATTTTAGATACGTATTTTGAAAACCACTCAAGAACTGTCAAAGGACCTCTAAAATATCTACGTAGCACCTCTCAAGAGCGGATCAATAAAGAAACCGCATCTGTGAAGTAAGATGGACAATAAGTTTTACTTGCAGTTATTGATGGATAATGGGATTAATTCCAATACTGTACCTCGCCTTAGCTTGTTTTTTGTTGTTTGCCTATTATGTTTTCCAACCGTTACCAGAATTCCTGGGAGTGCCCTTATTGGTTAATGCCACATTCTCAGTTCTTCAAATTTCCGTTGTGGTTTTATTACCCGACCACGAACAAACACGGTAATCCATACACGTACCATTGTTGAATTATTTGCTATTCCATTTAGTAGTCGCATTTCCGCTGTGCGCATGTGCAAATCGTTTAATCTACTGATGCACTTGTCTATTTACACCTTTGATGGACTACAATGAATTTTTTTTTTTTTTCTGAGCGTGAATTCTAAGGCCACTCGCGAACACGGCAGAATCATAAAAATATGATTCAACTACAACTTGGATATAATTCAACCGCGCTCTCTCTTTGTTCGGGGGTACATTTTTATCTTCAGATTGTATGCTCGTTTACAGATTTGGTGTAGGTTTACATAAAGAAAAAATATATTTTCAGTTATGCTGATCGGTTGGCGCTCACAGCATCGATTTAAAATAATGTTTACTTAATCTCCGAAGGATGTACGCTGGAATTTGACAAATGCACTGAGCTATATTCTATTTCACTTGATACAGTTTTTAGAATCGTCTACTTTATTATTGAAATAAATCGGACTGCCGTAAGTCTGACAAATGTGGCTGCAATGTCATGTCATCCCATTGCAAAAATCATGTGGTTAGTTACCTATTTACTCAGTCTAGTCCAGCTATTCTCGCTGATTCCAGTGTGCTTTTGAAATCGTCAAATTTCTCAGTACCTCAGAAATGAATGTTCGCTAGATGTATTTGTTCACTAAAATTGCTTTTTTTTTTAGTATCACGAAGAGCCTAAACTCTGGAATCGATTAGAAACGAATAGTTTTTTTTTTAATTTTTTTTATTTTATTAGATACCATCACTTTCCTAATACAATAAAAAAAAAAAAAAAGCCTCTTCTGTATGATCAGTTTAAAATAATAGGAAAATATTATTGCATTAATTTTCTATAAAAGACATCTTCTGTGGTTTCAAGACAAATGGAACGTTCTTTCCCTTCTAGTAAGTCTCCTAAACTTGTGTATTTAGCAATAAAAGTTTTTCCATTGCCGCCGACGTGTCTCAGTGCACTATGTCTGCCCTTCAGTTGTGTGTGTGTTTAACAGCGAAGGACGATGGAGACATCCGGGGATTTCATCCGCGGCACTGCTCGGTAGTCCCTTGAAGAAGCGTTTCTTCAGAGGTTCGTTGCTTGGGGAAAGGCGAGAACAAAATCTTTTTTCCCCTTCACGTGCAGCAAAGAAAAAAGAAGATTCCCCGTCGTGACGCTGCCTCGGGCGATAGATACAGATGGAACTTCCAGGATTACAGGAGGCAGCAGCTGCAGACGACGACAAGACAGCTGAGGCAGTGTCGGAGGATGCTACTCTTACAGAAGCCGTTGGTAATTTAACTTATTTAAGGTCGCGGGTCCCGCCTTTTAAAGACGCTGTATGTTTAGCAGAAAGACGTCGGGAGGAAGTGTGTGAGATTAGACTCGATTCACGTGCTGGAATAAATGTTACTCAGTGTACAGTCAAAAGGGTCCTTTAATTGCCACTTTAGTGAAAGTTGGCCATCTTTGCAGGGAGGGGGGAGGATTGAGTTAGTAAGCTAATGAATACGGCATATCCGGAGTCTAAACAGGAAGGAGAAAGTCCGAATTAGTTGTACTAAGCATAAATGTGTTGTTTCCATTGTACTGATCTTGTTAGAGGTTACCGATATTTCTGTAAATATAAATAAATGACCTTCCATTTGTTTCAAATAAAGCTATGTTTTAGAGATTTAATATTTCTGCGAAATCAACATTGAAAATATCTGTCTGCTGATTAATCAGATAAACTTAACACAGAATATATCGAGGGTAACAGCGAAGATTTTTTTTTTCCAAAAATGTCTGTTGGCACATGTCCGGAGGTGAGTGATGTAGGCAACCAGATCTGCTATATGTATATTGACTGCAGGAATCCGTATCGATAATCATTGATCAGTTGGCAGTTTTTAAGATTCTGGAGTTGAGTATTACTTTAGACGGCACTGAGGTAAGAGTAATAAGTCGATAGTTTGATGGGAGACACTTTTTGTAATCGGCTGTATATGGGCTTGTTTCCATGCTATGGGGCTGGGACCTATCCCGATCATTTAAAGGACCGGGATAGGGCCTATAAAGGGATAGGTCCTATACATCTCGCAATTGGTATAATGTCACCAGAAGCCTTCTTGTACCAAGTTGTTCAAGATTCTTTTGATGTCTTTCTGTCCGAAAATCTGGAGGCATGCGAGACTATGTTTCAGGAAAAGGTGATTTGCCTTGTCTCCTACTCAGGAGTGGGATGGAAAAAGCGATGCTAGGAGGTGAACTTTATCTTTAATTTATATTGCGGTACTGCCATTTGCGAAAACGAGGTAAGAGCACAGATTGACAGAAAAGGCACCGGCCCTCTTTCGTAAGTTAAGAAGGTAGGACTGCCATTGGCACTACAGGAGAGTTTTTGAATTTTTATGGTTGCGGACATTAGTGTAGGGTGTATGAGGCTGGACTTTTTTGGTGGGGAAATTTTGTGAGTGTTTTTTTGAGGGCGGTTTTCAATTTTAACACTATCTGTTTAGGACCATGCAAAAGAAAGAGATATTCTTAGACATGGGACTTAATTACTGAATGATTGACATAAATTATTAGTGCACGCACAATGAAGAAATAATCGCTGGAGTTAATGATTTTTTTTGTTGTTGTTGTTAAATTAGATAAAAAGGTATTCTTATTTTCAAACAAACAGAAAGTTTTTCTCTTAAATATGGTTGGTATATTATCCGTATAATAGGTTGGCACCTCTGATTCGAAATGGGCTTCATGATCTCTCGCTACGTGTAACGTGCCATTAATGCGACATGTCAGACTTCTTTTCTAACGTTAATGCAGGCATTAATTTCACAGTACAAAGAAATGCAGAAAAATGAAGTCCACTGAGAAACGGTAGGTTCCATTTAAACAGCATTGTTTGTGCCAACTCGTTTTAATATTAAAATTAATTTAGAATAAAATTGTTTATTATACTGAAGTCACACAAAGGAATTTCGTGGTTTTACTTAAAACTAGCAAAACCACCATTTTTATTCGTGTTAATTTAGTTGTGAAGAATACGAAGAGAATACCAGGATTCTTCTTTACATGCACGCAGTCAAGCGCCACGTTAATCTTTTCGTATTATTTACTTTGGTGTTAATCCAACTAACTCCAGCTGTTCGTATCCAATGTTAATGTGTGTCAATCGCACAATGCGAGCAATACAGAAAAGCAGTTTACTGCATGCGACAGCATATTGCATTGCTGCTAGCAAAGAACGGATATTGTTACTAGTTTCATGGAAATTGGTTATAGAAATTCTTTGTCGTTTGGACGGTATTTTCATAAAATGCTCACCAGTCTTCGAAATTGCTTGTCAAAGTGCGTCGTCTGCGTTTGTCAGTATATCAATGCTGCATGACTTGATTAATTTCCACAGCGTTACAGTTAAGTGAATACGGCTTTTCTGTAGGATGCAATGGGGGAGGGGACGTTCTTTGGCGTTTCGTTTGCAATATTAATTTCGATAATTAAAAAAAGAACAAAGAACATCGTTAAAGATTTAACACTATGCGAAAATATTCTATTGAATTTTACTTGTTTTTAAATTACGACTACATTCTAAAGATCGTGATTGGCGTTCAGATAATATATCTTCCAAATAATATTTCAAATGTTAAATCATACTACTGGAACCTTTATCAAGCCATCTCAATTTTGGTTTCAATCAGACCGTTTTTAGAGATTAATTTTAACACGGAATGATGCAAAGTAATAGCTCCATTTTGTTTGAGTTATTTTGTATTCGTTGGATTCAGTTTTTACGATAAACGACTTCGTTATAATACTCTTGAGGATCTTTTCCGTGTTTCTGTTTATCTGTCCTTGATCGGATTTGTTTATTTTTGGATTCGTATTTTCATTACGCATTTTAAACTATAAACATTCCTGATATGGCTAGAAATGTGGGATAAAAAATTTGAACAGGTAAATATTTTTGATTTATTTATTTTGTAAATCATAATTTCTATTTGTTTTGAAAATTTGTAGATAAATATTCAAACAGTGACATTGGGAAAGCAGTGTCTTTTAAATAAGAAATCCAGTTTAGAGTGAAGTAAAGTTTTGTTGGCCTGTGGGGAGAATTCATGGATACCTTTTTACAGAAAGATTGATCGACCGTGTCATGTGACAGTTTCTTAATCCAATTCCTCTACCAAGAATCCTACTCTATCCAGACACCCTCGTATCGCATTGCAGTTGCCCGTTATTGGATAGTACTATTTTATCACTCCTGCTCAAGGGATCTGAACGGTAGCGTTCTTTTCATTTCGATATTTGGAGGAACGGACGAATACAGATATTTTCTAAACAGAAACAATTTCGAGTATATTAGTAGGACATGATTAAACATCTACTTAACCGTACATATTTTTCTCTTATTCCTAAAAGTTAAAATTTTTTCCCTTATTTTACAGCTCTCTTCGTTCTCGTAAGAGCGTTATGAAATTGGTTCGAACAAGTCGAGTTCAAATCTCCCAAAACAGCTGAAGAGCACAGTCAGCTGACATTATTGGTCTCATTTTGCTTCGTCGTAGTTCATATTTAGCCAATCTCAAAGATATTGAAATAAAACAGCCTCTTTGGTCCAATGCGAGTTATATTTCTGTGTTCTCTATAGCTTGGTTTCCGCACCACGCAGCATTGACATTTGTTTTCACACTTGCATTAAGACAAGTATGTATCTGAGCAAAATCTCGCTACCCTTGCATTGGTACCACAGGCCGTTTCTTTCTTTCTTTTTTTTTTTTTTTTAATTATGTGTGAATTGCGATAAGTAGTTATGCTCCTTAACCAGCTGTTTATTTGCACGCAGTGAAATATTTTATAATAGCAGCAAAGAGTATTTCTCTTTGAATTTTAACGACGTTATTTATATAACACATCTAAAGAATCGATATTCTAATAAGATAATAAAGTACCTCGATGCACATTAACGCTAAGCTAGAAGCTTGGTTAATCACTTTTTAGAATGTTAGTGGAAATTCTAGAAAACATCTGGACGACTCATCGTATAATATTTAGGAAAAAAGCAATTGTTATTAGCTAGCTTAACCAGAGGAAAATAGCTTTCACAGGTTTTTGCTGGTAAAAGAAACTGCTGAAATGGTCAAACCTACAACTTACGATCGATAGATGTTTACATATGATTGGATTTATTAATGAATTTCTAAGATAACTTGTGAAAAGAAGCCAGCCTAATGTTTAAAAAAATCACAAGTGAGATTTACAATCGTGAAACATTAATGGAAAGAATTTTTTTCTTTTCTTTACTGTAAAGCCCATTGTGTTTTGAGAACCAAAAATCCACAGAAATGATAAAATCACTTGTTTAGTGTGGATTGGGAAGTTTTCTATCCCATTGCTTCCTTATACCAGGTCAAACCATCGAACTTCATGATGATTACTTCGATATTTCATAATCTTGCAATTTTTTTTTTTAAATCATAGCTTCTTATAAAAGTTGCAAAGCAGACATTTGATTAGTTAATAATAAAATTAAATATGGTCATCTGTAATACAACGAAAAAAATACTGTAATTTATAAGAATATTGTAATTAAAACTGCAATATGATTTCGTTAAATCCAAAACTAAACTTCGAAGATACCAAATAAAAAATATTTCTTCAAGAACATGCTTAGTTTTTTGTTTTGTTTTTCCCCCTAATAATATTAAGCCCTTAACTGTGGCCATCATCGTAAGTTGCCATCTACCAGAAATAATAATAAAAAAAAAAAAGAGTTTAGAGAGCTTACTGATGCTTAAAGCAATATAAACACGCTCCTAATGATGATTGATTGCCAGCTGAATTACTCTGAGATTGTGTGGACGAATGCAGCTCAGGGATTCGTTCTGTTCTTCGCCCAAGCATTTTGTCCTAAACTTAATTGTGCTTTATTTAGCTGAAACACTGAAGTGCCACTTACCTAAAGTGTATGCATTTGGAAGATAATTATCTTTAATAATAAAACGAGGCATTTGTTAATTGGAAAGGTTTCATTTTATTGTTTGTTGTGTTTTATAATGTCGGGATGTTGTTTGTAAGCGTGTATTGAGTTTGGTTGTGTTTACAATTGACGCGAGGACAGCTAAGATTGGGTGTGTTTTGTCTGGCAGTTGCATGTCTTCACTTTATTGGTTTGTTTGCATTGCGGGAAGAAAAATAAACCATGCAAATACCGGTCCAGACCAGCAAACTCGGGTTCGGTTGAAAAGCGTACATAGCGTTCTCCAACATTTCATTTCTTGAAGCAAGAGATTCGTGTTTTGTTTAGAAAGGAAAACGGGAAAAAAATTTCCACCTTCCATGCTGAGATTCCAAACCTTTCCACTGGGCAAGCACACGACATCATTGGCGTAGTCTTCCAATTTCCACTTCACTCGGCTCATTTCCTGAATGTACGGTTGCTCATATTCACGAAGAATATCTGTCGTGGGATTCTTTAGCATGTGTTAAAAGATGCTTGGTCAGAATTGGGGGTAACGTTTGTATTGCCCATGACTTTTAGCTGTAGTTATTAAATTACTATACTCCCACAAACACAAAATAACTTATTTCACAGCCGATAGGGTTTTATACTGAGTTGTATAAAAATAACCATACATGGGAAGAGGGTGAAGCACCTTCTCGTTGTTCCCACTCTCCCAAACGAAATCTATGGAAGGCTTGATTATATTATCCCTTAAGTGTGACTTTTCTCATGTAAGATTTCCACTAGTATCGGTCGAAAATGCAAAGCCTGTAGACTAAACGTATTCATCAACAGTATGCCAAAATACTCTTTAAATAGTGAGAGATTTCCGTATTTTGGCACTGCGACTGAGAAACATATTTGTTCATGCACGAAAAATATCCCGAATTACGATTCCGAATAAAGAGAGGGAAGTGCACACACTTGCTCTCCTTCGCAGAGACTTTCTCTTAGTTGGTGAAGGAAACCATCGACTGTGAGCTACTCGTTCTTGCGGAAAACCCATAAAACAGCCATCGATGCGAATAATCGCACAATTCACGAGCCGACGACGAGATGGCGTCTCCTCGTGAATGGGGAGAGAAAACTAATCAATTAATGAATGCGCTCTTTTTAGTTCATTCTGCTGCGTGTTCGCAGTTATGAGCGTAGATGGCGCCAGAAGCGACCCACAAATCTACCTGCCACAGTGAAACAAGGTTTCCCTTCTGATGACTGATTTAGTCACAAGCGATAAGACAATGTTTAGTCTCCGCTTGCCGGGAAAGCGGTTCATAGTAGCCTGTCTGTAGTAGTACGAGGCTTCCATCCACGCTTATCTCGGCCTGTATGAATGCTTTCCGACAGAAGCGCCATTATGCGAATCGTTGGGTCTGCTTTGCAACCATCAAGTGCTGCACACAATCCCGAGCTGTCTTCACGTGGGTAATTTAGGAGCATTTTCTGGAAATTTTGCACACGTGTAATCACAAAGAACAAGTGCGTGAATAAACACTCTCGGTGTATGTATGGCAACATCCACACTATAAAAAGCTGTTGAATGTATTCCTGAGTAGTAGTACTCGGCATCTGTCGAGTCTGGGATACGAAAATTCCATCCTTACGGTGGAGCACGGAATGTGCTTACTGGCTTGTTTGAATTTCTCCAAAATAGCCTCACATGAGTATTTTTATTTAATCTTTGGGGGAAGAACAACTTGAATATCTCACGTTGTGTCGTTGCCTGTCGTTTGTGTTAAGCAGTTTGTCTCTGATAACCCTATTTCGATAGTTCCGTTTGTTTAACTGTTGAAGGAATAATCCCATTTTCGAAAACTAACTGCAAAATGATCTTATCTATTGTAATACTCGTCTGATTCGATCCTTTAAAATGCACACGAACATTATGCTTCAGATGAGTTCTGTAGCATAGCCTTTGTCATTGAATCTTTGATAATTTCTAAATATTTAAACTATTCTAAATGTTTGCGGCGAACACATAATCTCCAATAGATATCTCCAATGTATAGCATGGTAGGATTCAAAGTAACAAATTACGGGTTCGAATTACTGCTCTCATGGATGTCTTTAGGTGGTAGATGAGTTTCATCACTCGGTTTGAAACCACCGCCCTGATTATTAGCGGCTTGAAATTACTTTTTGGTTAGTTAAGCGGAGTTTTCGGATTATCTACCCTTTTATCCCAAAAGGGTAGATAATCCGAAACAATTTTCGGAATAAAAACCTTCTATTCCCCATTTTCAACTTTGCTTCTTAACTATCTCTGCGCAAAATGCGACAAGACTGTTCAAGGAAAATCATAAAATATTGAAATCTCAGGTTTCTATTCAAGTTTGTGATAATTAGAAACAAATTATCCACAATCCCAGAACTAATTTCGAAAATATTCGGAAACATTCTCGTGTCCAAGCGACAGTCGTAATTTCTAATCGATAGAAGCTCGTCCTTCCTGTGCTGTTCAACCTTTTGTCTGCCTTTGCTTGGAGCTCATCATTTTCTGAAATACACGTAAATCTTCCTTTTCCTAATTGAAAATGTAGCTAAATCTTCTGCTCTACTAAATGCATCTTGTCCAAAATCTATGTACTCAGTCGATATCGAGATTGGAAAAATCCGGATTCAACTCCATCTTGAATATGATGAGCAATTTTTAAAAACTTTGAACTGAGTGTTAATTATCCGATCGCATACGAAGGCGGCAGCTTTTATCCTTCTGGAAATTCGGGTTTTGCATCCAGTAAACTGGCCAGAACACCCGCAGTTAATAACCATAATACACTGGCCTCATAGCCCCAGTTGCTTCCACCGTAATCGCAAAATACAACCAGTTGAAGTTGAATTATCTAGTTTCGTATGTCGATGGCAGAATTTTCCCGCAAATTTGATTCCTGTCGGCAGTACAAAACGACCATAGCACACAACTGGTGGAAATATGCTCAGTGCAATCGTAATCGGCAAGAAAACCAGCTGCCTTTTGCTCTGGTGTTATCTATTATTCCACCGATAATTTGCGAAATTCCCCATCGTCCTCTTTTTTTTTCTTCGTAGTCTTCGTTTTTTATAGCTGATTGTATTGGCAGATGAATGGCAATAAAGTCTTTAAATTTCTTTCTGACCATTTCGATAAAATGGAAACATCTTTAGGTGTCCTCCAGTTATTGTCTTCGTTTCGTGAATTTTAAATTAACGGTGAAATAATGGCTAGTCAATATCTAGACTACCTCAAACTTCAGTAGTTAATGATCTCCAATATGAGTTATGTAGCTCTGTTCATGTGGGCATTTTCGTTTCCTGATTCACCCACATTGTCATAAATGCAATTGCCGACAAAGTTCCAGAAGTCTTATTATTCTCTTTTGTATCTCTGAAGCATGATTTTGTCGAGGGAAAGTGATATAGCAAATTTGAAATTCATTTTTTGTTGTGTTTTAAGCATATATCCACGAAACACATTTATGTACTTAAATTTGTATAATTATCCCATCCCCATTTCACATACGTTCTTACCTGAATAAAGCTAAATTATGGCGGTGCTAGTTCAGTGGAATCGCACTTACTCCAGTTGTCGCCAGTAGTTTGGGTAGTTTTTTTTTTTGTGATTTCCACTCACGAAAGATTGCTGGTCATGTGGTACATTAGTATCGTGCAAATACAAAAAAAAAAAAAAAAAAAAAAAAGTATTTTTATTCATGTTTTACCTGGTTGAAACTCTTTCTCTAGAGACAAAACTAGGAATTTTCTCAAGCCTCCAATAAGCGGGGAGGTGGTCTCATACCAGGAGAATGAAATTCATCTCCCCCTGAAGACAATCTCAACCATCCATACCCCTCGACGGATTCGAACCCGCTGCCTGGAGAGTGTATACGTTAACCACTCGGCCAACCAGGCCATCAACAGACACGTGCATAATTGATGCATGTGTAGCCCTAAGCGGAGGTAGCTACACATCCCTGATAGTGACTTTGGAGGTTCCGTAGCTCAGTCGGTATCGATGGTACCTTTTTGGTTACAAAGATCTGGGTTAGAATCCCGTTTGGGATACGGATTGCCTGTTTGTTTTCCTCTGTATATGAATTAGCGGATCTCATACGGAGGTGAAGGGTTTTTTCATCCGCCAATACAAACCAGCAAGAAAACCATGCATTTAAAAGATAATACATTGCCTCTTAAGTTGTTCACTTGCTTTTATGTTCTAAGTCTCGCTTCTCATTTCACACGGGGGAGGGGGACAGTTATGATGTGTACAGCTTGAGTTTACCAAGTTTAATACTTTGCTATTTAATGAATGCCTCCTGCTAGAAACTGCTATTTTGCCTATATTACTTTCTTTTTATTGGTGGTATTATTGCTCGATATATTTTCAACATTGAAAACGTAGCGTGTGCTAGAGGGAGAGAGCGCTTTGAGTATCCTAACTCCGTATTACTCGTTTGTGTCTCAGTTTCGAATATTAGTACGAGCATTTAGCCGTCATTTCTCGTGTCCATTCTGCTTCTTGTGATGCAGCATTTCGTCATTGAGAAGAGAACCTTTCCTTATCTGGCGCTCTGGCAGAGCCGCCTCAGATTAATCGTTGAGATTTCGGTTCTTTTAGCGTTAGAGTTCTCTTTATGAAAACCACCGAGTTGATATTAAAGAGTGCAACGTTCGCAGGAAACAGCTGCATGTCGATGTTGACTTCTTGTTGTATTGTAGTCATTCTGTTCTGGCTGCACTCAGTGATATTACATCGCCGTTCATTTCCATTTTTCTGCTACAAGTTGTTGTTTCTCGTTTGCCTTTCAGGCGTTATTTAATTACAGACATCTGCTAGCTGTGTAGGTATTTAAATTGCAAATCCACCCAACTGGAATCTGCTCGGGAAATCGCTAAGCGGAAAGAAAACAAAAACGCGTGTGTAGGACACTTACGATTAAAAAATAATAATAAATATTTGGAATTTATAAATATTCCAACTGTACCTCGAGCTATTTTATTGTATTACATAAAATTAATTTCATATTATGAAAAATAAATTAATTTTCCTTTATTTGCTAGAGTCGATTTGTTATATGTTGTTACCATTGTCCTAGAAAACAGTGCGACTTGACCGGTAATTACTGGTTCGCGCGTGCGTCATTGTAAGGCTGCTCCGTTAATTGTGTTGCTTCACGTGAATGCCAATCGCTTGTGTAAATCTAGACCAAGACAGCAGAACAGCATGAAGAATAAGCTAAACGTCTTGGTATCCGGCTCATCACTAGCGCAGTGCGTTCGTTTAGTTCCTGAGGGACGAACCTATTTATCAGACTACAAACAGCACATGTCATGTGCAGCAGGCGTGAAGTAAACACGACGACACCTCCCTGGCGTTTGTCAGGTCAGCTGGTCTGCTATAATGGAAGACCTCGCTCGGGTCTTCAACAAACGCACTTGTTCTTGCTGGTACAAAGTATATCGGAAGAGATTTTGGGAGGAAAGCAAACTAACTTCTTGTTTTAGCAGCAAATGTTTCCGTACAAAGCTTAACTTTTTTTACATTAAAAAACCCCCTTTATTTTGAAACACTTAGAAAACAGAATGGTATCGGAGTAATAAGAAAAAAAAAAAATTTCGTTACAGAATGCGTATGCATGTGTGGTTTCAGATACAATCCATTTAAGTGCTCCAATTGGGCTGCTGACTTAGTTACCATTCTGTTAATGTTTAATTTACGACAAACATGTAACTCAATTTGCATGTGCTACTCATTATATCCAGTCTGATTTGTATTTCGGTCGAATGGTTTATGTATTTTCATTCTCTAAATAAAATCAAATAACGATTAATAATAACGGGTGTTTTCATTATTTAGAAGTTTTTTTATGGTCCGTATTTGTCTTGAATGAGTGACAGTGTTTCAATATTTAGAATTAATTTTGATAGTTTACGTATAATCCAAACTCATCAGCGATTATGATCAAATACGCTTATCTTGACATTCCACACAACAGTCGAATAGGAATATTAAAAGAGCTTCTGTGATTATGTCGAAATTCTGGCGAGCAATTTTAAAATTAAACTGCGCTCGTTTCACACTTTTCAACTATTTCACATATGCTTTTGTACACTTCTTCGGGAGGAGTTGTTAGATAACAGTTAAAAGACAAGTATCAGAAGATGAAATGGAATCGACGATTGAATAACGGCGTATGTACTGACTGGAATTATCACGTTTCAAACAGTAACGTGCATTAATCCAAGGTTTGTGTGCCCAAGATTCTTGATGAACGATGTCAGATGATGCATTAGTTTATAATGCATTGAGTAGCGCATAGCATTTCGGAAGCTTCTTTGGATTTTCTAACAAAGCATTTATGGTGCAACTACGGGATTGCTGCTATCTGCCAACGTTGTTTTTAGGTTTTGCGATAAGCTAAGCTGGATTCGTTATCTTTTACACATTTTAACATATTTTCTGACACACGGATATCATACTGTTTATCCTACATATTTTCCATGGACAGTGAATTTTGTAAACGCCCGGTTTTCTTAAGGATGGATGAGGCAGTTTTAGAGAATGCCAAAATCCCGATCTTGCATAAAAGCTCCTTTTTATGTGATGTCGAAGTATTTCTGTGAAATTTTGTCCGTTAAGTAGATATGAAGAAGTGTTATCGCACTTTTTATTGTATTGCTTATTTGTTGTTGTCTGCGAGGAGTGGGTTGTTTTTGAGATTTGTTCATCGTGGAGTTGAAGTATCTAACAGTTTGTGTAGACCTTCTGTAGCGAATAATTATACTTTTCGGAGATTCCTAGGAGTGCATTCAGAAATGGTAGCGTTGTTTTCCAGTTCAAGAGTGCAACGTATACATGTACAAAAGTGAGCCTATAGCGAGTCTCTCTCTCAGTATTTTCCTTAGAAAGAACCTGTTTTCTATGCAATGTCTGAACTTCAAAATAGTGAAAAAAATAATAATTTGAAACAGTTTCTAAAGTTTTTTTTTCTTTCTTTCTTAGACAACATTTGTGAATAGATTTGTGATATCTAAGCTTGCCAAAAAGGCTGGTTCTATCACTAATTTTCTGTTTTTCAATGAAACGTTAACTGGTTTTTTGTGGGATTATGTGGTCTACCGGAACGCTCAGAAAACATGTGTGTTACATTCTGTTGTAATATTCTAGGCTCTTTAATTTGTCGTTCATGAAATTTCCGACTTACAAACACCGAAGGGATATAAAACTATAAAATTCCCTTAAGTCTCATCTGTCAAAGTGGATCAGGCTAGTAGCATTTACGATTTTATTGAATCGAATTGGAAAATCTAAATTTGTGAACTGTATGCTTATCTGTATGCTTATATGTGAGAGTAAGGGCTCAATTTTTTTTCTTGTCTGTTCGCTACTAAACTAGTTATTTTTAGACCGTAGACATGAAGCCAATGCTGATCTTACCCAAAGAGATGAAGAGGCAGAAAAATTGCAATTCTTCGTACTTTCCCATTCTTTTGCAGATGTTCGTTGAATTGTTGTCCGACTAAGCTAAAAATATGACCTCTTACTCACTTTAATTGAATCCCGCAGTCTTCTGTCCTCTTAAAATCACCCCTCCACTGATTTCGAGAAAGATGATGATAACCTTTCGGTATCATCCTTCCTCATTCTGTTAAGTGAAGTCCGCACTTCTGATAGTAATGCACAAGAATGTCAGGAGAACTACTAAACACGCTAATGGATAGTTAGAGATGATTTTGGAGACCAGTGGGCGGAAATTGTAGCTCCGGAAAATGTTAGGCACGGGCCATGTTTCATCGCTTAACTGTGAGCCGTTCAAATGTTGGTTAATTAAATGGGTGGATATAACAGTCTCCACGATGTGGGCGGAAGCAGAATGCTTTTGTCAAAATAGCTTCGTGTGATGGAAGCTTAACGTTCTGTTGCTCCACAAGTATAATTGCTTTCTACTAAAACTGCAGCTGTTTGTACTCGAACATCCTTTACCATGCTTTCCCTATATATGTTCTTATAATTTATAATAAAAGCAACCTAAATTATCTTCTTCTACTTATACACAACCAAGTATAACTGTCCTACTTATTTTGTCGCGATCATTTTAGAATATCGATATTCTGTTTCAAATTGTAGACTGCGACGTATCTCGAAGTTAATACATAACTTAGAGGAAAGTTAGTAATCAAAAGATGGTAGTTAAAAGTGAGATGTATTTCCAACTGATTTCTTGAGAGCATCACGCAACTGATATTGCGATATGCAGAAAGTGCTTGTTGATTATTGGTATTAACAGAAATCCTTTGCTGTCCACAAAGAACGGCCGTCTGGAATTGGTCACATTTGCGAATTGCTAAACAGCTAAGATTACCCATTCAGTTTAATAAACACAAATAAAATTTAAAGATGGGTCCGAAAAGTAATAAATCTTAGCATTTATCATAGTGAGGTGGCAAAAGTACGAAAAATGCTTGTAAACGCTTCCATTTCGGGCTTTTACCAAGCCATTTACCGAAATGGTTAGGTAAAAGCATACCTTCGACATTAACCAACATCAATTGGTAAAAGTTCGTTTTGTTTACATTATAATAATTTACAATTTAAATTTGAAACATAATGTCTCCAGAATAACATTAAACATAACTGCTTTATTATTTTACTACATTTAATTAATGCATTATAAGAAAATGCTCATGAAATAAAAGTAACTTATTTACCTAACCTAACCTAACCTGAACCTATCCATCCGATTTTGTAGAACATTGGATGGAAACAAGTAAAACATTGTTTCCATCCATGTTGCCAACATTGTTTTACTTTTAACACTTTTAGCTTCTTTCACTTCATTCAACAGTGAATTGTCTCTCACTTGGTAAATAAAAGTTGTTATCCTTCTTATTATTCACTTATTCACTCAAAAGATCGTAAAACTTTTCCCGCACAATATCACTCATTTTCATGAAGGAAATAATAAAAAAAAAAAAAACGTAAAATATATTAGCACAAAAACAAACTGATTCTAGATCGTAGCCGCTCACACCCGTCTATACTCGCACCATTTACCGAAATGGTTTGGTAAAAGCCCGAAATGGGAGCGTTTACGAACCTTCTTCGGACTTTTACCACCTCACTATGGTAAAGGCTAGAATTTACTTTAAAACCTATGATTTACCAATTTTCGGGCTTTTGCAGCAACACACACACACACACACACACACACACACACACACACACACACACACACACACACACACACACACACACACACACACACACACACACACACTGTCCAAAAAGAAACCGAACTTTCGAAAATAGAAGAAAATAGTGGCGCTACCTGTTTTATCTTTTTGTTGTCGAAAGCAGCAATCTTCATTAGTGTTGTGTCAACTGTTTATGACATTTGTTTCATTAGAAACCGAGTTATAGTGTGTTTTGACTAACGGTCGGTCGTCACGATATTCATACCGCACGCGACGAATTTTGGCTATCAATCGCTTCAAAATTTCGGGATAAGACTCACCATTGACCGTTTGGCCAGGCTGAACGAATTCTTTGTGGATAATGCCCTTGGAATCGTAGAAACAAATCAGCATTGTCTTTGCTTTTGACTTCTCCAAGCGACTTTTTTTCGGATGCCCCTCTTTTGATGGTCTCCACTCAGCACTCTGGCGCTTTGTTTTGGGCTCATACTCAAAACATCACGTTTCGTCACCAGTAATGATCGTTTCAAGGAAGTTTGAGTCCTTACGAGCAGTTTTAATGAGGCCTTGCAATGTTTAATTCGATAAATTTTTTGGTCGTCGGTCAACTTGTGGGGAACAGATCGCGAATTCAATTTACGAAGACCCAAACTCTCGGTCAAAATGTTGTGCACAGTTGATTTTGGAATCCCCAATTCATATTCAATCAATCTCACGGACGATTTCGGGTTTTCTTTGATGAAATCCCGCACTTTTTAGATGTTAACTTGGCTCAGTCCAGTTTTTGGACGACCCGGCTTTTCGTCGTCTCATCTCACGACCACTTTGAAATCGCTTAAACTACTCGTAAACTTGAGTACGGGATAAACATTCATCACCGTATGCTTTTTGAAGCATTTGATGCATTTCGGTAAAATTTTTACCAAGTTGAACACAAGTTAATCGCAGCTCCTGTTTGAAACTCATTTTCCGACCGTTTTCGTCAAAACACACTGTCCTTCTTGGCACTATAACTCGGCTTCATGAAACAAATGTCATAAACAGTTGCACTAATGAAGGTTGCCACTTTCGACAACAAAAAGATAAAACAGGTAGCGCCACTATTTTCTTCTATTTTCGAAAAGTTCGGTTTCTTTTTGGACATAGGGTGTATATACGAATCCAAACATGACAAGCTGTCATTACTATATCCTTCGTTTTCTACATTTCGGATTTTCACCATTATTGACGTGAATTATAATTACTTTATAGAGGATCTGCACGGTTCGCTTGTCATCCAGAAAAAATGTATAACCTCATGCTGGATAAAACCTACAGATGAAGTAAAGGAAACCTCAAATTTTGGTTTGGGATTACTGATGTAGGAGAGGGCTTGATGACTTTCCTGCTCATCCGCTAATTCTATCACTGAGAATTGCAAACTAGACTTTCTTGCTAATCATTTTTTTTTTTTCTCTATTGGAGAAGTGGTGTTTGAACAAAATAATATTGCCAACAAATCTCTTTAACAGCTGTAAGTTTCTCATTTTAAACATTTTGATGGATCCTGCATATTTCGCATATGCAACGATGGAACTCACTCAGCCACTGACTGGTCTAAGTCGCTACAGTTTGAGTCGACTACAGGCCGAGCTATTTTTTTAAAGATGATTCTGTTCAACTTTTCACTGCTCTGGCATCTCTGAGAATCGTGTGCATTTTAAAACTAATTCTTCCCATGACAGCATCCGTAAACGAAACCCTTTTAAGTCCTAAGACTGTCATTCCACAGTTTAATTTATCTGAAAGAATAAGCAGGGATCCTCATGAGAAAAGGGGAACTTTTCTTTTTCCCAAGAACGTTTACACAGAACGCAAAAGTTGCCACTTTCTGAGAAGCTGTCCTCAGGCACTTAATTTTCTTTTGAAACTTTTGAGCGCATGAAATGAGTTTAATAAGATGTCATCCAAATCTCACGGGACGGAGGCTTGTATGTGGTGCCGTGTTCGCGGCAGTCGTTCTCTTTGACAGCTTGTGACCCACCACGATGCCGAGTGTGACAAACACCGGCGAAGAAGGACACACTGTTCGTGCTTTTGGTGACGTCACTTGGCCGCCGCTAGCCACAAATCGAAAGGAAGAATATTTTTGCGTCACGGCTCATAGAGGAAAGGAATCCGAGCCGCAGCTGGGGAAGCACGTGGGAAGGTAATTTAGGAGATTTTCTTCGGTGTCGTATTTCAAACAGCTGGTGATAAGTGGAGGTTTTCACAACGACCAAAGGGCTCATTAAGAAAATAGCAGGTTCATGCAACTGTCTGGGCATTGATTGCTTGCTTGTCCTTCGCATAACTGAGACAACCGTGTGGTTATATGCTACGGCATAGGCAGAATAGAAGACTTACTGTGTCATTTAACGGAATAATGACGACGAAATTCATAGGCGTACTCAAGATTTGATAATGAATGGGACACTGTGTATCTGAATGCGGATTCATTTATAGTAATTCCTTACTTTCTCCTCCAAAGTTTCAGACTACGCAGTCTCGAGAACATCCCTTCATACGAAGAAGTTATAACGGCTTTTTATTTAAGATTAGTTATTCGGTCCCATATCGAAATGATAACCTCTTCTTCCCTTCTGGAATCAGATTTTCCATCCCGTAAAATAGTCAACCGAAGAACATGCAGTTAGCGGACATGGTGCAATCCCCGCATTCTTAAATCTTCAGCTTCGATTCCAGCAATCCAACTCAAAATTGCATCCTTCCTGACCTTTCCAACGGAAATTTCCGCGTATGCCACTAATTATTTAATTATAAGCGTAAATTATTTATCACAAATAATGTTGGTAAAAATAATTCTGAAATGATGCAAGTTTACCTAATTTTACCGAAGAAATTGTGTTAAATGCAGTGGAGATACTGAAGTTTATTGAAAGAACTAGACTGTCATCCAATAAGTCAATTCTACGATAAACAGTTATTCTGTTATTCGTCAGGTCTCCGATGTTGTCAGATCTAATACTGACCTTTGTACGGCATTGCAAACTGCATCTTTGTCATGTCATCCGGGTAAGAAAAAGGTATCAAACACATGTTTTGCTAATCTTTTCTCTTCCATATCTTGCTAATTATTCTCGCTTTAACATGATTCCACCGTTAATGTCACCTGTTCACTACCACATTTTTTTCCTAGAAAATTTTGTGTTCGCCTTTGATTTATTGTTTTATTTCTAACCCAACTCTCGGATCCGTAAGTTAAAACTAATTTGAGCACGTTTTGTATACTATACTATGGTGCCAATGTTTTGGCTAATTTCTATCTTATTCCATATAATTTTATTCACTTGGCTGCTCACCATACGACTTTTACTTATCTAATCTCTTCCCATATTTAATAAAGTTTATAAATCTTTGTGTATATAGTGTCGATAAATCGTTTTGTGCTTTAGCAGTTGGTTGGTAATTTCTTAGTTCTAAATCATCCCCAGAATAAATTTTATAAACATTTTGAATACTTAGCCTCAAGCAACTGGGAGAAAATTTCGCCGTCCGGTGTGAGACCACCGACCCGCTTAGTGGAGATCTCACGTGACTTGAAAAACTTTGATTTGTCTCTATAGCGGAGCTTCCAGATTATGTAAAATATAAAAGTAATAAAAAATAATAGAAAAATTCCTTAGCCCACCCATGGTAATGTGCTCTAGGTTTTAAACCTTTAGTTGATTGAAGTCACAAAGAAGATATATTCCAAATGTTGAGAGACTGCCTCATGAGATGTTGATTTGTATTTTAAAATTATAGTATGAAAAATTACCAGTAAGTCTCATGTGTATACGTTTCCATAACACACACACACACACTGCAGTGCTATATGCATTATATTATGAGTCGTGTAAAAAATATTAGATACAGTTACTTGATTTTATGATGACTTGTTGTGATGAGGTCGGTCAACTTAGAGTACGTTAGTGTCGTGGATGGGCAAAAGGGAGCGTTTACTTCAGCTTTGATCCTTTGGAAACCCATAAGATGAGAATGTTGTAGAAAAGAACTGTGAAAGGATGAATGAGAAATTTATTGTGTGGGTTTGGAGGTTAAGTGTAAAGTAGTGAGTAGATGTCTGCACGTGTTTCAATAGATTTAACAGAGTGTCGAGGAATTAGTGATGGCATTTCAGATGAACATTCAAAGTATTTATTCAAAATAAATGTAACGAAACTTGTTCGCCTTGGTTTGAGTTGGTAGAGTGAACCGATATGAGATGGATCATTAATTAACCTAATTGTTCTCTTTTTTATTGAATCAAGATTTTAGGGAGCTCTTTGGGCACCAACTTCAGATGTGAGAATAGCATTCAATAGTTAGGCGAATGCGTGATTTGTAGACGGTTAATAAACGTTCAGAGCTAAAGCATTGAGCGAAAGAAATCCTCATTTTTTGGATAACGAGAAAGCAATAATCTGCTTATGCCAAGACAGGTTTGAAGATAAAGTAATATCAAGAAAAGAGATCTTATTTTGTCTAGAGATTTCAGTGTCGCTACAAGAAAGACTAGAAGAAAAATGGTTCTTTCTGTGGGAGATAAGGCATAATTGTTTTGCTACCGTTGAAACTGGCAAGGTAATAGGAATCCCTAAGAACGGTTTGGAGATAAATCATAACTTCTACTGTCCTAAATTCTGCGTACCAACCCAATCACATGTTTACTGTCATCAGCAAAGATGTGCATTGTGTTAGTAGTTTACTGGAGTAGGTCAATGATTTTTAAAAGTACATTTTCTTCGTTATGTATTAACTAGTATTGACTATGATCCTTACACACACACACTCGCTCGCTTTACTCAATACTTAATTAGTCCTGAAGGTTGGTACCAGATTTATTTAAGACTATATCACCTGCATAAATTGGAACTGAGTTTTTACATCTTCTGTTTTGATATGAGGGTTAGTGCCACTTTCGTTTGTGACCCATATAGATGAAGAACGGTGGAGATAGTTTGCGCTCTTATTTTACACCTGATTTTATATCAATATCCCCATACCTCCTTCAGTTCTAATTGTTGACTTGTTTAAGTTAAATCTTATAAGATATAATTGAAGCGTTTTGAAAATATTTTCTCTTGACATCTTATGTCATTTTCAGATCCAATGATTTCTTGTTATATTCCACTGATTTCTTGTGTGAATAAAATTTTGAAACTGACAATCTTGAGTTGGGCTGCTTAGCCGAAGCAACGGCTGCTCTGAGGCAGTACATTATATCTGAGTGTTCTGACCAGAGATTGCCTGTTTGCTAGAGAAAAAAATTCTTCCATCTCTATATGAAATCAGTTAACTAATCTTCAACTAAAAAACTCTCGTCGGTAGAGAAATATTTCCGTAATTCTCTCATTCAGTTTTTTTTTTTTTTTTTAGTTAATAGATAAATGCTATAAGAATTCTATCCCATATTTTCCGGCTTTCGGATTTTTAACTATCCATGAATCATGCAGTATAACCACCATAAAATTTTATACCTCCACAACAACAAAGTGAAGTTGCCCCACAGGAATAGCTCCTACTAATAATAGTATGAGCTATTCTTGTGGGGAAGTATGCACGATTTCTTGTTTTGAAACTGCAACCAGATATCATGTTTGTTTTGGCTTAGCACTTAAAGTCAAATTTCGCTCCATACATTACTTTTCTCGAATATGTGGTTATTTTAGAATTAAGAAGAGACAACTAAGGTTGTGAGAGAAATATATTTTCTTTTAACTGAATGTGTTCAATGATCACTTTGTCTGTTTTTGCGAGCGAAAGAGAGGAATAACTTTCTCTCTCTATACGTGTAAGTCATCCAAAGATGACCAGGCAGTGTCATCCAAACCCTTTGGATCACACACTGCCTGGCTCATCGTAGCTTGAAAGCGTTGATAATTTTGTCCTCTAATTTGATCTCCAAAAATCAGATTTATCACAGAGCCTGAAAAATGCTTTGATCAGGTGAAATATAATTTTTATCCGTTCCATTGACATCTGATGGTACTCCCCCCTCCTTCACCATACCATGCAAAAATAAAACATCACCCACCTCAAACCCTATTATAATATGAGAATAAAGAACCCTGTAATATATATACAACTTCCATTAAAGGGTTAAAGAGGGGGAAAAAATGCTTATAGAAAACTGTTTTGAAAATCATCCCCAGATCAGAATGTCCTTCTTGTGCATTCCATTTAGAACATATTTATGGTATAGTTTCAAAAAATCTAGAAGTCATTTAATATACTTAGTAACTCGAATCAGAACAAAGAGATAAGTACGTAATGTTGGACCAACTAAATTTGGCCACGAAAAACCTCAGTCGCAAACTACAACAATCAAATCGCGAGGCTCGTGTAAGTTATTTCTTTATTTTATTTTATTTTTTTATGCATGATAGGTACCGTATTTGAGATTAAAGTGTAATTCTTTCTCTAAATTTTGTTTTAGAAAACAGAGAATTATATTTTATTCACAAACACTTACTCCGGAAAGGTCAGTGATAATTTTCATACTTAAATCACATTCATCATTACTATTTCTGAATTTATAAAATCGCTTTTTTTTTTTCTTTTTTTTCATTCTAGTCGGTATTTTTTGGATGCCAAGAAGTTGTTCCAGTAAAATATATTGGGGTTATGTGCGATTGTCTCCGCTTTTCAAAAATAATCATTTTTGTAGACACAGAAATTCCGTAGTTTGTAATCCAGTTCACCTCTGTTTCTAGGTCTGATAATTCTGATGCGTATAGAAGTGTTGGTACGTTATTCTGTAATTCTTTCGGTTGCTTTCTCTATTCACTTATCGTTTGTGTTGGAGCCGGACCAACAGAAATTAATTTGAAATCTGTAGTATACGAAATCCTCTTCTGTGTATTGCACATTCCTTACAGTGAACATCATCACTGCGTGCTACCGAACGACCAGTATAAGGCAACAGTGAAACCTTCTTTCTCTCTTCCAAGGATGATTCATGAGACAACCTTCGTTATCCCTTCAGCAAACGTGGGAATCTGTGTTTATAAGGTCATATGGGCGCATCCTACGGCAATAAGACGCAGGAGTGGTCCGATATAAGGCTACTTATTCAAGGTTTGACTTCAATGAAAAAACTCTTGAAATTTAAGAAAATAATTCTTTAAAAGTACAAACTACTTCGACGACATGGCACGCCACTCTTTGAACAGTATGTCTTGAAAGCGACAAACTGATGGTAGGCAGGTTCTCTATTTTATCTGCCTCTCCAGAATATTTCAAGTTTGGTGTCTTGCCCGAAGTCCGGATTTTAAGTATTTGGTATATCGTTGTTTTGAACAGATTACTTGGTTTGTATTTATACAGAAAGACTAGCGGCATTTCTGTAATTTTTGCTGATGTAACAATATCTTTCGTCGTGGCTTTCACGAGGAGTTGGAGGGCACAGCCTGATAAGCGTCTATCTCGCACAATTTAAGATTTACCGAAAGTCAGCTGCCATTCTTCTCCCCGCTTGAAATATGCTTCTGTTCTCACCGATCTCCCGCCGCTCTCCCCCCCCCCCCTTTAAGAAATTACCAGCTATCCTTTCCCACCCACCCTCACACCCCCCTCTTTCTTCCTCGCGCGCACCCATCAGGCAAATGTTCAATAAGTTGAAATGCATCACGCTTCTACTTAGTTTCTCACATGCATGTGCCACTTCGGAGACAAATGATGGCGTCTGTAAATGGGGTCGCTGTAATAGAAGTTTAGTGATTTGTGGCTTCAAAATTCCTTTTCGTTGTGTGCAGGGAGTATATTTTGATAGCCCAGCGTGTGACTGAGAGGCAACTACTGGTTGCAGATTTCACCGGTCGGCATTTCTAATTTCATCAGCGGCGCTGGCAATTTCTTTCTTGTAGAAACACTTCGATGCATTTTTCCGGTTACTGATTGATGGCAACAATTAGAATTTCTGTCAAGCCACTTATAACCAGAATAACTTGAGTGAGTCCGTCCTGTTTCTACTAAGAATTTGGGCTTTGTTTAAAAGTAGATGTTGCCCTATCGATTTCCGCATCTTCTATTTAATCTCATAGAAGCTCGATAATTTTAAGGAAGCGTAAAATTTGACTAATTTTTCAGAGCGTAACTTACGAATAACTACATACATACATTTTAATATTTAAACAACTAAATCAGCGTTTCCAGATTCAAATAAGGTTGGCCGCAGCGCTCAACCTTATTTCAATGACGTATTCTGCAAAGAATTTTTTAAAAACTATTGCAATAATATACAGATTTCGTTTTAGATTTTTTTATGATTTTGCCTAGCAGACAGCATTTCTGTCGATTGCAATCACAGAAATATTAAAAACTTTTCATGCTATTTTAATGCCCATTCCACTCACGAAAGTTGTAGGCCAATACTACGCATCTACTATTAGGGATAGGCTAATAGATAATCTGGAAACCCATTTCTATAGCTCTGACATGATTAGTACTTAAGCATGGTGGAGGCCTTGACGTGCCATGTTTGGTATTTCGAGTTGTACGCACTGGAGACGTGTTCATGATCCAGCGAATACGTGTCTGTATTCGCTGGATCATGAAAATAACCAACCACCTAAAGATTTGTGTCACAAATATATGTCACAGCGGGATTAAAACCCTGACTGTTGGAGGCAAGGAAGTGTCTTTTAGCTATTCACGTCCCTTGTAGTTCATATGAGCTATTGATTACTGATGTATTTTAATTTTCAAGTTATCCTACCATCTAAATTGTTCTTAACTGGAGTACTATTCATAATAAAGATGCATTTCTGTCCTGACAAAATCTAAATATCATGACAAATATTTACTTGATCAACGTTTCAATTGACTCCTTAATTTGCAGCATAATAACATAGAATTACTGTACCGAATTATACTCGATACAGCTGTCTATCAAACGTGTTAGCAAAGGCCTATTGCATAATAAAGGCAATTTATTGAATTTTGCATATAAATTTTGTTACTGGTAAATCTAAAAAAAATATATATATATATATATAATTTACGCTTATGAAAATAAAGCTAGAAAAGTGAAATGCAGAAAGGTTTACTTTTTAGCCTACTTCCCTTTGCCTTTTTTCTGAACTTACATCATTCCACGAGTTTTCTGTGCCTACAGACAAATAGCCACCATTTGTCATTGTTCCAAAACACTTAGTTTGCTGTCAATGGAAACTTTCCGATTCGCATTAAGAGATCCCGACCAGATTTAATTTCAGCCTGTTAGTTTTGCTGAAGTACTTTTACACAAAAAACATACGCAATGAACAACCCTTAATATGCACAGTCTATAAACGTTTATTAAAATGGGATACATTTAGAAACAAGAAAAAAAAAGACAAAGATTGATTTATCCACTACAAAGAAGAAGGTTGTCACTGATTATTATCTTGCCTTTTTACTATTTATGTAATCGTTTATTTTATTTTTAACACCTTCTGCTTCAAACAATTGAAAGAGCGTTTACTTTTTTGAAAAACAGAACTCATTCAAGTCCAGCAGATCAAACAAGTATGGAAATGCGCCCTTTTTATGAGTAGGGGAATTTAGGGTCGCCACTAAGTAATGGTAAGAGATTATATTTGGAAGTACTTGTAAGAAAGACGTAGAGCTGAACCAATGCGTCTGTAGGACAGTGGCTGAAATGGGGCAGGGATCATCTATCAACCAATCGCTCTCCAGTGGACAATATCAAGAATTTTTAGGGTTGTTTTGAGGTAACTACTTGTGAACAGTATTTTAAGGAGTTGGTTGGGGGGGGGGGGTTCGTATAGTTAGTAGCCGGAGTGGCAAGAAGGTTATTAAGAATGAGGAACCAAGAGGGAGGAGGTAAATGTCAGGCCAAGGAGAAATGTCTCTGATCCTTTCTGGTAATTAGCGTATTACTAATTAATGGTAAGTTAGCTGAGATTCCTTTTGCCAGGGGAAAAAAAGTGAGGTTACATTTTGGTAATATTGAAGGTGATGGTTATCCGCGTCCCATGGAAAGATAATCCAAAGTCAGACGTACTAGGTTCAGCTTGAAGCTTAGGATGTCGAAGGGCTGCATGGTTTGTCGAATATGTAGGACGGATGAAGTGTACTATTGTATTGTATTGTACAAAGCTGTGATAAGATTGATCGTGATTGAGAGCAGGCCATTCATGTATTAGGAGAAAGACTGTAGATGATCGAGCTTTGTAATCAATGAAGAGGGGCCTCAAGGCTCGAAGAGTGGTGTGGCATACGCATGAATGACGAGAGAGAGAGAGTTAGCTATTTAATTGAAGAGGGCTGCAGGTAGATCGAAAGATGGCTTTTTACTGAGCAAGCTTCGATGTCACAAGTAAACGTGAAGAGCAGCATTACGTATTTCTTCAAACATTTTAAAGCACGTGTCCAGTGGTGGGTGATGACGGGTCTTGAAGAACGGAATCCATACTGATAATCGTTGATTAGGTAGGCCTCTGGGTAGTGAAGAAGTTGTTGACTTTCTCTGTTTCGAGAGAACTAAGGTTAAGGTGGGATGGCGATCAGTCGGCAGTTCGATTTTTTTTTTTTTTTTTAATAGATTGGATATATGCGTGCTTTCACATATTAAGATCAATGCCAGCTGAGTATAAAAGAGATAAGACAGGGGTTCTGGAGTGCACCGCCTTATTACAACTGGAGAAATGCTATTGGAGCACGAGGTGTTTGCTTCTAAATTAGTATTCTTCTGTTTTTTGACAAAAAGAAGAATATTAAATAACAATTAAATAACAATGAAGTCTTCTGTTCAGTGGCATCTCTCTTGCTGTGCTGTTTCTGGTATGGTACATTTGTGCACAGATGCCTTGATCATTGCAGAGAGAAGAACAAGAAGAACAGTGTAGGGGATTAGTTTTATCGTGAAGTTTCGCAACAGTGATTCAATTCGGATGAGAAAGTTGGCAGTATAGCGAGTAGAACTTGTGTTCGATGGCCTTTGCAAAAAACCAGAAACCTTGATGGTTGATTCACATTTATTAGTGCTTTAGGCCGAGTGTGAAGTTAGAGTATTGTTTTTAAGCCATCTGCGACATGCGGATTTTTTTTTTTTTTCCCCCCATCTGGTTTGGAAAGTAGACGAGAATTTTGAATAGAATGAAGGCCTTCATGCCGGTGAGAATAATTTGTGACTTGATCAGGGTAGTTGTTCGGATTAAACATTTTGATCACGGAAACTTGCGCAAAGGAGAGGAGAGGTGACCTCTGCGGTATATCCGGAAGAACGAGTTAAGAAAAATCATGGGTGTTTGGAGAGGGTAGTCGAATATTTCGGATGGTAGATATACGATTTTATTATTAAATAGATTTAAAAGAAACAAAAGGTGTTCTTTTAATATTTATGTTGGACAGACAGTGGTCACTATGGGATAGACTCTAGAACAGTGCGAGTCCGGATCTCTGATAAGCATTGCAACTAAAGATGCACTGCTTCTTATCCTCCGACCGGCACAGATTTCCAATTAACCATGCACGTACTCGTTATTAGTGCAGCTTCTCGCTGCAGATAATCAGGCGAATATGATCCCTTAAACATTCCAGACCACGTGGCTGCCTAATAAAGCAAACGGTAATTGCTTGCAAATCAGAATTTCCAAATATACGTTGCTATTGGTCTCAGGATATTTTTTTAAATTAACCGGCTTCGTTCGCAGTAATAAAGAAGGTAAATAAAGAAGCTGTGCGGTTTTGACGTAACCATTCCAAAATTACAAAGGTTATTTAAAAAAGCACGCATCTCTTGTTCTGACAGGGGCGAATATACGCTCCCTTTGTCTCTCTTTTCTCTCTACATCAGTTTCCACAGAGTTGTTGACCCATTTTTCATCCACACAAACATTCTTATACAAAATCTTTTATTTGCAAGAAAACGTAACAAATATCTCTTTAAAACCGATCATTGTAGATGTTTTTACAGTGAAGATCAATTACTCAAATTAAAGCAAAATTCAGAAGGTCTTTGATCACGCTGAAGCCCATTGAGTAACATTCTAATACAGTTCTTTTATAAGAAGACAAAATATTTCTCTCTGCCGATGTGATCAAGGTCAGAAAGTTAAGATGTATCCGTTACTACGGGATAATTCTATAAGGCGGCAACATCCAAAAGGAAATGGGAGGCGATTGCTCCTCAAAGAAATCGTTGCGATAAAATATTGCGGATTTTTAAGTAAACACGAGAAAGTAACATAGATATTTTTGTTGGTGTAGAAATAAAAATTTATAATAAATGAAAACTGCAATCTTAAAGAAATAAAGTATTTGTCTTCCATCCCATCTCCTTAAAAGTACAACTGAAAAGATGATTCTGCTTTGCCATCAAATTAATAAAACCTATTTAAAATGCTGTAGAAAGGAGAAATATTCTCGTCTCCCACATAAAATCCTTCACCGTGTTGAAATACCGAAGCAAATTTTCTCCAGTAGTATGGCCTTATTCTCATTGTATGAGTGGCTGTAGCTTAAGTATTTTCTATAAAAGCTGTGGCAGGCGTCATGGAGCGAATGTAAAGGTCCCACGGTGTGTGTGTGTGTGTGTGTTTCCCTGCAGGAGCCAAGATTTTTCCTCTCTCGGAATGCGTGCACTTGAAAAATATAACACACCAACATCCTGTGCCTTGGTTTACGTGGCACTAATCATAAACGATCCTTCAGAATCTTCCTCGTTCATCATATCTTGTCACTCCACCGACTCTTCCCTCGCATGGTGAGGATCCGGAGTGGAACCACATCTTCGAATTGGGATATTGCAACTTGCTGCAGTCATATCACCGAGGTCGATATTCCATCATCTGTAAAGTTGCAGCTGATGGAATCGTTTCTTTTTATCACCCTGACAAAAATGACATACAGAGGCGGCAGGTTTTTCTTTCCGGAAATGTGCATTTTTATTCTCACAAAACCCGGCACCCTTGCTAAAAGAACACGCAATTGAGGCATAATACACTGGCCCCATAGTCTTGATTGCTTCTTTCGCAATTCCATACAGCAAAACAACGAAAGTGAATGATAATTTTCAAGCTCATTCGTGAAATGAAGGCCTCCAGTTTGGAAATCGTCAGTGCCATAAGTAATTTAACACTGGCAATGTAGCTACATTTGTTTGCCCTCCCCCCCTGTCATTTTGGGCCTTTATATTTCGATAACATCTCCTTGCCTATATTTTTAAACGACCATTATAATCTCTACCTCACTGTTTCTGATTTGACAAAGATGGTCCATCCGCGTTTTGTTATTCGTGGCTATGAGCTCATCGGAGAATAAAAACCTGTTATTAAATGACTACTATTTCACTGTGCATCAATATTGGTTATTCATTTGCGCAGTATTGTCTGCATGTGCGCTAGTCGTGTAGCTACTGTTATTGTTCCCATTTCCATTCAGTAACTGCTGGTAAAACCCATCAAGTCCACTCCTAAACAAACTCGGTTTTAAATCGATATTACTACGGGACGCTGATTCTCCACTCGAACACCGAAAGACAAGCGCAGTTGCTGTTGTTGTAAGCATCTGGCAATAGTGATGGATGCCATTGTTATATTCTTGACATATTTATCACCTTTCTATTTCCTTACGACTTTCTTAGATATAGCGGTGTTTTAAGACTTCCACAGTTAGACAGGTTTGGGTAATGCGGAAACCATGTCATTTATAAGAAATTCTTCTTGGATTAGGAATTTGTATTTTCCATTGCACTCGACTAGTTAACGTATTTTTCCCCCTCATGTCTCTTGAAGATAAAAAAACTTACCTAGTTGGGAGGGGGATCTGACCATGTTTAGCCCTCAAATTTGAACTATCTTTTCCTATCATGTACAAATTCTTCGTAAAATATCGTAGATTTCTTTACGAACATTAAATAATTTCCAAAAATGTGTAAATTTCTTGTTATTTTTCTTATGTGAATCCTACCCGTGCAACGTTATAAAAGTCGAGTACATTATTATCGCGAATTCGCTATTATATTAGTGTAATATAATATAAAATATGTAATTGTAATAATATAAGTTGGCATTCTGTCTTGGAAGCAAAAAAAAAAAACTTTTATTAGGGCTTTTCAACTGGTGGTGAGTTAGCCGGTCTCATACATGGAAGTATTTGCATTTTGCGAAACAGACAAACGGGCCTGAACACACGCAATTTTCAGACATAATGCACTAGTCTCATAGCTTTTAGCCGTAATTACAAACAACGACAACTGCTGATCTTTTGTAAATTTTGAACTATTCTGAATCTAATGTAAACAACATTAATGAATCACGAGCCTTAAGAAGGATGAAAATATTAATTACATGTTACATTATTGTGTGAATTAGAGGAAGAAGACCTAGATGCTTATCTTGGTCTTCTTCCTATGTAAAGGAAACTGGGAGTAAACACTGTCAATACTCGGCTGGCGAAGCCAGGAAGAGAATTTGGAGTGCTCTCTGCTCAACCAACCCCTTAACTCCTCCGAGCTCTAATTTATTTCGATCTGGCACCAAACTCATTGTCACTACGATCAGGTAACCTAATCCTGCAGCGCAGCTAACATTTCTTCCAAAAGGAAATCTCTGCGGTATACGCGGAATTAGCAGCTTTTAAAAGTTTTGTATTGGCAAGCATTTCAACAAAGGAACATTAAATGTCCTATCTCGAGGGATGAGTCGTCATAAAGCGAACACTTGCTTAAGATTATTTGAGCTGTCGACAGCTACTAACATCCCAGCACACCAGTGTTTGACATTGCAGTCTTTGCTCTCATATTCGCTGCCATTTTTCGAGCAGGCTTCGTTCACATTAATTCCACTCACGCTTAGATGCATTGGAGTTGTTAAGACGCACGCAGAATACCCAGGAGAATGAATAACTAAAGCGTACCAATTTTGTGCTTTCTGATGCTGAAGAGGGGAGGGGGGGCGAAATTTTTATTTACTGTGTGTAGATGTGGACTACATATAGAAGGCTTAAGATATTCATTGGATATCATTAGTTGATGCACGCTACCCTTCTTTGTTTTCATAACATTCATAAATATCTTTTTATTATCTTCAACCTCTCTCTCTCTCTCACACACACACAAATTTATTAGGCATTGGTATTCATTTTCATATTTCCTTGCCACTTTACTTAAACTTTCTTTTACATATTGGTTTTAAAGGTTTTATTTGATCATAAAACTAGAGCTTTGGCGAGCACAAAGCGCTAAAATGTCCTTCTGAAAAGCGTGCGTGATATTGTTTGAACAACTTTATCATGCCTTCTGTCAGATGTTAACACAATCTGTTGTTGCTATGGAAACAGTGTCACAATCGTCTTATGACGTAAGTATGAAACAGTTTTATTATATAGTTACTTGACCCATTGCTTGCTGTAGAGAAGTAATTTTAGCGGAACTAAACATAACGCAGATCGACAAATCCACAGGATATTCTGTGTCGATTTCTGTAGACAATCCTTGACTTCAGGAAATATTGTTTCAGCTGATATCCACTTAAAAACAATTTTTAAAGTTTTTTCGGCAGTCACATATATTTATTTTAATGAACTTTCACTTCCTAAGGCATTTATTACATGGATCATTTTCCTTTGGGGGAAATGAAGATTTATAGTGAGCTGTTTCAATTTTTTTTAATACCCGCTTAAAAATTGTAGGAGCAAAATAAGGTTTTAATTACTTTAAACTATTATTTTATTATTTTTTTATTAATATAATTTTATTTCATTAATAAAAAATCGGCACTAGCCTCGCGTATCTCCAAATAGCACAATGAGCCGCAGTCTTTCTAAGAAAGGCTTCCTTTTACTTCATGTCGTGCCTATTGCATGTTCTTCCATTTTTGCGAACGTAGAATAAATCGGAAGCACAGAGACAAGGAATTGGAGCATCTAAATTTGTTTTTTGAGAGTTGAGGCAATGATGATTAGTCCAACTTCAGTGGGTTTATGCATTTAATAAAAGTCCAGGCTTTGTGAATATATCCAGTAATAATTCAACGTCTTCCTTGTCACCATTGTATGGAGTTTTTATTCTTTTCTTGATTTTCTTCCCTTTCCACTAAGAAAGAAAATAGACTTCCAAATTCGGTGCAGGAAGGCAATCTCATTCCTTACTTCATTTATTATCCTCGCGATACAAAAGGTTTCCCAAAGAAAACAGCGACTGCTATGCCATGTGCGTCATATGCGAATAATGCAAGGCAGCAGTTTCTCTTTGTTTTCCATCGGAATACGTTTTTCTTTCGTTGGTGAACATTTATAAAACTTGAATTTTTGCGAGCATCCAGTTATTATTCCTGTAATCAATTTTCATGAGAATATTGAAGAATTTGGATGTGATCTTAGATACATTTCAGCTTGATTTCAGAACTCTGATTTAAAAGAAAGATGAATCGCTATTTTCAAAAAAGATAAAAATGGAGCTAACAACTTACTACTATCTTCACTGGGCATCTATAGATGCTCGGTGATGTGCCACACCAGGCCTCGCCATGTAGTCCTGTTGTTTGCTTTTCTGGTGGCCTCAACTCTCTGAAGATCAGTCACTCCACACACGCCACCCATCCATCTCATTGAGGATCTACCCCTGCCTCTTTTTTCCAGGAAATTTACCTTCTATGACTGTTCTGAGAAGTCCCCCTTTCATCTTTTCTATGTGTCCAAAATATTTCAACTTTCTTCTGTCAATATCCTTAAGAAGCCTTAAAGTTCTGCTGATCTTTTCTAACACATCCATTCATTTGTACGCCTTTCAGTATATGATATTCTTTACAGAAGGCTGTAACACCACATCTTAAAAGCAGATATCCGTGTCTTATCTGACTTCTTTAGGCTCCAAGTCTCACATCCAAAAGTCGCTGTCTGAAAAACAACTGCATCCAAAATCTTCAACTTTGTTTCCATGGAGATAGATCCATCCTTCCAGATTTTAGACAGGTCTCTGATTGTTGTTTTAGCCATTCCTAACCTTTTTCTGATGTCTTCTGAACAGCAATTCTTCACATTAATAATGAATCCCAGGTACTCAAACTTGCTGACTTCCTCAATTCTTTCTCCATTAAGGTACACTTGTTTCTCAAGAGCTTCTCTGTTTGTATTTCTTTTGAGAACCATAATCTTTGTCTTGCTAGGATTGAGTTGAAGTCCTTTGTTATTACTTTGTCAAGAATTAGTCCTAGTTCTTCCATGTCATTACAAAGGGGTACTGTATCATCAGCATACCTTAGATTACTGATCAATCCACCTCCTATCCTAATTCCTGTCCTGAGCTCATCCAATGCTTCACACATGATGTCCTCCGCATATATACTAAACAAGTGAGGGGAAAGTAAACATCCTTGCCTAACTACTTTTCCCAACTTGAAATCAGTCAGTCAATCCAACACCTGCTCTTACCATGGCTTGTTGCTCCTTATACAAGTTGGCTATCAACCTGATAGTGTGTTGAGGAAAACCCATTCTTTTCATTACTTCCCACAGTTTCACATGCTCAATACAGTCAAAGTTGTAAACTTTGTCAAGAATTATGGCCTTCGTAAATTGTAGCTTACAACTTACGAAGGCCAAATCCCCTATCCTTCCCAAAGCTCATTTCTCCGATTAGCCAACATTTATTCAGCAATTTAACATGCAGACCGTCTGATTTAAAATACGGCTAATGGGTTGTTAAAAAAAAGTTCTCAGATAAAATAACTTGTTTTCCGCGTCTTGTGAATTTAACTTAGTGTTTATTTAAAAAAAAAAAAAAAATGTCTTTAGGACTGGCCTACACTAACATCTCGGCCAACCAGACTCACCTCATATGCAGATGGAAAACAGTTTAATCTAACACTCCAATAGTTACTTCACTTCTCTCCTAATAGCGTAATTAATTTGTACCCAGTTATATTATCATCATCAAATTCCTGATATGCACAGGGATACCATGATAGTACTACATGAGTGGGTTACATTATTCCTATCACCCGATGGACATTGTCTCCAAATTAATCTGTCGCCAGTTAAATAAATCTACCTGATTTATCAGGACTGCGATACTGTCAGATCTTATATTTTGACCTTCAAAGGTACTTCTAACTGCATCATCCCGTATATCAGCGTTTCCCAGATTTTTCCTACGACGGAACACTTCACAACTCCCTGAAATTTTCACGGAACAACTTGGTTATTTTGTAATGTATTAATTAATAATTATGATATAATCATACAGAGTATTAGTACACTTATGTAAACCGTGTGACATGTTGACAAATATAAAATTACAATTAAATCAGTTATCAATCACTGGACTAATGAAATCTTGTAGCATATTTTAGTTTCTTCAGGCCGACATCATTAAATTTGTGCTGATTTTCATTGACATATCCCATTCTGATCACCAAAACTTTATAATATTATAAGTATAAAATATTTCTCCTGTGTGCTGGTAGTCTCCCTCCCCCCTTTTGCACGTCCTGGAGATCGCTTTGTAGGCTGTGGGTCGATGAATCACTATCTGTTGCGTCACAAGCACATTCAATAAGAGATTTCTTAACACCAAAATTAAACAGTCCCTTGTCTCTTATTCATATTAAAATTTAAATCTGTAGGCCTATTACTTTTAAAAAATCACGGCACTACGGTTTAAACAAGCACTTTCACCCTACAATACGAACTTGCGAAGAAAGTATTCAGTATTATTAGATTATTTGACAACCGGATACAGACTACCTTGATCTTCAATTTCAGTGGAAAAAATTTTCTTTATACTTGCTTGATGATTACTCATTAACATTTGCAACACAGATGTTCTTTCGTTCAGTTTTGAGAACAGAGGATACGCTGCCTATTGTTGTAATCGGCTTGGAGGCAATTTTTATGACCGGTCATAAACAGCGGTATTCCCTTTCCCGAATTATTGCATGTTTAAATATACACGGCTTGGTCACTGACATCACGGAACATTATTTACTTTCCGCGGAACACAATTTGGGAACCCTGCCGTATATCTTGGGCTCCCTTCTGGGTCTTTTTCCTGGCATCAAACATCCGTTCTGCTAATCTTTCTTCTCTCATTCTGTAATTCAGTGTATACAGAATTACAGAATTCTGTATACACTTTGCATTAGGAACACCCACTTAATAACGTGTTGCTCAATCTTTCTGTGCAGTCACGGCTCACAGACGCTTGAAAGCAGATTCCACAAGGTGTGGAACATCCATGCATAACTCGATCCATGTCCGCTGCAGCAACTCCATCAGTTCATGCTCATTCCGTGGAGGAGGATCCGCAGTTCTCACACCCCGTTCTGGCATATCCCGCATATGTTCAATTGGGTTACAGTCAGGGGAGTTTGGAGGATCAAGGCAATGCTTCAAATTCATTGTTGTGTTCCTCCAACCGTTCAGTAGTTGCACAAGCCCGATGACAAGGTGCGTTGTCCTGTTTGAAAGATGGCTCTGTGGTAGGGGTAGATCTCCTGCAGATATGGATGGAGGTGGTCTGCCAAGAAGTCCCTCTAGCATCTACCATTCAGTGATTGTGGGATGATAAACAACGGACCTAGGTCATTCCAGGAAAAAGCTCCCCAGACTATAAAAGCTCTACCGGCCTGTTGAACCCTAATTCTGCAACCAGGGAGAGTGCTTCATGCTGTTTGCATCAAATGCGAACCCAGCCATCAGCATGGTGCAGTAGAAAACGGGACTCATCACTCGAGATGACCTTCTCCCAACTGTCGAGGGTACATTGCCGACGTTCCTTGGCCCATGTCAGATGTTTTTTGCTATGCCTGACTCATGATGGGTACCCTTGATAACAGCCAGGCATCTGGCTGTGGAGCTCCAGGTGATGCAAGGGTGGTTGCATGCAGAAATGGGTTGGACTCTCCCGCTTTTGTACTGGTCGGTGAGCTGTGCGACTGTTGCACGTCGTTGCTGAGATACGATTCGTGACACCTGACGCTCACCTGTAGGATTAACAACGCCTTGCTGGCCAGTTGAGCCCTTTTGCTGGATGTCTTGTTCATGGTTAATCCAGTCCTGGAACACCCTTGCCAGAATCCTTAAAAATGAAAATATTCGGTAATTCCTACCCTTGATACAATAGTAGCGGAGCAACTAACAAGTGTGGCTGTTTTTCCTGGCACCTGCTTTCCGGGCCCCAACTATCTGCCTGCGGTCAAATTGGCTTACGTTGCCACGTTTACTGTTTACGTATAGAGGATAAGTGTTCCCATTTATAGTAGCCGCACGTGACATTGATATCACGTACTTCGTAATCGCGCTGAATATGTAAATCAGGAGGTTGTTCCTAATACAAAGCTAACTCAGTGTAAGTGACGATACCTCCAGAGATTATCTCTGCCCACATATTCCTTATTGCTAACAAAGTTCCTACCGAATATTTTTATTTTTAAGGATTTTGCCAATGATGTTATCTACTCCTTGCCTTTATGTGGTATTCATTTCCTGCTCTTATTTAGATCTGTAACAAGGAACAACTTTTTTTCTTTGTCAGCTGCCACCTTTATTGACTGGAAAAATTCCTCCAATTTCTCCTTAGTATAGTCCTCCTGCAACACTTTACTTATTATTGCCTGCCATTCAAGAAGATTATCCTAGTGTTTAGTGTTGAATACCATAGATACGCCTCCTCTCTCAGATCATCACTGTCTGAATTACATCATGTTTGTTATTTAGAATATCTCACCTATTGTCTTCTTTGTCTCAGTAACACCATTTAGGTTGACCTGGTACTTCTCCAATTCTTCTGCCAGTTTCACTTCTTTTCAGTTGATACTCTTTCCGATATTAGTGCCTGTCTTGAATTCTACTGATGCTGAATCGGAATTTGTTTTAGTTATTTATATATTATAAAGTTTTTATGAAGGTTCCAAGTTTCGTTTGCAAACATTAGACGTAATCTTGGGTGCTTAAGATAGCAAAATTGGGTTTGATTTCCTACTTATCACAAATGGATAATTTACTTAAAGATGCCAACCAGTCTCCTACGGATAAAGTAGGAACTGAAGAGACAAAACCCTATGTTGTCTCTGAGTAGTCCTAAACAGTTATAGAATTCTGTAATCCTAACGAAGTTAAGACTGTCGAGAATTGTTGTGTTAAATGACCTCAGTTTGACTTAAGTTTCGGATTCAAAGTGCAAACTCGTCTTCCCAGCAGATGGTGTACCCAACTGATCCGAATTATCGAAAAGTTCTCTTTGTTCTTCTGTTGAATATAATGGATGCATAAGCAGAGGTAACAGTTAATACATCCTCTGCGAGAATTGTAACCAAGTCTAAATTCGCGGTTATTCTTTCTCTGGGTAAGTCCCATTTATCTACTAGGCCTTGCAGTACGCCGGTTTATCTGTAAATAGCAAACTGCTCTGTTTGTGGTCTGCAGTGTTCTGTAATGTGCAGATGGCTACAGAATGAGCATCATGCCGATTACTATCCTGCCAAATTAAACCTAAGGGAAATATCGGTGCATTAGATGAGCCAGTATCCTGATGTAGATTAATCTTTGGGGAAATCAGGTGCCAAAGGATGCTTAGAGAAATATTTAACACCACTGCACCTGTTTAGCTACTTCGAGGTCGCCAAGTTCCTCTCGGTGTATTACCGTATTGTTTATCCAAATTGCCCCTGTAGACTACACGATAAAATAACCCTCAACACAATATTATTCGCTGTGGAATCTTGATTCTGTTAGAATTATACCTAGAGTAATAAAATTTTGATATTTTTTAACAGATGTAGTTTCATAATAGACATAAGTTAGTAATAGAATAAGTCGTGAGCATCGTCTGTAAGTTGTTCTCAGTCCGGTTTGTCTGTTTTGCGCAAAGGAAACTGTGCTGGCTTCATGGGATGTGCGTAAATTCTACACATCACTTAATGTCCGAAATTCTTTATAAAGTTTTTGATTATTAACTCGCACACGGAAAAAAAAAACAAAAAAAAACCGCAGCCACAGTTTCACGTTTCTACTTGGTGGTTACAATACGGAGGTTGCGTTTTCACATTTTTGCTGATATTTTCGTTTGACAGCTTGGTCATGTGTGACTCTGATTTTAGAGCTTTCTCATGTTTAATCCGAGTCTGTTGGTACCGGTTCATATCGATTTAACGATCAAGCATCGTGAAATCAATGCAATTATCTGTGTACGCTTCGTCATAATATATTCTTCAAATATGGCTGCACCAAACAGTTTTCTCCAGTGGAATAATGTTAAACGAATAAAAAAAAAAATCAGTGATGACCACACATCCTTGATTTCCGTGCAAATCTGTCAGCGTTAAACTTATGCTTTGGGCATTTAATTTCAATATTCTATTTAACAACACCTCTTGAAGGCCCAAAATCCAAACCACAGGTGTAAAACATAATAATAAGGGAAGCTGATTGTTATAAGAACAAATATGAATTGTAGTTTGTCTCTCTCTTTCTCTCTATTTGTGAAGATTTCAAGGAATGCTGTTCCAAAATTTAAATGATCTGGCCTGCCACTAAGTTAAAAACAACAACAACAAAAACACGTTTCATATGACATTAGATAGTGGAGAAGAGTGTTATTCCGTATTTCAATGTCCTTTAGGAAGGTTTTGGAAAAATCAATGGAGCTCATGAAACAAAGGCGTAATAACAAAAAAGTTAGAAAATGTCCATTTTTTTGGGGGGGGGGGAATTCAGCTTGTGTTAAATAGTTTTAGGGAAAAATTGTATTGTTCATGCTCTCGAAGTAGAGAAATTTAAAGTGAAAGATTTCAATCTTTATATATATCTTAAATACGTCTTTGAGAGATCTTTAGATCAGGAAACTGTACATTAAAATAAATTAGCAGTTTATGCATGCCTAGTTGGCCGAGTGAATAGCACACTCGCTATCTAACCAGTGATTTGAATTAGATACTCCTCTGATGATCACTGAACAGCATCATAGAAAAGAAGAATCTATCCTGTTCAAAAAAATCAACTTTCTACATTACTTTTGCATGTTATATTTGAGACCGATTTATCGGATTCTAATGGCTGTCAACAGACAGCCATTAGAATCCTGGTATCCTCTGAGCCCGTAATTATTAATATCAAAGTATAATAATATAGATCTCACACTACTAAGAAACCTTGTTTGTCAGTTGTTTGTTTCATACTTCGCAAATATTTCAATTGTCGAAGGGAAATATTAGATCGAAGATTAATCGTATCTTTTATCTCTCCTCTCTCCTGAATTGGACATCGTTAAGATGTCCCTTTTGGACAGTAAATTATGTTGATTGTTGGCAGAAGCTAAGGAATCGTAAAAATTCCTTTGTTGTATGTACTCTTGTAGTGCGCATTAACGTCGGGTTGCACTGCTAAACAAAGATAAGACAGCGGAAAATGAACAGGCCCGTAAACAGGTTTTATTATGTTGGACGCCAACGGAAAGTGTCAGCAGAGTCAACTTAACGGCGTCGTAATTTTCGGCGAAGAATTGGAGTAAATACATTAGACTATCGTTAGCAGAGCAAGTAGATTTAAGCATTTACTTCGCTATGTTAGCGAAGTCGCAGCGTGGCACGGGTTAGTCTGACTGTAAATGCTCATTAACATGTGACATAATCAAGAGATATCTCAGCACCCTGATAAACTCCCCTGTCGGAAAAAGTGTGCGATGTTCACAAACAATGGAGATTAATGTAAATTATGATGGGATTGTGTCAAGGAGCGAGATCCGTTTAATGAATCTAATTATGGCAAAGCAGAACCCCTATCTGAATGCATCTGTACACATCGGAAAGAAGGAAGATTTTTCTAATGATAGATGGGTCTTTTACTGCTCCTCCACGTTTGATGCATCTTTAACTTTCTGGGTGCATCTCATCTCTTTATTGTTGATGATACTGCTGCAGCCGACATCCAGAATTATAATTTTCTGGTCGCTGAACTGCTTTTCTGTAACATAAAATGTAGTTCAGTTCTTTAAATGTGCAAATGCTAAATCACATGGCATTGTTAACCTTGGCCTGAAAGGTATTCGATGTTTATGGTATCTTTGACATTAATAGGGCGATTATTGCCTTTAACATTTGTTCCCTAGTGTAAAATATGATACGAAGAAATATATAATATAAGGTCTAATGTAATGGACAAATTGTGACGATCCTTCTAGGATTCATAAACATCATTGAATCAAATGTGAAGCATGATATAAACATTTCTGAATTTGTTGTGTCCATTAACACTAATATGTAAGGTTTTTTTAGTCAGTGTATATTGATCCGCAGCTTGCTCTAGAAATTCTCCCATTGCAAAAAGGCTGGTTGGTCGTTTGAGGTACGGTGCATGACCTGGAAACTTCTGGGAATTTTTTTCAGTCGGTTTCCAAGTTAACCGGATCCCTTAGAGCAGTGTTTCTCAAACTTCCGATATCCGCGTACCCCTTCTTAAATTTTCATTATTAACAAGTAACCCCCCCACACACACACCCTTATCAAATGATAAACAATTAACATCAAGTATGTTTCATGTCTATTTTATTTGAATTTATATGTTCATGTAAACAAAAATGCGATTTATTTTTAATAGAACAAAATTTGGAAGAGGTTCCTCTTCATTTCCTGTCCATGAAAATCCACATTTCAAGTAATTCATATCATACTTATGAAGATTTTTCATCTTCTTCCTAGTTGGTTCTCTAGAGATGTCAGACGACACACTCTTATCAATTTCATTTGATCCAGATGCAATATCAATGTTTTCTTGTTGCTCACAGCTACTTGTATTTGCTATATTACTCTCTTTTTTGTGTTTTATAAATCCAGCCTTTAACAATGATCCATACTTAAGAATTTGAAAGCTAAAAAATTTATCGTATTTACTTGAATATAACTCGCACTTTTTTCCCAAAATTAAAGCTAAAAATCGTGGTTCGAGATATATGCGGGCATTTTCGGAAACTAAATTTTTCAGAAAAAAACTGAAAATCGTGTGACTTCCAAGAAGCTCCTACTCGCTATCGCTACTTTTGGCATCGAGAACAGTTTCTTTGTGTGCATCATCAAAGTCATCTACCCAAATAGCTTCATCTTCTTTCCCATTATTTCAAGCAAAAATTACCAGTAACTTACAAGACTTGAGATACGTAGAGCAGCTATGAAGAAACGCATATGATTGGTGCGGTATTAACAAAAGATCACGCGAACCAAAGACAAATTAACATTTCAACAGTTGAGTTGAAATGCCAATTCTCTTCAACCGAATTCCACAATATCTGAAACACATTCGCTATATATTTCTTAGTTTTAACACGTTCACGACGAGGGTGATGTCAATCAAAACCATATGTTGCTGGTGCAACATATGGTTGCTTGAGTCTATACAGCAGTTTCTGTTGGAGGGGAGATGTGATTCATTAGTTAGTTAGGGCATTAGTTAGTTTTTTTTTTTATCCTGATTGTCTCTAATTGCACTATTTGTTGAGAAATATGATTCCATGCGTTAATGGTTATTGTCACGTATCCCCTGAAGACCTTTCACGCACCCCAGGGGGTACGCGTACCACACTTTGAGAAACACTGCCTTAGAGTAATGGAACGTAGAAGCCACGCTATTTCGGACAACAATGCGAGTATTAGGGTTTGGGTTCAGGCGATTGCCACAATTGTCTGCCTTATTCTCGTCTCGATGCCTCAAAATATCAGCGATAAACATCGGCTCAGCCTTTGGTGACTGCTAGGAGGAGACCAGCTGCCCTCCGATTTCCTAAAGTTTGGGCTAAAAGATCTCGGTCTACTCCCTTGGAGATATAAAGGCGTTGAGATAGGACTTTTTTATTTATAAATGTAAGCCGAACTGGTTAATCGTACTCAAATAAGTCACTGTCTATAGATAACTTAAAAAAAAAAGTTTAAAAAATTCGAATTCCACTTTTAAAAGTACTCCGAGACTTGGGATTGAGAAGCGTTTTCTAGTGCTCAATTTTCAGTTCTGCCCAAGTTAAGAAGATTAATATCGTGGCAACTAGGAATTACATTTTATGAATTGGCAGTGAAACAGCCAACATTGTTCACATTGTCTTGTGTAATCTGTGTTGCATCTTATTACTACTGTTAGATTGCAAAATATAATCATTCCCAGTTTTTGTCAATGCGTTGACAAAAAGTATAAACTCCTTTCGTCGTGTAAAATCCTCGTATTTTTTCACAACAATCCTTTTAAAAAATCTTGTAAACCTAAGAATCAAAAGAAACCTGGCGATCCTGCCCCAAAGAACAAAGTTGGAAATTTCTTCAAGCCACTCTATCTCCCCAATAAACAGAACGATGGTCCCACATCAGACTACGAAAATCTTCTGCCTCCGAAGACATTCACAGTATCCATGCCTCCATGGTGGGATTCGAACTTGTAGGCTGGAGGATCGAAGAGGCTATGTACTCGTCTAACAAAGTCAGGTGAGTTAACCAGTTACTTGAAGTGGCATTCTTTTTTTTTTTTTTCCCAGCTGAAAACTCGGATTATTGCATCCCTTAAAAGATGCACGCTTAAGATTTCAATTAGCAGACGTAATATACTGATTCATCACACCTTAATCACGTTGGACAAATGCCAACCTGCAAGATCAGCTGTTCTGGACAGATCCGCTGACCTGATAGATTGGCATTACGTAACATTAAATTTAGAGGTTCCTAAAAAAAAAAAAAAAAAATTGGGACAGGGCACTTCATAAAGTGATTCTTCCAGTTTCTTTGCCATCTGTTTCTTTGTCTTATTCAGTGAGAACAACTTGGAAGAGGGGGGGGGGAGAGAAAGAGAAACGAACATTCCAAAAATTTGTGAGTTTCTTTGCTTGTTCAGATTTCGTGTTTAACTAAAACTGTTCCCAGTCACTGGATGGGAATGTTCGCATGTCAGCGTACTCAGTTTACTGTTGGAACACACTCGAAAACTGTTTTGCTTCCATAAAAATTATTTATTTTGAATTTTTCTCAAGTTACTCCTTGAATACCTTGAAAAATAGCTGCTGTTCACTGGACACGGTTCAGAAATGTCGAAATTCTTTAGAAGCTGGAGGAAAAGAGAAATGTTTTTTTAATATGAATTAAGGGCACTTATTAATCACCGAATAAGCCCAAACATGACCTCGCGCTGCAGATTGGATTAAGAGTCCAGATCTACTTTGAGAGTATGCAGTAAAGTTCTGAGATATTTTTATGTTGCTCGTCGTAAAATTTTATGGCCTGCACAGACTAGAAAGTCGCATCAGCATTTATGGCTGGCGTGCAGGAGGCAGTTAAATGGTGACGGGAGAGCGACTCGTTTGGGAAAACAAGGCCCACTTTACTCCCGACTCTGTATCTGATCGACTATTTAAAGTAATGAGCTTTGTACCTTCAGTTGTGGAAGTGGTTCTCTTACCCTATTAGCATACACACGACTTCCGTAGTTTACGGCTTACCCTCAGGGCGCCGACTCCTACTGCTCCTTGGGGTGGGATAAAACAGCACATCGAGTGGCCTTATTTGTTGCTTACGGTTAGCTGCAGGTGAGTAATTGCCACTTTTTTATGCCTGAAGCTTATTATAGATTTGAGCTAAGTTAACATGCATGGGAAAATGCCTCATTTGTAACTCTCCGCCTAGTTAAGTAGTACCCTCGTTTTCCCGCGGTGAATGTGAATTGGAGGCCTAGTTCGTAACTGGGAGATGTTATTATGCTGACAATTAACAGTCGGAGGTCTTATCCAGCATGTCTTGCGCTTTGTTTGAAATATGAAATTCGAATAGTAATTTTTTATATAATAAACCCGATATTATGAACAAAAACTGATATTATTAAAATCAAATAACAAACTTGTAGGCTAAATACTAATTTTTCTCTGCATATAATAAAAGAATTTTAAGACTGATGTAACTTAATTAATTTCACAGTTCCATGTTTCATTTCCAGCAATCAATTCTGCTTATAAATACCGCGTGCCCATTCACAGAAGTACCTCCGTCTCACAATTACGAAGACGACGCGACATCATCTCTTCCCACTCCCCTCCTTCAAAAAGAATTAGATTAAAATCCCGTCTAGGTTGCTTGGAACCTTCATTTGATGGTGCGTTAGCCGGTCTTTTTCACAGATATGATAAGGCTTTTCTAGCTTTATATTTTCGCTGCGAAACAAACCATCCTAAGAGCACACGCAGCTTGTAGAAACAATATGCTTGCCTCAGTCTTATTTCCCTCATCCATGGATGAAGGAAATAAGGAAATTATTTCCTTCATCCATGAAGGTTAAAACCAATCGTCCCCCTCCCTCCTCCCCAGCAACTCCAAAACTAATGGAATTTGTGTCGTGCAGGAAGAACTAAAGAAATTGATTGCTTAGCTTACAACGCAAATGAAAATGCGGAATAGTTAGCAGTGTGAACTTTGGGAGGAATCTGTGGAACTTACTGATATGCCGTTTTCAGTTTTTGTAAAAATAAAGTATAGCAAATACACCACGTTAAAATAATGAATTTTTCTAAAATTACTGATATATTACTAATAATATATTAGTAACTATTCTGTGCTTAAATAATGACATATTTCATATCATAAAACAAAGATATTAAATCAAACATTATTCGTTACTGAAAGTAGTAAAACCTGCTAATCCTTGGAAGAAGGTAACAATTAACTACGTAATTTTGTAGGGTTATTAGGTGTGATAGTTAAGCATTGAGGGCAGAGTGCCAGAAATTCGGGGGAGGGGAATAGCCTAAAGTACAAATTTCAGACTTTGTCTTGCCCACCAGATCTAGTCTGAAGAGACTTCCGAAAATCTGTTTTCACTTCGATTAGTAAAAACCGACCGAATCTCAACATTTTAAAAAAGGTGCAACAAACCAAGTTCTGTAAAATATGATTTGTCACTTACTTTAAACCAAGGGATGTTCTTCATTTACGTTACAAAGAAGTAACAGGTGAGAAATTCTGCCATTTTCTATGCATAATTTCTTTGCAATGCTGAAATTGTTGAAAGAAAATATCAATCTTTCGAGATATCTTCTTACCATTTTAAAACCTCGTGAATATCGGATGAGTGTCTGTTAACAATTATTACTTTGAGATGTTTCGAATCGTAAATATGGACCGATAATTTAGTAGCCTCCGAACTTAGCTGTTGAATTATTTACTTGAATTGAAATGATATTGCATTTCTATGCCCCACAGAATATTGTTTTTGTTGCTGGATCTTGTAGGATTCCTGATGGTATTTTTTAAATTAAATAAGAACGGGTATTTCAAGTACTGTTTTTAAAAATGTATTTTCATATTAAAAAAAGTATGCGTTCTTTGAAATGTCGATCCAAGGAGCGTATTAATAAATAATAATAAATTATCACATCAGTGTCAAATTATAATCTATGGTGATAATTTGATATTGTCAATATCAAAAAGAGGCTTTGTGTGCGTGTGTTATCCTATTCATTGCTCCCAGAGAAAAGACTCCGTAAAATGGATTCAGTTCCCATTTCGGCTGTAGGACTTGACGGGAGATTTTCAGTATATTAAAACATGGGAAAGGAATATGCTGTATTTAATCAGAAATATAAAAAATAGCAGGAAAAATAAGTACCGTTTTTAATGCCATTTTATCTTAAAATCGACCACGAAAACCATTCTATCAATAAGAGTTCAAATTATAGTAAAGAGAATTGCTACTTTGTATGGAGCTGTTTTAATATTTCTCTTCGTTTTACAGCTATATGGTGGTTTCCAGCTGGGACAGGTGGTCAAGACAGCTTCTACTTTAGTCCCCAACCAAAAGATCAGAATGCCATTAAAGGACAGAGTGTTACTCTCACTTGTAACGTGTCAAACAACCAACATATCCAATTTTACTGGACCTTGGACGGCAACTCTATAGAAAACACTACCCGTCGATACCAGGTGGGCAGCAATCTGCACATCACACGAGTCGATCCGTTGCATGATCTTGGAGAATTCAAATGCGTTGCCATGAATGTCACAACCAAAATCTCCATGATCAGCCAAGGAGCTCAACTCAACATACTTTGTAAGTAATACTAGTTATTAATTTTGGATTAAGGATTTCCCGTGTATATTGCATGTATGCCACGAATGTTTTTTTAACCAAACTAACTCTTTAAAAGGCCTGATTTTAAGGCCTTTTAAAAGAAATTAGTATTTTACATTTTATAAATTTAGCTCGAGTGGAAAACACATCCTCACTGAATGTATGTTAATGTTTGCTGGTTATCTCGTAACAAGTGAAAAACTTCAACCGGGAGAATCTTCCAACGGTTTATAGACATTGAGTTATAATTTATGTACTAAGTTTCCACCCGACTGCATAAAAGCGAAAAATGTACTTGTTTTGAATGTTGCTTTAAGAGTATTGAGCTCGCATGATCAACATCCGCAGTTAAAAACTAATTTTACGATTCGTTAAGATTCAAAGAACGGATTTTCTAAGAAGACAAGCGCTATCTAAAACACATGGTAATTCTTCCATCAAAAGAAGCCACTCTCGTAATCATCTAAGTAGCGAAACCAGTGGCTCTTCAGACGATCCCACTAGCTGCGAAAGCCTCTTTCTTTTCTCTAAGGCTTCATCCGTTAAATTAATGTGAACCATCATCTTCTGAGCGCGAAATCGTTATAGAAGTGAGCTCGAATGACCATAAGTATATTAACAACCCTTGTTGCTACTTGTTTATTAAAGGAAAATACGTCCGGCGCGTCTGCTCATACTTCAAGATCTGTTTCGTTCAGCGGGGATGTGCACTCAGCATATTCACAGCTCTTAACAGCCATTTTTCGATCTGTCTAAATACTCTTTGCTGCGGCTTATGTGGAGCGACCGTAAATGATGCAATCAGCATATAAAATGGCAGATGGTTTCGAGTTACTGAGGCAGAAAATTAGATGCGTGGTTAATGAACGGCTTGTAGTTGATGCCATGCAGCGACTGTTAAATGAAAAGGGCGAGAAGTGGAAGCACACAAAAGACAGGCTCGGCCTGACCCAACAGAGCATCTGTAACCACAATGGTTAATTAAGATTAGCGCATCACTCTGGCGTTCTTTCAGGTACAGAACCATGACCTTCCACAATCTTCCTGGAAGAGGGAATTACAAGATTTAAGGGTTGAGCGAAGAAGCTTGCTCTGTTCGGCCATAGTCGCTAAAATATTACGAACTCCGCTGTCTCATCAAATTAATTCCCTTAGCTGCAGCGAATGCTAATGCAACGCCATATAGCTTTCCGAATGAATAATTGAGTGGAACATCTCAAACTGGAATTAGTTTTCGTTGCGTTGTTGATTCGTCTTAGAGACGCATTAGGCAAAGACAGATCCGTGGTTCCACTGATTTGTATGGCTTGTCTTCGAGTTACGAATGTAGACTGAAGCAATTATTGCAGAATACGGACGACCAGAAGTGGACTTTGCTTGCCTTGTTAATAAACTTTCTCCAATCAGTAATCGATGGGCACAACAACGAAGGGCTCGCCTTACCATGAACATGTCGGAAATGACGGCAGTTTGAACGGAGTAATTTGTAACTTTCTTTCATAGCATGTGACAGTATATAAAAAAAAACAGTAGCATGTTCATGCTCAAACGTGGCATTTTGAATTGAAGTGAATTGCAATTCAAGAACAACTTAACACCCTTCTCACTAAATGGAGTATAAAACTGCGGTGAGGAGGTAGTCAGTATTTCTTTTGATAGAAATACTTTTCTGTGAATGCGTTTAGCCTACTAAGAGAAAAACAAAAATGCCTTACAACTACCAAGTGTTTTATGGTTGCTAATAAAACAGTACTATCTTTTTTGGCATGACACTTCTCAGATTTCACTATAGAAAAATCCTCGGTCCAGATAATAAGAAAATATCAACATTCGAATACAAAATTTTATTGTTATTATTTCTCTGGCATCTCTATGGAGTCCAAGACTCATCGTTAGTGACCCATCTAACCGTTGTTCACACAATCCGCATCATACCTTTCCTTGAGCTTCACCGATAAAGCACTTACAACTACCTCTGGCAATCCATGCTACCCACTCGCCACTCTCCAGGCAAAAGATCTTGTTCTAACACCCTTATTAACCAGCCCATATATAATTTTAATTACTTATGTTTCTTTCGTCTCTTCGTTTTCTCCTATTAGCTAGTTTTGAAGTCCACAAATCGCTAATATATTCTCATAGCATTCATAGACCTTCTACAATCTTTGTCACTCGCCTCCGGACCCTCTCCGCCACTTTCTCAGCCCCACGAAGTTGGGATGATCAGATATGTGCGTGGTAATCCAGATATGTCCTTATAGAGAACCTGCTTTTTAACGAGTTCAACAGCCATGCACTCTGGTGTATTGTTTTGTTTGGCTACCTTCGCAATATGCATTCTAAAATTTAACTTATTGTTCACTCCCTCCCTTCCCCCAAAAATTCCTGGCCTCATCAGTTTCCTGCAGTTCAGTTTCTCCAATATTGGACTATAATTTACACCTGCTGTCTTCGAGCCTCCTTTATGCAGGGGAACTATTTTGCCCTCTTTCCTCTCCCTTTGGTACCTACCCCCAAAACTGAAGGTGATTAAACGGCTGATCAGAGAAGATTCCAATTCTCTTGCACATTCTCATCATATGAGGGATGATATGCCATCTAATTCCATAGCGTGTTCGCATTAAGGTTCTGCAATATTGTAAGTTCCTCCAATTAATCTACCTCCATTGTCACGTTGATCAATGTCATATCCGGCACTGACTTATCCCCACTTGGATGCTACCAGAACTCGGTTTATATATATATATATATATATATATATATATATATATATATATATATATATATATATATATATATATATACTAGGGGGTTACCCCCCCAGTTCTGGACAGTAGGCCGGTTCTCCTTAAATTCTGATGACTCGAATTTTGAAGACTCGACACTCAGAGTAGCCTCTGAGTTTCAAAACGTTTCAAATAACTTGACAAAAAAAAAAGCTTATTTTATATTATAGAGTATATATATATAGGCATCTCAAAACAAATAAGCAAATCCAATATGAAACATGCTTGTGTTTGACTTGAAATGAAATCAGCGAGCATCCCTATGAGCGATGCATCATGTCATATAACGAGTCACCTGTTTGTAGCTGGTAAAAAAAAAAAAAAAAAAAAAAAAAAAAAAAAATGGAGGAATATAATGTACCTAAGTCAGGGCAACTGTGCCAACTGCAAGTGCTACACTCAGTGGACGACCCACCATACTCGCCGAACGTGACTATAAGGTGCTTCGAAGGATAATATGTAAAAACACCGTATTCGTCGGCCGACACGTTGAATACGGAGTTCAGAAAATCAACGGGAACACGAATTTGCGCAAAAACATCCGGAACCGAGGCTCACAACATGGGTTTCCATGGTAGAATCGCAGTGTGCAAACCCCACATTACCTGAACCAACGTGCAGCGTCGTGTACAGTGGGACGTGGATGCTTGGAAAGCTGTGGTATGGAGATTCGAAATTACTCTACATCGTCTACTGAACAGATGAACTGATGTTAGTGTGGCTGATGCCTCGTTGACGTCTCTCACTGGAGTGCGTCGAAGGCGGCGGTGTGAAAGTATGATCCTGTTTTTCTGGTTTGGCTTCAGACCTCTGTTTGTGGAGCTACGAACATTGCGCTCCGAGAGGTCTCTGAACATTCTGAATAATGCAGTGTATCCTACTTTGTGGCGCTTCTACTGAACTGACCATTGCCTCTTTCAGCCAGACAATGCATCGTGTCATAAGGCTGCTGCTGCTGTAACCTTCGTGGTTTGTGGACATGGTTGTTTGTTCCTCACATTATGGTGTCTGTTAACTTCTTTCCATGCAGTTTATATTGAGCTAGCACAACTGAAGGTGAGTTATCCGGTCTCATACGAAGCTGAATGAAATTTCCTCGTAAAGCAGAAACCGTTCATAGAACTTGGGAGTAAAAAAAAATATATAACACACCAACCTCATGTTATTTGAATACTGGTGTATCGAACCAACTCCCAGAGCTTTTTCTCTCTACCAAAGAAAAGAGAGGTAGTCCTAAATGTTTTATACCTTGTTTACCCTTTGGAGTTGGCCTGTGCATAAATAGAGAGTAGCAACTTATTCAGGTCATAAAATTCGTAAAAAGTAATTTTTTTTTCTAATTATATACGCATTGTCATCAATCGCATGCACACAAAAGGAAAGTGTTATGGACAGTTAGTTAGCCATATACAAGACCTGCAAAACAGGATCTTCAAATGCTGATCCTGTTTATCAACATTTTTGCCAATCCCTTAGTTGATAGCTGAACTTCGGGTAATGCGAAATACCATTTTGTGTGTAAAATGGCATTCCGCATTACCTGAAGTTTCTGGTTTATTATCCTAACAAAATAACCATTTTTAAAATATGAAATGTGGATATTATTGGGTTAAAATTTTATTTGTTTGTGTTGATTTCTTGCCGTTCCTATTCATAATAGATTATAGGAGATTAATTAATATTCTTCCCTAGATTGGGAACCAATTGTATCCTTGGAAAATAGGGTACAGCATTTCTAAATATATGAATATATTTAAATTGTGCATAACATTAACCGTACTGTTATCTGCATCAGTGATGTGTGTGTTTTCCAACTTGAAATAATGGTTTGTAACTGCACTCATGTTTGGCACATAGTTTTTCTTAAAATCATAGCTTTACTTTTTCACTGCAAGTTTTGCTAATTATTCTCGTGATATTGAGAAAAGCAGAAGAGGAAAAGGTAGGTGTATGATTATATTTGGCTATCCCTTTAATTAATGTTATTAATTTTGTAAAGCAAATCATCATTAAGTTTATCTTTTTTCAGGAGACCATAAGTTACAATTTTTACTCTGGAGTTTATTTTATTTATTTTTTAGCATAAAGGCTATGTTACATTTTTAATATTTCTAAAATATAATTACATAATTTAATTTAGTAGCAATTAAAGGTGATCCGAAATTCACTGTTATAAACCATATTTGGATTTTGTTTCTTCTAATAACTGATCGATCTAAGCGCGATATTATTTCATTTTCATGTAATTAGAAGCTTATTCTAAATCGGCTGCTTGTTTAGCAGTTTCTTTCACTTCATTGTCAATTTTCCTCTGTCTATCATAGATTTAGGTTTGACAAGTCACTGATGCAATACAGCTTCACGGAAATGGAATTTAATACTTTCTCGAAAGATGTTTCGCTTGATTAGAAGAGCTGCTTACAAGCGGCCGTGTTGTGAAGATACTTTACGCACAAATTTTTGTTGCTTAAGCTTGGATATTTTTACTAAATAGCTTAAGGAAATTACGACTAGGATATACATGAAAATAAATATTAATACACTTCCAATATTTCGGCAACGGCAGGTTACCATTTTCACAGGAACTTAAAAACAAGACATGTGCACGCAAGCACAACAAACAGTAAATGAGGACGAAGCAGGAAGCTATTCTTTCTCCTAAAAGTCCTAATGGTGCCCCCTAGCGGGCAATGTTGGTATTCTTGGGCGATTGGGCTGAAGGTCTTCTGATGTAGGTTTCCCAAATTTGGGGCAGTCTCATGCAACCAAATTTGTTGAGGTTTGGATTGTTTCTCTTTTCATGGAATCAGCTGAGGCTGATTCCATGAAAAGCCTTTCGTATTTGAATTTACTACTGTGTATTATCGTGACTTCTTCCACCGGATTCTATGGCTGGGATCCAGCGCATGGTCTGCAAAACTAGAGTGGCTGTATTGGTGAAACTGGATGTAGTCTTTGTGTTCTGAAATTCTGATATTAGCTGTCCAGCCTGTTTGGCCAAAGTAGGACAGCTTACAGCTGCAAGGGACCTGGTATACACCAGGTAGGTCTAGGGGCGGGGGAGGTTGGTCTTTAGTAGAGCGGATAGGCTATGCCAATTTTTTATATGGTCTGTAACAAGACGTTAAGTCATGTTTTTTTAGGATTTTTGTAATTTTTTCCGAGGTGCCTTGGATATAGGGTATGGTGATGGATTTAGAGTAATCCTTGTTGTGAGGGGGGGAGGGGGGTTTATTGGTTTCCATATTTTTTGGGGGGTAGCCATTGGTTGAGAAAGTGTTGAGAATGTGGTTTAGTTCTGTGGTTATGGCATTGTCATTTGAATAGATAAGTTTAGTCCTGTTGTGTGGTGTCTTAATGACTCCATATTGTTGCGGGGGGGGATTGTTGGTGAATGTATCTGCTGTATGGGTGGGTTTTCTATAGACTGAGAAAACCAAGGTTCCATCAGGCTGTCGGGTGACTAGTGTGTCTAAGAAAGGAAGGCAGTTGTTTTTTTTCTTCTTCCAGGGTGAATTTGATTCTGGGGTGTTGGTTGTTTAAGTGTGTTAGGAAGGAGAGGAGTGCATCGGAGCCATCTGGCCAAATAGCGAACACATCATCAACACAGCGAAGCCAAATGGTTGGGTTTTGTGGGGCAAAGTTTAAATCTTTCTCTTCAAAAGTCTCCATATAAAAGTTGGCCAAGAGTGGGGAGAGTGGAAAACCCATGGCTGTCCCTCTATTTGTTTGTAGAATTTTCCTTGCCAAACAAAACAGCCTGAGTTCACTGTGAACTGAAATTTAGCTTGGATTAGCTCTAAGGATTCTTTGAGTGGGACATTTGTGAATAAGGAGGAGTTCACAATGAGCTCAGGCTGTTTTGTTTGGCAAGGAAAATTCTACAAATAAATAGAGGGACAGCCATGGGTTCTCCACTCTCCCCCACCCTTGGCCAACTTTATATGGAGACTTTTGAAGAGAAAGTCTTCAAAAGAAAACCCACCCATACAGCAGATACATTCACCAACAATCCCCCCCCCCGCAACAATATGGAGTCATTAAGACACCACACAACAGGACTAAACTTATCTATTCAAATGACAATGCCATAACCACAGAACTAAACCACATTCTCAACACTTTCTCAACCAATGGCTACCCCCCAAAAAATATGGAAACCAATAAACCCCCCTCCCCCCCTCACAACAAGGATTACTCTAAATCCATCACCATACCCTATATCCAAGGCACCTCGGAAAAAATTACAAAAATCCTAAAAAAACATGACTTAACGTCTTGTTACAGACCATATAAAAAATTGGCATAGCCTATCCGCTCTACTAAAGACCAACCTCCCCGCCCCTAGACCTACCTGGTGTATACCAGGTCCCTTGCAGCTGTAAGCTGTCCTACTTTGGCCAAACAGGCTGGACAGCTAATATCAGAATTTCAGAACACAAAGACTACATCCAGTTTCACCAATACAGCCACTCTAGTTTTGCAGACCATGCGCTCGATCCCAGCCATAGAATCCGGTGGAAGAAGTCACGATAATACACAGTAGTAAATTCAAATACGAAAGGCTTTTCATGGAATCAGCCTCAGCTGATTCCATGAAAAGAGAAACAATCCAAACCTCAACAAATTTGGTTGCATGAGACTGCCCCAAATTTGGGAAACCTACATCAGAAGACCTTCAGCCCAATCGCCCAAGAATACCAACATTGCCCGCTAGGGGGCACCATTAGGACTTTTAGGAGAAAGAATAGCTTCCTGCTTCGTCCTCATTTACTGTTTGTTGTGCTTGCGTGCACATGTCTTGTTTTTAAGTTCCTGTGAAAATGGTAACCTGCCGTTGCCGAAATATTGGAAGTGTATTAAAATTTATTTTAATGTATATCCTAGTATACGTCGTAATTGCCTTAAGCTATTTAGTAAAAATGCATAACCAACGTCTAAGCCTTTCCACGAGAAATTAAGCTTGGATAAAAGATAAAAACAAGAATATAATTTCTAGTGTAGTATAATTGACACTCTAAATTATCCATAAACTTTAAACCTTAATCCAGAGTATTTTAATAATATACTGATACACCTTTTTCTGTTTCTATATGAAAATGTGTTCTACATTTAGTTTTCAGTATGTTTTATTCTTTGATAAAGAATTACTTAAAATAAGCGTATATATTTTTTCGTCTGTACAATTTGGTATCGATATCTTAACATTTTTCATAGTGTTTGTTAATATACTATTAATATGCAAACGGTTAGAGAATTGTCAACTGACGCAATGTATATTCCTGTATATTATTCGTGGGCTATACCGTCTTACAAAACTCGTTACCTCTTGCGGGCATGTCTCAAACGTTTGATTAGTCCCCGAATCAGTGTTAAGGTCATCAAATCCATAATTAGAGTTCCCTGCCATCTTTCATTAATTTCCGTGGCTGCCAAATCGCGTGATTCTATCACACTCCAAATTTCCTTATCCTGCAATGCCGCCTTTAAAATCCATTGCCTGCGGTTTTTCGAGTAATTTTCTGACACGCATTAACAATAACTGTTAGCTAGGATTTACTTCTACAAATGAGAAATTTCTGAACGGGAAATTCTTCTTAAAATTAATGACAAATGTGCGATAACCATTCAAGTAACTTAAGTGTTTTTGAACACAACTTCTTGTGTGTATTAATAATTACGGAAAATTTTCCAATTTACCATTTTGACGCTAATAACATTCATAATAGTCTTAAGACATAAATCAGCTTCATCTTTAATGCGCACTTTTATTGGCGTTATCTGAATATTCTGTGTGTATTTTTCTTGTAATATTCTGAATCTGCTTATCGCACCTAAAAAGAATGGTATTTTGTAGGGGGGGGGAGCTCCATCATTGTCAGGAATACATTCCATTGAAGGTTACTGAGATCGCATCAGGCACTCGTTTTCAACCAGCATCCCCTTAGTTTTTCTAATATGTAACGAAATTGCAGAATAAGTGTGTGGGGGGGGAACCCCCACTGCGCAATTCATGATGTCCATTCTTATGGATGTCATGAAGTGTTAGAAGAATGTTTCATTCATTCCATACGTTTCACATCAGTCACGTTTTCGAAGCAGGTGAGCCTGTCTAAAGAAATATCTTTTTCTCTTCCGTTTCCAGCCCAATCCACGTGAGAGCTGTCGATGGCGGCGTTCATTTACATGTGTATCCTCTTCGTTTCATATTTCCAATTCAAAGCAGTCGCCTCTTTCCAACGAAAAACAATCAAAACCCCACTACCTGGAAAGCAAACTCTATGTGGGATCATATATATATATGAGAATAATGGCCGGGGTGTTTATAGCCTTAACGTGGGCTGCATGCATCGTACTACTACGTCTAGGGAAAATTCCGAATTACTAGGGAGAGAACATTGATCGCATTTGTGCGTGATTTGCTTGTGGGATTTCGGCACGTGGACATTAAAGGCGTATGAGTCATACCTTTTATATCTATTAAATGCAAAGAGCAACATCTGCTGGTAATAGAGGAAACATTTTAATTTATTAGTCATAAGCATGCATTCTTAATCGGACAAGAAACAACGGGAATTCCAGTGTTCTGCCCCGAGAATATCGATTTTAACCAAATAAATGCAGATGGACCACAATGAATTATGTTTCTTCAGTCTTAAAATATTTTTACCGCATGTTCTTACTAATGTATAACTTGTCATGAATAAAAAGTACTAGTTAAATATTTACCATGATTTATACCATATGTATACGCATTGCTAGTTTAAGACGATCACCGTGCTTGTTTGGAAGGCTTGAGCGATTTGAAGGTACCATTTTTAGCATCTACACTAGGACTGCTACCAGATTACTTAACCTCTTTCCTGCCCATACTAAATATAATCAACCTTACTTAAATATAAAGAGCTAATAAGCTTCATTTCGGCAATGAAAACATTACTTAAAATTTTCATTATGGAAAATACCTAAGAATAGCGATCTGAACTTCCCCCACCTTTTGCAACGAGTCGTCCGGTATTGTACTACGTACTAGGATCACTTGCATTTGCTAACGCTAGTGTCGCCGATACTTTATAGTTTACTATATTCGGCAAGAAACTCTCTGATTCCAATCTTTGAGTTTCTTATTCGGTTTTAAATTCGGTTTCAACCTTTCCTTTGAGTGAAATTCACATTAAATAAAATAAAAAAAATGGTTACTAACAGCGTATGTAAATAACTCGCGCACACCCTGTTCTAAAGAAAACTCAATGCTTTCATGTCCTGGAGGTTATACAGTGTTGTTACGACCTTCTTATTGTCGAACATAATCCCAAGAGGACAAAATAATTCTGTTGCGTAAAGGAGGATCTGAGTCAGTGGTAGCAAATTATAGACCCATTAGTACTGGAAAAGTTGGTCAGAAAGTGAATTCAGGAATGGGTGGATAAGAATATTATACTCTGAGGGACAGCTCGGCTGTAACAATTATAATTGTTACAGCCGAGTTGAATAAAGAGAATGGCCACACGATGATTCTGCTGGATTTTGTAAAGGAGGCGTTGGACTGGATGTCACATGGAACTCTTTTACGTGAACTGCAACAAAAGGAAATAGATATGAAGCTGGTTATATGGATAAGATGGTGGTTGATGGACTGATACCAAAAAATAGTATATGGAATATCACTGGTCACCTGCCAGGAAAAAGCAAGTGACTAGTGGTATGCAGCAGGACTCTGTGCTTGGACCACTCCTGTTTAGTTTGTACCTAAATGATATAGGAAATAATTTGAAGAGGGATATTCAGTTGTTTGCGGGTGATACAAGGTTGGGTAAGGTAATAGTTAATAAAGGTGATGTAGAGAGCTTGCAGGATAATTTAAATAGGCTGACAGTATGGACAGAACATAATGAATGTCAATTTAATGTGGAAACGTGTAAAGTTGTGCATTTTGGGATCCAAAGATTACAGATCTTTATAAAGCATTGATACGACCACATCCGGATTACTGTGCTCAGGTCTGGTCACCTGGATTTCTTGGGAATGAGGAAGTGGTGGATTGGATCCAGAGGTGAGTGATCTGTGGAATGCTTCCTATGAGGGAACTGTACTTGAGGAAATTGATGAAGCCAGGGGACCTGTGGGCAGTAGTAGATGGAGAGGATGTTTAGAAGACGTATTGCTAAAGTAGCCAGAGTAGTTCACAGGATTACTTGGTTATTGAAGAATACACTAACAAACAGAAGTAAGGGAAGTTATCATTCCTCTTTATAAAGCATTGATATGACCATATCTGGATTACTGTGGTGAGGTCTGGTCACCTGGGAAATTTCTTGGGAATGAGGACGTGCGGATTGGATCCAGAGGCAAGTGATCTGTGGCATGCTTCCCATGAGGATAGATTGAGGGTTTGTGGATTGCAAAAGTTGGTTGATAGGCAAACAAAACGGGGGGGGGGATATGATGGAAAAGGTTGCTTAAGGGATTTTATAGGACAGATGCAGGTGGAGATGTTTCAGCACTTGACCAGAGTGGACAGAATTGAGGTCATCTCTGGAAGTATGCCACAGATCACTCTACAAGCGAGACTAGATTCTGCTTGTAGAGAATTCTATTCATATAGCATGGGTTGCCTGAGTCAGTTGTGAGCTCTTGTCTGTTAATAGATTCAAGGAGAGGTAAGATAGATATTGTGTTTGGGTCTCCCACGATGAGCCTTAAGACTCCATGGAAATTGTTTCATCTCCGAACAAACTAGTAATAAATAAATGTAAATGTTTGGATTGGTTGGATGAACTGCTTCTAACAGTTCCATGTTTATTCTCTAGATCAGAGATTCCATATCATCTAACCCTTAGTCCAGTTGCGGTGTTAATGTACTATAGATCGACAAACTTTCTTGACGAGAGTCATAAAATATATAAATAAGCCAATAGAGCATTAATTTTCGCCTGTAGTAGTCCAAAATTCCATGTTTTAACTGTATTGCACAAATAAAAATTGTTGCCTTATTATATTTATGTATTCAATTTCAGCCGTTGTTTTAACATTAATGGTTTATTAAGGGCCGATGGTTTATTAAACCTCTGGTTTGACTTCTGTGAAGAAAAAATGAATCAAGAGGAGAGTATTATCGAAGTGAAGAGAAAATCTCCTCCATGGTTAAGAATAATCGTAACACATTAAAGATGAATTTGCTACTTTGAAACAAGATTTTGCCTCATTTTTTTAATAATACTATTGTTAAAAGGAAAGAGCCGTGGCGATATTGACATACTCCTTGTTGAAAGAGAAGGGGTTGTGTGCGTAAGTGGGAGGGAGAAAACGGGAGAGATAAAGATAAGGATAGTAGTACGCACGTGCCAATCCATTTAAACGCACGTAAAACACGAACTAAAGTCGATAGTTTACGCCCAACACGCTGCTATTGATTAGATATCCCCCAGTCTCTAAATAGGGCGCTTTACGACCAAAATGCTAATAACAAGGCGGCCCATAACAGTCCGTTGGGGATAGCGTCTGTAGTAAAATAGCTCGTGCATCTTAACACCACTGAGGTTGAAGACATTTATTACTAAATTGGCTTGGACGTTGGTTCTCTCCGAAGAGCGAGAACACTGCGACAAAAGCCATATATTCCACCCTTGTTAGAGGAAACACCACGATTGGGAATACTTACTCGGTGGCAGAGTGTGCCACGAATAAGAATGGAATGGCATTGCTTAAGGCTGCTCCCCTCACTCTAAGGATCAATTAGAAAGGAAATAACGCAGATCCAGTTACATTTATAGCACTTCTGTCAAGTCCGTGGACTCTCTTCATCGAACTTGTGGTTATGGCACTCTTACAAAATTTGAAATCCACTGCGAAAGTACGTACTCTTCAAGGAAACCTAAATGTCTATTTATCTGAGATTTTACAACATTCTTAACCAATTTCGCATGGAATTTATTTCTTTAGTACACATTTTATCATTACTCTTTTTTTTTAATATTTCGCCTAGGAATTTGCCCATACTTTCCATTTGTGTAGATACAAGTTGATGAGTAATTGAATTCAACTGTGTATTCAATTTTACATCCAGAGTCCATCCGCCGAGAAAGAGCTTTGAAATCTCCCTAGGAACTGAGATCCCCAGTTTTATTATCATTGTTTTTGTTATTCGGAAATGCAATTTAAACCACTTTGTAGTTTAGACACAGTAACTTGAAGCATTCAGATGACTTCGTAAATCACACTTTGCCATTGTATTCCATCGAATACTTAGTGTAGCTCTGTGAGAAAAGCCCTTAATAATTAAATGTATTTAAAAAAATAATTGCAAATGGGTGATTCGAATGGCTGAAGAAACTAAAGCTATGAAGCAGTTATATCTGTTAGTTGCGTGTGTTCTTTGGCTGTTTTGTTGATGAACAATCAAGGATGTTTGATCTTGGAACTAGTCTTGATTTCCTTCTTATGACATCTGACAGATGTACAGATAGCGAATTACTTGCTTCAAGTGCCTCAAAGGAAAACACAAAAGTGGCATCCTCACTTCGGGAATTTGTTTCTCAAACAGGGCATCTCAGTGGGCGAAGTTTTTTTTTTTATTATTATTATTTGAAGAGATGTAGGAAAAAGTAATGATTGATAAAAATGTCACCTCAGACTGAATAACAAGCTTGTGTATTTGAAATAGGGAGATTCTGGCAAAGCTGCAGGAAGTCCTGTAGGGTTGCTGTCACTTCCATAGCAATCTCGGAGTAAATTGACCCAATGATGATATTTAATTGGTAGTTTGAGTAATTTGCTGTTCACTTTATGAAGTATGTATACAAATGGTTTGTTGCAATTCTTATCCAACTTTGGAAGTTCAATTTGAAACATGCGTGCGCGCGCACGCACACACAGATCTCTGAATGGAAATGTGCATGAGAAACTTTAGTAAAACATAGATCTTAAATCTTTGAAAATATCTTTTAATATATAAAAATCAGATCCTTATGGTATCCACATAATACCCCCAGAATATAAGGAAAACTCCCCCCCCCCCTTTTCCATCACAGGCAAAAAAAAAAAAATTTCCTAAGTCTCTTTTCAACAAATTCAGACTATCTTGGCATTTTCCGAAGCAGAATATATATATATATATTTTTTTTTTTTATTTTAAAAAGGGAAATATCAGTACGGTAATGTCGAGAAGCCGTCACTTAGAATTCCAGAGCATCGTAAACCCTGGTGACAGTGAATTTTATTAAAACTGCCTGCCTTTGGAAAGTCAGCGTATATTAACTCCGACGGCTGAAAGCGAAAACGTTTAACTTCGCAGACCGTAATTAGTGTTGTTCGTATATTTGAAGAGCATTTCCAGACGCACGCCAGCATGTTGTTTCGTACATACACAATGATTAAGTCTGCGAAATGAAATTAGGCCGCCTGAATTATTTTTAAACTTCATTCACCATCTTCCCTACGCATAAAAAGAAGGGAGCGGCGCGCATTGAGAAACTATTTGAACTAAATAATGCTTCGAGATTGTTTGATGTGTTAGGACCTTTTGGAGGGAATTTTAAATGCTTGTGTGTTTTGACCGGGGTGTGGGAATAAATTAACACAGTGTAAACAGCACTTATCTTATGTACACATGCGTTCAAAGTGGAGTGGGAAGTCGTGTTGTACAAACAAACGTAGGTTCCACGACACAAGCACCCTTTAACAAACAGAGGGAGGAGAAACTGCTTGTCTTAATTGCATCCTTCGTCTCCGACGAGCCGGCGACCTTGCCTTAAAGCAACGCTAAACATACGGAAATCGAAAACAGAAGAAGAAATTGCAGTCAACGAACGTTCCCACTTTGAAGAGCGCACGCACCTGCACACCAACCAGATAGGGGAGAAAAGGATCATGATTTTCTTACGTTCATGCGCGACAATTTGGGTAGATGTTTGAACTTTGCCGATGACTTCTCTTTATTGTCGCTTGCGCAGTGTTATATGTACACTCACACAGGAACTTAACGGTCGTTCTATAATTTATTGCATACGAAACGAAAATTCAAATTGGCTAAAAATAATTCACAGGTAAGAACAAATTCTTGGCATCGTTAAAGAACAGTTGCAGAGATCTGTCTTCCAATCTCAGCACTTAGCTGTAAAGCTGTCAGAAACTATTCTGATCCGCTTGTCGATTGGCACGAGGTTGAGATTTGCTGAGGAAATGTGTTGCAAGGGACGGGGATTTGCACCAAGTTGCGATCCAAATTACCTGCGGGAGAGTGGAGAAGAAATGAGAGATGTGAAGAGGATTTTCAGAATATTCCCATAAACCTGCCCACACGCCATCCCTTAGTTTTATTTTAGAAGTGGAGAGAAATCGAGCCACTTAGATTTGCACATTAAGCTGCCGAGGAAAAGGCTACTTTCTAGATTAGCCAGATCACAAATGGAATCGATTTGAGGCAAGAATGCACAAATCGGAAAAAAAATGATTTTGATTCCTTTTACTGATTTATTCCATTTTTTTTTTTTTTTCGATTTTCCTTCAAGTTTTCAAACAGGATATATAAGTTAAAATAAAACTAATTTACAGAATATCGGGCTACATTTATCTTAAAAAATCTTTCGTGTTAGAGAGATTTTTTGAAACATTTTGGTACAAAATGTTTATTGCGAAATACTTTTAGGAATTGCACCATTTTAAGAAATCTTCATGTCATTCAAGTGCGAGAATATGAACAGAGTATCACCATTTCCTTAAGTACAGAGAATAAACAACTGTAGTTTGCATTCTGTCCACCAGGTGAGTCAAAATTGCTTGACCATGTTAATATGAACGCATGAAGAAATTGACTACTGAATTTATTAAATGCACACTCTGTTGTTTTTCATCCAGTTTGCGTGTTTACACGCAAATAATAACGGGATAAATCTCGCCGCTTCACCACTCTTGGTAATCTCTCTCCTCCTGTTTTTGTGTGTGTGATCATCACCCTTGCTAGAATTTTCATCGTGTGATGGCGGTCGAGAATGAAGAATTTTAAGCTGTTGGCAAGGGACGCGCACTTTACGTGTCCACTGCGAGTTTTTCCAATCGTCGTTGGCAGAGCTCGACCAAACCATCTGTCTTCTCATGAATCTCTCAGTCCTTATCACCCACTTTACCCCTCCCCCGCCCCCTATTTTTGACAACAGCTGCAACTCCCGTTAACTCCGCCTGCGGGAAATGCGGTGTAGGGGATGGTGGTCGGTATACTGCGGCAGAGTAAAAGGGGATACCTTAGAGTAAAGAAAGAAAAAAAAAAGAAGTGAAATAAATAAATAAAACAAAGCTCACGTTTTGTCGGTAGCATTATTGCATGCGAACTAATATTTGCGGTCACGAAAGAGAAGTATGCAACAGTACGTGAACTGGTGAGTTATTTTGTTTGTTTGTTTTAAACTATGGTGCTGAAAGAGATTAACATCTGGTTACTTACCAAAGTCCCCTGTAGCATCTTTCGTGATTATTACGATTTCAAGGAACTTAATGAATTCATACTTGCATTCAGTGTTTCTGATAATATTCTGTGCTTCTAGCAATTAATTCTAAGTGCGGGATATTTTAAAGATGATTTTTCTACTCCTTGTATTGTACTGTTGCGAGACTAATCACAATGTTTTAGTTAGTGTATTTATAGCCGCACCATTCTTACATTTTATGATTTGATCTGAAATGCACTCAAGATAGCTGTGACATATCTGACTTTCTTCAGTGGTTAAGGTTGTTCATTAGCACAGCAATAATGATGCAATATTCGCTCTTCGGTTGGAAAGACCGTGATTTGAATTCCACCTAGAATGCGAGGAATCTATATCAAGACTTTTTAAATTGAAAATGGGTTACCAGATCTCATACGGAAGGTATTTCCTCTAGGAAACGGGTTTTTCATTCCACAAAACCTACAAGCTGGCAGGAGATAATAGCTTGGGTGATTCTAAGCAAACTAAACTGTTATATAAGAGGAATATGAACTTGGGATCTAACTATTAAACACAAGTGAATACCGGAATGCACTTAAAATCAGCATACTTTCGTATGCTGATTTTAAAATATAAGAAAGATATCAGTATTTAAAATATGCATGGCGAAACTCTAGGTGAATATTAGTACTCAGAGAATTCTTAGCATTGATTCTCTCCTTAATTTTTTCACTCACATTTACGTGAGATCTATATTCTGTACTATAATTCTGTATTGTACGTGACAGAACTATATTCTGTACAACAATGATTATGTTCTTACTGGAGATGTGGATTAGTTTGAATCCTTACACATTCTCTTGTTCATCCTGTGAGGAATTTCTTATATAACCGAGAATTTGATTTTAAACCAAGGAAAAAAAAAAGCATACTGACACGGGAACTATGGACAGAAATAGAGGAAGAGACAGTGCATTTCAAGGAGTTGCCATCTTAAATATTAGAGAAGACATCACTTCAGTTGCTCTTGACTTCTCTCATCTCTATTCTATATATATATATAGGGTGGGGGGATCTGTAAGCACCGAATGTTTGGTCTTAAATTACAGCTAGCTATTATAAAGCATGCCATTATTATTAATTGGGTGTTTCTGTTGATAAATGAGCGATAATTATCGCATGCATGCATGGGGAGAAGAGAGGGCCGAGACAATGAACTGTTTTTAGAGGCATAAAATGGATTCATTAGTCAGTTATCGGAGTTTATAGCCAGCCGAGGTGGGAATTACCACTACTGACTGCAAATAAATTTGCACATACACTCTAAAGAACTTCCAATGATAACATATTTCAGAATGGAGGGTTTAGCGTTCTAAATCGGCAGCATGTCGATGACAAATTAATCTTGTAGTGTCTCATACAAACTAGTTGGAAACGTTAAATTCCTTGGTGGCCAACGACGTTTGTTTCATACACCAACAGGAATCATTCTACTATCATCTTTATGCCTTTAAAAATGTTCCGTTTTAGCAAGGGAATACCCCCATTGCACTCCTATATACACACACACGCGCTACAGCTGTCTGTCTGCAGTCCCAGTTCTACAAACAAAGCTCATGTTTCTTGCAGGGGAAAGAATTCTCCTTTTATCCTTTATTATAGCTCACTATAGCGCTCCGCATTCATTGTCCGACTGCACACGAAAGGTTTGCATGGTAAGGACTCGGTCCGCTTCCGTGACTCTTGTGTTCGTTCGCCATGCTTCACTGGGCCGCCTATAATGAGCTGTAGCTGCGAAACAGACAACACGTGAGAGGCAGAGAACGCCAGAACAGCAAGGAAGAAGATCGAAAACATCCATCACAATTAGAGATCTTTCCTCGTGCTTTAAAGCGAGGGATGGGAAGCGCACACGGGATGAATCGGTTTTTTTTTTTTTTTCCCCTGTTTTCTTTGATGGACTTGTGTCACTGCACTGCACTCTATAAGAAATAATGGGTATATTAGAAAGGGGAAGAATGAAACTGTAATGATCATCATTGTAACCCAGCTTGTCGCCTCTGGATTGAAACAGCTCTGATCTGCATCCCTGTTAACAGAAGGAAGCGTTCCGAGAAAATTTTTTCATTGATTACATAGACGAAATTTATTAATCTACTTTTATTTATTATTTTTAATATAAGGAATCTAAGAAAAACTCGAGTATCCTTTTTATGAAATAGGGTTATTTAGAGCAGATCAACCAGTGGGAAATCTAAGTATAAAACAAATGAAAAATAACTGACTTTTTTTTGGTGGTTGCTACCCTCGAAAGGTATATACCTACAGTACCTTCATATTGTTTAAATACCAGATCTCAGTTTTACTAATTTCAAATTCGTGCCTTTTTAGTGAGTGTTGTTGAGTTTTATCCAACAAGAACAGAAAAGATTGTATTCATTTATAATTAGACTGTTATAACAATCTTCCACCTCTCTGTCTATCACTGATTCCTTCGTTGCTTGTCATCCTGTTTCTTGAGTACTGTCTTTAACTGCACATCTGCCAGTAGGGATGTCCTGTTTTAGGAGTCATTCTGTTTTCCAGAAAAAATTTTCCTGCTAGATTCTGCAGGGTTGGCAGACCCACATGAGACTGGCTTTAGGAGAGAAGAAAGGCAAGAAGGAAGAAATGTATTTACTGTCCTGAAGGGGAGGTTCGATTTAGGGAGATAGTTTTGAATAGTCTAGGAAATTCTCCCTAGGATACATATGTTGTTTGATGGGTCCTTCCACTTTGGGGGAGGGGGAGACAATACCCTAAAATGGATTTGTCCACTCTCTGGGCTAGACCATTTTTCACTTTTTAATTTATTTTTATTTTTCAATTTTTTTGTAAAATACTTTTTATGCAGTTACAAAAGGGTTAGTTAGCGTTAAGTGTTAGCCTTTTTTGCGTCCAGAGAGTGACTTAGAGATTAATGTTCAGGTGGGAAAGATGGCACGCGAAAAAAACTTTTTATGGTGGTATTATCCTTAGTAAAAGCAGTTGTCTTTTGAAAGGAACATTGCTTGGAGATATATCACTGTTATAGGAAAAAAGGGGGGGCTATAGGGGCAGGGTTTCGTTAATGTGATGTTAGACAGGTAAAATCAATTGGAACTGGAAAAGAAATTCGGGGATTATAAAAAGGGAATTACTGGAAGTAAAAATAGAATTCAAATACCATATGTGATATTTGAATTCAATTAATAGGTATACAGGAGTTGAGTTTTCTTGCTCCCTTCTGTTGGTATGTCTTGTAAATATAATCCTTGTTCCTTTGTTAGTGTGGGCACGTTTAAATTTGTTGCTATCAGTCCAGATTTGGCTGGCCATTATGCATTTGTAGAAATGATTTTTTGTTTCCTTAAGTAGACAAAAAACACAACTTATAGTGTCAAGTGTTTTCCATTTTTGAAGTTTTGTTTTCACTTGCAGGATACTGTGCAGTTTCCTTGAGTTGAAATTGTGTCTGGAGGGGGTAGGTTAGTTCTAGTTACTGATGTTCTTCCTTTTTTACCTGTCCGAATATGTTTTTCTAGTATTTAAAGCTTTTTTTTTCGCTTGGTTATAAATTAAAGATGTCAAGAAAAACGGATTTGGTTAAAGGATTAAACAAGAATATAATTTCTTGGCATCTTTCATTTTTATATTATTTTGTCATGCTCTTTGCTTTCTTTCCTGCGGTTTTGTCTATTAAAGGTTTCTGAGATCTTTGTAATTTTTACTGCTTGTTTACAGAATATCAGATGACGTTTCTGGCATTCTCGGATGTTTCGACTTTCCTATTCTCTCTGTACTTTTTTTACTTATTTTTGTTTACCTTTGGTTGTTTTTTGTTCCAGAAAAAGTGTATATGATGTCTTCTATTCTCTTTGTGTTTTGCTAATAGGAAAGGGGGTTGTATAGTATTTTATTACGGAGGTCATTAAGTGTTTAATAATCTATGCTTTTTTTCAGTGACAGATTCCCAGGTTTTTTTTATGCAGGTGATTTGTTTTTCAGTCATTTCCTTTTCATTACACATATGAAGTACCATATTACTTGATAGTACCTTCATACGGTGGGTGGGCTAAGGAGTTTTCCACTTTTTAAATTTATTTTTAACTAGTCCGGAAACCCTGCTCTAGAGACCAACCTTGGAACCTTTTTCAAGCCACTTCACTCTACAGTGAACGAGACGGTCGTCTCACACACAGCGATAAAATTCATCTCCCATCTGAAAACCATCGCACACATCCATATCCATGGTGGGATTCGAACCTGCAACCTGTTGGAGAGCCGATAAGTTAACCACGCTGCAAACCACTGCGTTTCTTAATGTTACTCTTATACACTCATGTTCATATAAAATCGCTTCACCTGCTGTATCCATGTTTTTTTTGTTTGTTTTTTTGTAATTAAATTTGAATGCCTATTTGAAAAGTGATAATAACACGATAATTGTCACAAATAATGAAGAAGGTAATATAACATTTTTATTTTTAATTAATATTTGGCTCTTTGGACAAGATTTGACATAATTAGGAAATGACAACAAACTTCACAAATTTGCAAATATTTCAAAATGGAGTGGACAGGATATTTTTATTAGAAAAACAAATACTTGTATCAAAACTTAGTTCAACTATACAGTTTTACTTAACATTCAAAGCTAAAAATTCACTTTTTGCTGTTTAGACTTCATTGGTCCTCCTCTTTACCTTTATTAACCTGTCATCAGCAGGGCATTGACAAAATCAATTTCCTGAAAGATGCATAATATCCTTATAATGGCTTCTTGGTACTTCCGAAGTGTTTTTGGCTTCTTCTTGAGTATTTCAGTTTCCATTAGTACTAGAAATTCTCAATGGAATTGAGATCTGGACTGATTCCTGGCCACGGTAGTCGCTGAATCGAGTGTTCATTGAGCCACTTATTAACCTGCAACAAAAATTAAAACTTTTTAAGTACTAAACTTCGTATGGTACATTTTAAGGTTATAATAAGCATTGCTTACACTTTTTGTCCTATGACAAGGGACAGAGTCATGCTGAAAGATGCAGTTCGTCGTTACTGTAAAGTGGTCTCTAATAGTAGGCAGCAAGTCTTCTAAAATTTTTCGAATCGCACTTTCTGCGAGGTGTTAACTGGCCGTAACTAACCATACTGATCTCAGCACCAAAATGCAAAAACTAGTTCTTGCTGCCTATTTATAGCATAAAAAAATCTGACCCAATAGCAGATTATTACATTTGATAGAAACCTGTGGGAATGATAGATGAAGCAATAAAATGAAATATCTAATGATAAACCGATAAAATGACCATTTAACTACTAAAAACGTCCGCGCGGTTAGCCTAGTGGCTATGCGCTTCGCAACCAGCCTGTGGAAGGAGTGTCCTAGGTTCGATTCCTGTCGACCACGTGATGAGCTTATGGATCTTCCTCAGCCATAGCCAAGTTAGCCGGTCTTGGGCGTGGACAGCAGGGTTTTTCTCTCCAGTTTATCTGCGGTTTTTCATCCCGCAAGCAGGTAAACCGGCCCCGTGAACACAGGCTACAATCAAAAATACATACTCAACCAGTCCTGAGGGGCGGGGCAGAATCCCCACGAATAAATAAATAAAAAACTACTAAAAAGCATTATGTAAGCTGATGCGGTTTCTGTGAACACGAGTGTATTGTGAAAATTTCTTCCACAGAGTGGAATTTTTTAAGTATATAATTTCGATTTTTTTTTTTTTTCTGCAAATGGTTCGATTAAAGTAGAAATTGAGATGAATCGGCAAAATTTTGTAAATATATCGAAACCCAAATTTTAGTCAAATTCTTGTCGTCAGAAATAACTTATACGAACAGAAAATGAATCTAATAGATGTTTACGCATTAAAAAATCCCTTTACATGACACTGAAACATGACTAGGAAGAGAAAAATCAATAAATAAAATAAAAAAACTGAACCAGTTAAAATAAACAGCGAAAAATAATACCGCCTTGAAATTTCCTTTAACCAAGAATCAATATTAATTTTGCATTTCCCATTTGTCTTTTCTTTTTCTTCATACAACACAAATCAAAATTATTTGAAGATACGTTCACGAGGCACGCGATCATTCATTTCATTTGTTGCACGCAATCTTGTGAATGTTCCATAATTTCTAATGGAGACGATTTAGTACGGATCCTACATTATCTTGGCAATTATGGAGTTCCAGACACTTCTAAATTTGCAAGAACCGAGTTAAAGAGTTATTATTCTTAAGTAGCGGCTTCGTGAACATTGCTCATATGCGGTTTATTGATACCTGATCTCGCTTTTTTTTTTTTTTTATTATTATTATTTTTTTTAAGATAAACTGCTTGCTTAGTATTACAGATTGTCGTGGCATATTCAGTCAGCTACATAAACTGAATAGGTTGGTATCATTCCGTACCTTTTTAACAGAAGCTACCTGTAAACTTTTTTTGAGGCCATTTAAAATCAATACGTCAACTAAAGGCACAGTATTTTAAAATTATTTCTACTTGTTTCAAGGCAATGTGCTGTGTTTATGTGCAAGTTTGCTACAATTAATCAACATTTATTATTTAATATTTTTAGTGACTATGATCATATTTTTTCGCTGAATAACGTAACAGGAAACATTCCGAAAGGAGCGTTTCCTTTTGCATAGAATCACTTCTTCACCCATAATATGGCCAGATGATATGTGATTTTTAACATTCTTTTATGATGAAAAAAATAAACAATAATAATCAAATTCTGAACGATCTAATCTCATCTTCTTTTCCCTCTTTTACCTTGCGGTGTCGAGGGTTTATTAATCATCTGACCTCAAACCGTTCACAGGATAAGCTCTTGAACCGAATATCAAATTCCGAAAGAAATTAAAACCGACCAACATACATGGGAAGAAAAGAACTTCACATATCAGGGAGGGAGCTAATGATGATGCTGACGGTGGAAGCAACAGGGTTGAATGAGACTACATTCTAATCTAAACGTTCTAATCTCAGTTATTCAATCCTTTCTTCTGTTTCGCATTTCTGTAAATACGACGGGTTTCCGAAAAGTAAGGTTATTTTATTGCTATTATTATTAATGGTGAAAGGGGACGAGATAAAACACAGTGGACAGATAGACCCGTTAATAACTCTTAAAAAGGTGGCCATTGCAGTGTGGCGCTACTTCGCCTCACAGCTAATTCCAGTTGCAAGATGGCGGCTACAGTGCGAGTGTGGTCCAATACAGGTGCCGGTGAAGTTATTCGTATTTTGCAAGCAGAAGAGGCTTCACCAAGTGACATTCACCGTGAACTGGTCGCTGTGTATGGCAAAAGATTATGTCAAAGAAGCAGGAGTGTTTTTGGTGCAGTGAATTTAAAGGAGGCCGTAGTGACATTGAAGATCGACATCGGGCGGGCTTTCCTAGAGCAAGACAGAAGACATTTCTCGCATTAAGGGCGTCGTTCTTGAAATGAAATTGCACAAGTGGTGAACTTTAAGTCCACTATTTATAAAATTGTTCACAATGTCCTTGGTTTTCGAACGTGTTTTCCCGCTGGGTGTCCGGACAATTGTCAGAGGAGCACAAGGGGATGAGTCTGGAGAGTCTATTGCTATACAGCGACAAAGGCTAGGATTTTCTCGCTCGCCTAGTCACAGGACACGAAATGTGGGTTCATCACTTTACTCCGGAAAGCAAACTACACTCCATGACCTAGAAACATCCGCAGTCTCCTGTGCGCAAAAAATTCAAAACTGTTCCCACTGTTCGAAAAGTCATGGCTAGTGTTCTGCTGGTGGACTTCTTGCCAGAACAATCAATGCAGAGCTTTACTGTGCAACGTTGGACAAAGTCAACATTCCACGCAAATTACCGGGAACCCTGACAAATGGCGTGATTTGGGTACACAACAACGGTACCCCACACATACAGCGCATGCCACTCGTGAGGAGTTGCGCAGTAATCGTTGGGAAACTCTGTCACATCTCTTCCCCCCCCCCCCCCCTACAGCTCAGATTTAGCTCCTTCAGACTTCCATTTGTTCGATGCCCTCCCGGATGGCATTTCACTACAGATGAGGAAGTTCATCAGGCGGTGCGATGTTGGTTACTGAGTGTGGGCACGGGCTTCTTCAGTACTGGTATTGATAAACTGGTCTATCGTTGGGACAAGTGCATCAATAAATTTGGAGACTTTGTGTTGAAGGTGCTTGCTCACTTATTTCCTTGTGTATAATTTCAACTTCCAATTATTAAGCACCCTCAAAAAAAAAAAAAAAATGCTACCTTACTTTACTTTTCGGAAATCCCTCGTGCTGTTAATGCATTTCTGGTTAAGATAACAATCTCATTTCTTAGGATAAGTTGTCTTTCATGGACAGCTAATTATCGCCATTTTTTATTTTTTTTCTCTTGTGCGGGATCTCTCATCTTTTGGCTTACGAAGTTTATGTTTGTAATGTCTGTTACTTTGTTAATTGTCGTCCTCCCTTTTGGATTGTGCTTCTTTCATCTGTCCATCTTTAAGAAGTCTCCATCGACTGAGCTATGGAGACTCCTAAGGGACTTCACCATATCTAATGTATATATTTTAGATATGGTGAATGGACCTAAGTAGTTAAAAGTACTTATTGTTACTTCCTCTGCTTCTTCGGCGCTGATGCGATATAGGGTTCGGCACCACTTGTGATTGGTTGATTAATAAAATTAATATTATGAAAATAATCAATCCTTCGCGTAAGGATAAATGTTCAATCACCATCATGCGATGATTATATACTTTGTTATCGAAACAGAACAAAATGATAACAAAACTAGAAAAAAAAAATAAGATGTTAGTTAACAAAATAAAAATCGTTGTTTTTATTTTGTTAACTAACATCTTTATATTTTTCGCTTTTTTTTTCCTAGTTTTGTTATCATTTTGTTCTGTTTCGATAACAAAGTATATAATCATCGCATGATGGTGATTGAACATTTATCCTTACGCGAAGGATTGATTATTTTCATAATATTAATTTTATTAATCAACCAATCATAAGTGGTGCCGAACCCTATATCGCATCAGCGCTGTTTTTGGACAAATGCAAACAAACGTTGTTCTCGTTCTAATCAGACCTATAAAAATTAACGCACGCAACAAGAAACATCACCCTGCCTTAACAATATTTTTCTTTTTTAATAATCCTCTCATAACTCGCTCTGCAGTCTCCATTGTCGCCCGACCTTATTCCGCAGTCTGCACGCCACAACCTTTACCAACTTGTCGATGACCGTCGATAACCCTCGTCAGACGTCGTCTAAGCGGGGCGAAATTAGAGAGATGTATGTTTAGATGGCTTGGGAGTCCTTTGTTGTTTGCTTGTCATCCGAACAACCTGGTGAAACAAGCAGGATGGGTCCCGCAAGTGTGGGAACTGCTTAACAACGAGCAGACAGCGCTTGTTGAACAAGAAGGGGAAATGCTGACAGCCCGTCTAAGGCGAGGACACGTCAATGGCCCTTCTTTCTTCGGGGGTCGACCGAAAGCATACAGCTCGCTAAGAGACCTTCAAAAGCTTATCTTCTTTCCTCTCATTATCGTAGTTGGAGAATTACCAGACAACCATCACTAGCTAATTGGATTTATTCATTTTTTTTAATTGTCCAAATTTCATGTATATCGTATGTCAACAGTGACTGCAACTCTTATTGGAATTTTGCTTGTGGAGCACGGAAAAGAAAATATTTGGTTTGAACAATACACAAGTGTTAAATGTTACATAATAGAAAATGCTCTTACACACTTCGATCCGTGCATCTTGTAGATCTTGTTCTGAATCTGATAATGATAAATAAATCATCCACGTGTAGTATATCTCATGGTTTGCAATTTTCTTTCAGTGCTTCTAGAATTGCAAAAGTGTGCTCAGAATCGATCCCTTGATGTTAAGGTAGGCTTACATCAAGGGATCGATTCTGAGCACACTTGTATGTCAAAATACTTTATCACTACACTTTATTGCCATTTTCGGACTCTCGTATGTTGCTGTAAATATTTTCTGTCATTTCTTTCCTTCGTAATGTCCAGAATGACAACCCTTATCACCCTTCCATGACTTTGTTTTCATCCATAACACCTAACTTATATCTGCTCACTTTTTCTTAGAGCCTGAATCCGTCTATTCATCCAGATATTAACTTACAAACTTCGATTAAACCGCCTTTCCGTCTCCTGTTCGTTAGATTCGACAGGTTACCGCCAACCAATCGATTTTTATCTGACAACTCTCCCTCTCCACGCGCTAGTGGATCTTCGGTTGACATTCATTAAAAATCTGGGCTATCATCACAGCTTTGAGCCGTAATCTAATATTAGCCTGACCAGTGACTTGTATGAGGTTATCATAACTTTTTTCATTTCTTTCAAGGGAGGCTTCGTTTAATTAAACTTACAGTCTGCTGAGCTTTAATGATAGTTTCACAAATGATTTCTGAACTTCTATTCCCTGTCGACCAAAAATATCCAATCTTTACATTCATCAACTCTATCTAAAGCTTGTCAATTCAACCTGTATCCATCTAATGCTAGCTTCTTACCAGACTGCATATGCACTTATTCACAGTAAATATAGATTCCACTGTCATGTTCACCTCCCTGTCTTTCGAAACATTCTATAAAGATTGAAGTCATCCGAACACTTCGGATGACTTCAATTCTATTCTGCTCAGCTTTACATCATCTGCAAAAAGATTTTTTAGGATTCGTTTTTTAGTATATCTTTATTTAATATCTCTCTCTCTAAGTATTGCATACGCATCATTAAATAAACATCTTCACTAAAAATGCTTCGACCTAGAATGTTTTAGTTTAGCAGTAATTTCGAAGCTTAGGCTTTCGAATCATTGTCGGATTGGAGAAGGTTGGATATTAGCAAACTGGGTATCTTAGCGCCTAAAACAATGAACTTTGACACAAATGAAAATTAGAATATGTATATTTAATAAAGATATAATGATACATATTACAGAGAAATAATAAGACATACTTGCATTTCAGTAATGTGTTTCACTTCATCTTACTGCTCATGAGGTATACGTTTCCTGTAAATCAACCTCATAACAAACCTCATAAGGATGTTCATTAAGTATCGCTGCAAGAACAGTTAAAATGAATGATAATTATTGCTCATGAAGATGCAGGAATAGCGACTTATAGTGATAACCTAATATTCATTGGATGACCAAGGACACGTTGTCCTGATGAAAAAAGCATACGCATCCTGTATAAAAATATTATATTATAAAATCTAGATGATTAATATCAACGGAAAAATCAAAAACTATGGCCTTTAAAGGACACGATCCAGCAAGAACTAAAATGTTATTAGATAACAAGATCTTAGAACAGGTGAATTCATTTAACTACCTAGGATGTATGATCACTTATGAAAATGAAAAAGATATAAACATAAAAATTGCAAAATATTTAAAAATAACAGGAGTAATTAACTCTATATTTAAACCAAACCTAGTTCAAAAACAAACCAGGCTAAAAGTATACAATACATTAGCCCTACCGGTCTTAATGTATGGAAGCGAAATCTGGACAATAAAACAAAAAGACAAACAAAGATTAACAACAGCAGAAATGAAGTTTATGAGAAAAACTGCAAAGTATACCCTATTTGATCACAAAAGAAACGAAGATATTATGAAAGAATTAAACCAAGAACCAGTAATTGAAAAAATTAAAAAATATAAACATAGATGGATGGAACACGTTCAAAGAATGAAAACAGAAAGATTACCAAAACAAGCCTTAAAGTACAAGCCATTAGGAAAAAGAAAACCAGGACGTCCTCTTAAACGATTCAACGATGACTTCTAAGGCCGGAACAGGCCATACTAGGCCTAAATCCTTGATACGGATGATGATGATAAAATCTAGATTTTAAAAAAAAATTATGATACAGTATTAGTATCATAGAAAGAGGATTTCTTATTTGTTACGCAATTTGAATGGAAATTTCAAAAATGGAAAATAATGGAAATTTGAATATTTTTGACACTCCTAAGGGTGGGTGTGTTTGGAAGGGAGTTGGTTGTTTAGTTTATCAGCTTCATCATTTTAACTTCTTCTGCATATATTATGCCTGCTAATTGCGCATATTCTCAAGCCAGTTTATCCGTCTTCTGCGAGACAGGCTAACTTGCCTTAATTTGAAAATCACTTGTAAAGGTCCCTTTCGTCCTAGACGGGATTTGAATCCAGGTTTTCACATACATTGGACATCATTTTAACCGACTGCGTTGCGCAGAGATAAGAATTAAGTCCTCGGGAGAGAGGTAAGAGAGACGCCACTGGGTTTATCCGATCAGGTGGTTATTTGTAGCATCTCTATGGATAACTGGATGGTATACCCAACTAGCTTATAATAACAGCTGTATTCAATTAAAATATTTCGTAAGCAGGCTATATTTAGTTTGGGTACATATCATGTTGCTAGGTACAGAATTTAGATTCTGTGATACGCTGTTTCTTTTGCTACACTTTTTGCTACACTATACGTCAAATATTTATCAGAGACATTGGGTTTTATACGTATGTCCAGCCTGTCACTTGCTCGCAATATTCCATTCAGACCAGTGATCAATATACATCAAGCAGCTTTGTGCTCTTCTAAAGCCATTTCAAATGTCTAAAGAATCCTTTTGAGTGTTCTCTGCATTGGGAGTGTGTGGTGGGTTATCATCCTCGAAACTTCTTTCACGTGCATTCCCCTTCAATAGAGAGAGTTGTGATGTACTCGATAGGGGTCCGGCAATCAAACTTGACATTTTCGAACATCCCTTCGTTTCGATTTTCCATTTCTCAGATACTCCGCAGGAATGTTGGACTTTAGATCGTTATTTCGCACTTTTATCCACTGGAAATCGCTTTTTTTTCCCTGCAATAGAGCTGTTGGATAGTGAGATTAAGGTTTAAGTCAGTATATTGAAAAGCTTAGGAGAATAAACTGCAATTCTTTTCAAGTGACATTTTTCCTTATCGTGCAAGTTCGCTTAATGTCAAAGAAAGTTAGAAAACTAACTTAAATGATTCAACTGTTAAAGAGAACATAAAAGGATACGTATAACTCTTGTGTAGCATGCTCCAAAAATTAATAATAAAGTTGTATCATTTCTTTTCTAGTTAATTAATTACCAAAAAAAAAAGAAAGAAATATGACCTAAAAACTACTTTGGTTAAGCAATTATTATTATTTTTTTTCTTTCACAGCCTTAATAGTTATATTCTCCAGTGTCTGAATGTAATACTCAGGCTTGGGGTTGGAAAAAAAAAAAAAAAAAAAATCCTGCCATCTTCCTATGATACGGTGTGTCTGACCTTTAGTTGTAAAATTTGTCTTGTTTCATAAAAATACCCCGAGTGTTAGCGATAAAAAAATCGAACCAATTCTCGACAAAAAGTGCATGTTACATCATCAATCCACTTCGCTATAGAAGCGTCATACTACAAATAATATACACAAAAAAAAAAAAAATGTACTGTGCATGGGTATTCGTTTATTAGGTATATATTTTCATGAGATCTGATTTTTTATCTATTAATCAACCATAGAAAGTGGGATTTGACAAATCTTCCCCTTAGTCCAGTGGCCTTGTCAGATCCAAATGTCTTGACTTCGTTATTAATGCTTTCATAGGGATGCCAATCCTACTGGTATTTGGAAACCCACTGCTTAGTTGAATATACGTAAAAGTTTTTCTCGTTCCAAAGGGATTCGAACACAGTCTTTCCAACCAAATGGCATTGTTGATGCCGACGAAACTACACAAGCTCATTTTATAACTCATCCTCTTATTGTTATGAAATGTAACTTTTGATTTCTTATTCAACTTCGATTTGGTGAATTCATTGTCACTTCAGTAATAATAATACGTTGAGCGTCACTTGGACGTTTAAAATCCGCTAGTAATATTATGTTGTTCGAAGGCTATTTCCTCATCACGTGTATAATTATGAAGTGAAAGTCGTTGGAAATTATCGCTTCCATCTAACAGCCTACGTATGCAGCCGATTACATTCCATAAAGGACCTTTCGGCATTGTCGGGCATGCTGTGCAATACATCCATACCACATGTGGGCGGGGACCGTCAACTTCAAGTTTCTTTTCGAAGGTCATCCGTATGCTACCCTACGTTCGGACCAACGTTACGAGTTAGAGGCCAGTATGTGATGTCCCGCCTCTCGGTGGTAAGTGGCTTGTCATGACCTTCATCCGCAGACGATCTCTTGGCAAACGATAATGGCATCGCCCCTCTGAGAGTAGACAGATGCACCACCCTCCCCGTGTTATCGCTGCGATCGTATAAACAGGGAGTCTGCCTAGTCTTACGGTTAAGCTTTCGTGAAACCCAGGGTCCTTCCCCCGTTTCTGATTTTCCATCAGCGAGGATTACATTTATACACTGACAGACAGCGTTGTTGCTGCGTGACGTCATTTCTGATTAGATTCGCCATTTTCTTGCGATCATCGCGCCCGCTTGCTAGCTATAATTATCCCGTTATCGGCGTGTTGCATCCTTGCATTCCGGAAATTAACGCAATAAAAATATTTATTGTGTTCATAAGTCTTTCTCTCTGTGTCTGTAAACTTAAGGATTAAATAATAAATATTCGGACTTAGGAATTATCGAGAACGCCGAATCTCATTGGTTCTTTTGAAATAGTTGTTAATTTTTCAACTTTTTTTAGAACCATTAGGCAGCTCGTTATTTAAAAAAAATAAAAATAAAAATCTCTTTGCTAATGATGTGGTTTCATAATTACAGTTTCGTCTAACGTTTACACTATTATTTTATTCCATTCATTTTGTAATATTTTGGTGTTTTTTAGACTTATTTATTATTATTTATTTTAGTCAGACCATATACGAATGGAGGCACTTATTGATAATAATTTTTCACATCGTATACACCAACCACTCGGCCAATCAAGGCATGAGTTGTCTTGATACTGTACTACTTTAAAAATACGACCTCCGAAGAGTCCTTCAAAAATTCATTAACCTGATAGCACTATTTTGACCCCCCCCCCCTTTTAAGAAAAAGTTATAAATGTAAGTGTTAAGCCCGAAAGTTGTGAATTGTGTGCGCGCGCTATCTCAATTATCTTTAGAAACCTTTGACGTTTCAAGAGCATGAACATTAATTTGTTTCTTTGCCGTAATGTGGATAATTTTATCCTTCCTTTGATAAGGAGGAAGAATAAAGTTACCAAATAACCTACATAAAAAAAAAAAAAAAAGTTTTGAAGCAAATGAACCTTGTTGGAGGATTTTTAATGTATTTTTGTCAGTTATTACCGGAAAAAAAAACTCCAAAAAGATAACTGCATTGTTTTATCTCATTATGAAGAAAAGCTCTCATTAGAGGAGATATTTTTGGTAATTAGTAAAATATTTCTCCACCAAATGCTTAAGTATCCAGTTACGAAATTCGAGAGAGAGATCCAAATTTCATTATCTTTTACAAGATTTTTTAAACTCGTTCTCCTTAGTACTAATGATCATTCGACCTGTATGTGATGCTTCAATGGAGTGATCCGTAGAACATGCTTGAATCTTCTGAATACGTGGATCAGAGACTATTTGTTATATAGAAATTCAGGCTTCACCTTCGAAGAAAAGTTAAAATTGCATCAGAAAAGGAACAAGAAATTTCGATTTTGTGTTCACAAAATCAAATGATTTGATTCAGATTTCTTTCCCCTTTTAACTTATTCTGTATTAGTATTATCCTACTTTATTTCACTTCTGTGGTAAAGGATAGGAGGAAGTATAAGACTTCTCAACATAACAATAGCGACGAAACGATATTGACTACATACGATCCATAAAAATATCCGATTATCAAGCTTGAGTTTGTCCCTCTGAAATATACAGACGTCTGTTCCAGGAAGTGGCAGGGTTTTTCTCCCGAAAAATGGACACTCACATAATTGATAAAGCATAGACCGAAGCTTAGTAACTGTCATTGCCTTGGCATAATCATAATCACCATAGTAACCTGACGATTACCTAAAGAATAAAATCGAGTCTGCCATCGCAATCAAATTCTGAACCAGTATTTGGTCTGCGTGTTTCTTGCAAATGGCAGAACTTCAAATTAAATCACGAAAGTGTGTAATACAGAAAACGATTCAGTTCCGGTTTCCGAGTGCGAGAGTGCTCAATTTATCAAATAAAAAAAATCTGCTCATTTCAAGTCTTTCGTATTAAATTCATTCCAGTGTTTGCTTTGTTCACTCTAATATTAGTGATGGCAAGCATCTGAACTGTGGTAACAATCTGCTGGTATTTTTTATAGAAAGAAAGCAAATATGGCGGGATTGTAAATCGTTATTTTTGAATATTCTGAAAATGGTTTCAAAACAGCGAAGGCATTTAAGTAAGGAAGAGAAGTAACTAAACGGCTAAAATAGGCAATTCTTTTTATGTGAAACCTACGAAAGACTAAACCAAAGCAAATGGGTATCGTGGTTGGGTTAAGGTTTTTTTATAGTCCAACATTCCTGCCTTAAAGACCAAAACTGGAACTTTTTCGAGCCACTTCAGACATCCACTGAGGTGGTCTAATACCATGCGATGAAATCTGTCGTCTACTTACACAACTTAGAAACGTCTGTGCCCATAAGCGGGATTTAAACCCTCAGTATGTTATTGGAGAACAAGTATGCTACAAATCAGGCCGGTAGTTTTTTTTATTTTTATTTTTTTTTATATTACAACTACGTAATAAACCGCTGATGCTTTTACCTTAGGCGAGTAAAATATTTAATAAAAATAATTTTAAAAAGTCAGGTGCTCAAACAGAATATTTCGCATGTTCTTTGGCCCTTCTGAAATACAAACCCGTCTTACCCAGAACCTCTGTTTACCTATAAAAAAAAAAACAGTGTTATAGAGTAATGAGTTGCATATTTCGCAGAGTCGATGACTTGTCAGGCGCTGATGTGTGTATTACTTTGCTTTTACATCTAAATATTGTTCAGGGCTTACTCAATGGATGAGTTCTCAATTATACCTGACGTATCCATTAATTGCATTAAATAATGTAATGTATCGTCCTAAACTCTCTCTCTCAGCTACTAATTATGAAGGATCAGTTAGTGTATGTAGATTTAATTACTTAGTCGCAGTGTAATTATGTGGTTTGGGAAAGCCATTGTAAATGAAGTATTTACAATCCCATCTGTGTTCGACTGTTCCACCAGCACACCTGCCATTCTATCTGAAGAAACGTGAACACTCACTAGACGTTGCTCTAACTCAGGGTTTCTCAGACTTTTTCTACGACGGCACACTTCACAAATCCTGAAATTTTCACAGAACAACCCTTGGTCATTTTGTAATGTATTAATTAAACATCGATTAAAGTTTAATTTAATTGATGTTTTGATTAATTTAATTAATTTAATTAAAATCAATAAACCATCATTGAATTAATTTGTGCTGTTTTCATTGACATATCCTATTCTGATCACCAAATATATTTATAATATTATTATAAGTACTTACGAGTGAATGCAGGCTTTTTCTCCTGTGTGCTGGTAGTTTTCCCCTCCTTTTGTACATCCTGGAGATCTTTGTAGGCTTGAGGTGGATGACTCGCTATCTGTTCCGTCACAAACACCTTCAGTAAGAGATTTCTTAATATCAAAATTAAACAAAGTCCCTTGTCTCTTATTCATATTAGAATTTAAATCTGTAGGCCTATTACTTTTAAAAAAATCACGGCACTCCGGTTTCAGAACCAGCACTTACACACTGCAATACGAACTTGCGAAGAAAGTATTCAGTATTTCTAGATTTGAGAACCGGATTACAGACTACCTTGATCTTCAATTTCAGTGGAAAAATTTTCTTTATACGTCTTTGCTGATTGGTCACTGACATTTGCAACACAGATGTTATTTGGTCAGTTTTGAGAACACGCCGCCCATTGTTGTAATCGGTTTGCAGGCAATTTTTATGATCGGTCATAAACGGCGGTATTCTCTTTCTCGATTGTTGAAAGATTTCGATGTGCGAAATTTAACGATAATTCATGAATATTTCCATGTTTTAAAGTATGGCGCTTGGTTACTGACATATGCTACACAGAAGTCATTTCCTTCTGTTTTGTGAACAGAGGATATGCCACCATTGTTATAATCCGCTTGCAGGCAATTTTTATGACCGGTCATAAACAGCGATATCCCTTTTCCCAAATGTTGAAAGGTTTCGATGTTTTAAAATTAACGATACACAGATGTTATTCGGCTTTCTGGGTCTGAGCTTTTCGACATATTCACGAATATTATTCTCCTCAGAATATTTCTACTATAAAATATTTATTCATGAAAAATGCTTAGAAAACTAAAATGACAAATTCCAGAACTTCTCGCGGAACACAATTTGAGAAACCCTGCTCTAACTAATATAAGCGATGGCAGCTTCATAAATACCTTGAGTGATTAACTAAACGCCATTCTTGTTGATTGCACTTTTTTTTGATCGATTCGATTTTCCTAGACACACACCCAAGTGAATATCGTGTTTTGATACATAAGAAATGTGCTATTTCTTATCTTTGGCACTTGTAATAAACTAATGACAACCCTACGGGACTTTCTTCCATTAGTCTAGTACTTAATATGTAATGTTAAGTACAGGGGGTGTGATTTCCCCCTTCATTCTATAAATAGTGCGCGTGGTGTTTGCATTTATAAATTTATTTATTTAAAAAAAGCTCATTTTAAAGCTGTCCATTAATTTTCGTTGTGCTTCAATAAGAAATAAATGTAGTGATTTATTTGTCATTACCAATATTTTTTCCGACAAAAATAAAAAAATAAAATGAAATAAAAAAGCAACACGAGTATTTAGGATATGCCTACGTATTTAACTGGAGTCCCCAATTAGATTTTCTTCTAAATATAGTTTTCTTCTGCCCACAATCTCCAAACTACGTTTGGAGATTGTGGGCAGAAGAAAACTATTCTTTTCAAAATGTTTTGAATTGCGGTCTTACCGGAGGCTTTCGTTGCGTTAATATGGTGGAATTACTACTGGGCAAAAGAAAGTTTTTTTTTTTTTTTTTCTGGACACTATTTCGTAGGCGATCAACTTCTATTGTAAACATTTTTATCCACTCGGCCTTGTTATCCTAGTGGATATTGTATTCAAGGAAGTGATTGCGAATATCCCTCAGCAGTGAAATAGTGTGTGAATTGGGAAGCAAATCGGGCTATCCTTTGGTAGTATCATTTAAGGACTACACTGGTCCCTGTGTGATAATCAATTTTTTATACAAATTTAAAAAGTTCGACTTGTGACACGAAACATCAATCAGTTTGAGACCTCTTCTTCCAAAGTTTGCTTATTTCTTTAAATTGTATATTCTTAATCAATAAATAAAAGCTTTAGGTGACTTTGTTGTTAAAAATTATATGCAATTCAAGAGTCATTTCCATCCAGGAGGTTGACTATAGTGGATCTCCACATATTTCTTCCTTTGGTTATTCTTTTACTCTCCAAGTAGTATATTACGAGCAGTGTTTAGTTCATAAACCATCTGTGTCGTTGGCTGCTTCTTCTTATTTAATTTTTCCCTGTTCTTTTAATACATTTTGAAGATTTACTTCATTGTCTCACCGTATGGCCCATGTATGCTTATTTTGCTTTTCTGTATGTTCTTTATCACATCCATTTCTGCCCATCATTTTCCCGGACCTTAGAATTCCTATTCTTTCAATCCCATGAGATCTGCAGTGGTCTTCTGTACGTCCACATTTAGAAAGCATTGATCCTTCTAAGATCATCCTTGTTCGTTGTCCATGTTTCTGATCCAGAGTAAAAAGCAAACCATATAAGCAGTTAATCATTCTTAGTCTAGATTTTTTTCTGCTTATTTCCCTTCATGTTAGTATTCTATTAAAGATCGATTTTGTCATTTCTTTCTCCTAATCTTTTACGTTTTAGTTAATTGTAATTAAACGAACATAAATGGCATTACATTAAACTCGAACTAAAGAGGTTTCACAAATTTCATGTTGTTTACAAAAGGCCCTTTCTTTATCTCGTGCAGGTTATCGCTGGAGAGAGCAAGTTTTATGAAATCGAGGCAAGTGTTAAGGTGTGTGTGTGGGGGGGGGGGGGGAATAAAGAAAAAAACTTCATGGTAGATTAGAGAACCAATGAATATGCCTTTCTCTGTATTATGCAAAGTGCGTCTTTTCTTTCCTTTTCGAAGAAAAACTTCTTAAATGGTGTTTGCTCGCTCGCATTCATATTTCGCCTGTCTTGGACATCTAGTTTCAAAGCCCAAGAGCCACATCACTATTTGATGTATAATACACATTTATTAATATGGGAAGACACGTTAAGTAGCTACGCATAATTAAGTAGAATTATTAGCGAGCCACCCTCGTTAATTATGATATTTTTACAGCATTTAAGAAAAAGGCGATTTACATCTCAAGTTGGAGGGATAAAAATAAAAACACTGGGACCAGATGTTGGAGAACACTTCCTCGCCAAAATACAGGATGATTTATTAAACAACTGACACATGAGTGTTCTGCTTTTTTGTTATATGAAATTTTTACGGCACCAAAACATAGAAAATTAATCTGACGCTGCTTGGGGAGACAGGCCAAAACTTCAGTTGTAAATATTAAATACAAAATTGGTTTCAAACACAACAGTTGCAACCAACTGTCGTGTTTTTAAGTGTTTTATAGTTAATGATCCCTGGCCATTGTTGATTTAGTAGCATGCTGTATGGTGTGATTAACTATTATCTTATTTTGTATTACTAACTTTCATTTAAAATCAAGGTGGTTAAATTTGCGATAAAGAATTTTGTGAAACTGTTTTGTAAAAAGTCAATATTTTAAAGTGAATCAGTAAAGTGGAACCATTACTGAGTTACCAAACAAATTAAAAGGGCATTCAAACATAAATAACTGCACACAGTGAAGTTGAATCGAGGATGAGCCAACAAGTGCCATTCAATTCGTAGATGCTCATTACAGGTACTTGACGATACACAGTTCCATGACTCCGTTTTCTCGTGATGGAGAATACGAAAGTAGAACTACCATTTCCAAAAATAGCTGTTAATCGCTGTAGAAATCTGAAAAGTAATTGAGCCTTCTTATGAGGGAGCGAAACTTTTCTTTTGGAGGATAAGTAACCGAATGTCAGAGTGCAATTCGTAAGGCAACCTCCCGAAGTGGCGAAGTTTGTGCAATCAGCGAAGAACCCAGTATTTGATTTCGGTAAGTGCACTTTGAAATGATCCCCCCCCAAGCCCAGTAGGGAAATAAGAAATACTTCTGTACTCTAACGAATTTTCATGAGTTGAATGAGAAAAGAAGCTTAATGTAAACCTCAAGGTTTCATTCACTTCTGAAAAATATGCAAAATGAGTTGGTCGCCGTGTTTTCTTTTGAGGTGAATTTTATCGAATTATCTCACTTCCCTTACCGACTTCATTCACACCTCCAGTTTTAGAAAGTTTAAAATAAAATTGTAAAATCATTTTGAATGGAAGAGCTTCCATGCTACTCTTCGGAGCATCTTGGATCGTAATCACCACTGTTTTGAATTGAATTACTAAATTGCATGTTCTAAAGCTCGAATCCTTCGTTTTGAATGAAAAAAAAAGTCTTATTTCTTTTTCCAAAGATAGACTAACTCAACTTTACTTAAAATCTTGAAGAATCTGCTTTCTTTAATTTAAAAAATAAATGACTGTTGTAGTGACAAAGCTAAGTAGGGAGAATGTTTCAGCACAGTTATTATTGGTAACATTGTCGATTCTAAATCTGTTTATGATGCTAGCTCTAGTGATGGATCCTTCATTTATTCTTCTGTCTTTGCAACAATTCCTATAGAAAAAAAGCAAATAGTCCAATTTTATCGACCTTTTTCGCTTGCTAAGTAAAGATAGTTTCTAATTGCAGCCCCTCTGAAAAAGTTCGAACCCCCTCCTACTATAGCATTCAGTTTATCTTCGGCCATAACTTGCGTATGAGATGAGTTGATGTTGAGGCACACCTAACATTAATGAGCTGCTACTGCTGTATCGATTGGCCAAGAGGGCCAGAAAGTTAACTAACATAGGCGACCTGTTTAACATTCTCATCTCACCCAATCTGTTGAAGATTGTTGTAATATTTCGATGGTGTCACAAGGGACTTATCAAAGCAACCACATGCTTTGAACGCTGTGACAATGGATCAGATAGGGTTACTGGAAGGAGAGATTTGGCTTGCATACAGTGAGCCGCATTCGCTTTGTAGCTAGTCTCAAGAGTTTGTGGGATGACGTGTGCACGTGACTAATGGGTATTTACAGAAGCTCGCAAGGGTGAGCATAGATGATTGATTAATTCCGTTACTTTAGCTCGTAATAATGACAAATACTTACGCAATGGAGGCGCTTTAGGTAGTCATTCCCACAGTTATTTTCCTGTGAACATTGATTGAATTGCAATTAATACTTCATGCTTACAAACTTAAGACAGTTGAACCGATAATCTTCAAGACTGCGAGTAGGAACTTCTGAGGGTTTTATCCCAACATCATTTCGCTCTACGAAAGCAAACTGCCTTAGGATATGAGTTTGCATATTATCTAAAATAAGCTAGCTTAATCCTCATAATTACCTACAAGTCTTCTAAGGAATGTTGTTGATTTAATTTTAAAAGGCATTTTAGAGTTGCCATCTCAGAGTATATATTTAAGTACCTGTAACGCTCCTTCTCAAGTATGGAAACGCAAATAATAAATAATGCAGCTATCTAACATTTTATATGATTATAATTACTACTACTGCATGTCTTAGTAATCCTTCCTTACTAAAAGGGCTGTTTATGGTTAATATTATTCTCTTACATTTCTCCTAAACCGAGGAGAAAGCAGCATCTTGCTTCTGCTTAAAATATTTGCTAGATCTACTTGGTAGCTGGAATACACAATGATACAGCAGCGCTTTCAAGTCACAGAAAAGTTACTGTGTGAAACCATGTACATATCATAAAAACCACACCGCAACACGTGCAGAACTTTTCCACCTACCAAGGCGCACAGAACTGTTTAATATCTCGAGCTTTCTCGATGCAGCGAAGTCTCAAAATCCTGTTTGGTAGAATGAAATTTCCTGGTGAAATTTTGGAGTGAAGTTACCGCACGTGGACATCTTACGCGAACACTGTAAGACCCCTCATGGAAATTCCTGTTTTTCTTATTCAGAAAAGGATTGCGAGAGTATCTTGTGTATGCATAATACATCCGGTCGCATGAGAAAGAGAGAGGAGGATGACCCTGGTCGCTAGGGAAGCTGCTCTTCCATACGACAACGGAATTCGCGGAAGTGAAAAAAAAAAAAGTTTTTTTGTCAATAAGCAGTATCAAATCAACAACAACGAATTCTCTGTTTCCTTTGCTTTCTGGCAAGTCGGTTCATTGCTGTTTTCTTTTGAAAATTTTCTTTGTATTTTTAGCACAATTTCTAATCTGTTTTCATTTCTTTTGATTTTCTCAATACGTGGAGTGTTATTGCAATAGTCCGTTATTAAATGCTGTCAAATAATACAGTCAGCTGCACAATGAACCCACAGGGCCAAAGGCGTAGTTATAGTGAGGGGTTTTCTATAGTGAATTTCTTTTATCACAGAATCGACGTTTGGGGATTTTGGTCGAGACTTTTCGGCAGTTTGTTGTAACGGTATTCACTAGAGGAAGTGCATTTTGGTATTTCTTTTGACATGAGACTTACCACTCTCTCTTTGACATACATTTAGATAATAAAAAAAATCCCAAAAGGGTTTTTTTCTGGCATTTTATACTGCCTACCGAAACTATCAGTGTTTGAAATTTGTTTTAAGCTTAAATAAGCAGAACCTTAAATAAAATTCAAAGATATTGACCTTCTTTTATGAAGAAACATAAAATATTTTTCTCTACAAAAGTTCCCATCTTTATAACTTAATGCCGAGTCAACTCATGATAAAAGTTGGTTGTAATTGATTCGAGACGCAATGTCGGAAAAAAAGAATGAAATTCTTGACACTAGGGCATTAATTTCTTCAGAACTAATCTTCCACTTTTCTATACTTTGGTTGAAGAAAGGGCTACAAAAAAATTTTGCACAGCGTTCATATAATTTCTGAAAACCTGCGGAATCACAAACTTTTAAAATTTCTATAACTGATTCCAAGTTGGCGTTGCCAGTTATTTTATTTTGCTTTTTATTTATTGTTATGTAAATAATCAAGGAGCTAACAGTGTTAAGATTTCTCATCATGTGGAATGTTTGCATGTTTTGAACAGATTAATGCATCCAGAAAGTACCTCCATTGCCAATATTAAAACATTACCAAGTTATTAGATTTTATCATTTTAATAAAAGTTACAATAGTTTATTGTCACATAAGATAAGTATCGTGTTTTGGTTAACATGCAGCAGAAGAATGCTGAGTATGTTAATTTTCAATATTAACCAAATTGATTGCGCATAGAATAATAATGATGTTGGTATTGAAGATAGCCACATCTTTCAAGGGTTGATGTTTGGCTTATATGATGCTTTTAATTATTATTTTATTAATTTATTTAGTTGTTTAGTGTGTGTGTGGGGGGGGGTTGCTTTTCTATCCTTCCTTGAATTTTATACCGAAATCCATACTCTAATTGAGCCGAGTTTGGATTAAGTACTGGTAACTATCAATAGTATTGAATAAATTTTTTTTTTCGATTCTCTGATATCGTATTTAAATAAAGTATCAAATGTAGTAGCACAATTTCATAATGGTTAGTAATACTAACATTGATTATTATTATTAATCGAGGACAGTCAGTATTGCCGAACTGAAAGACGCTCTGAGCTGAAATTTTATTTTTTTAGTTGTTTTCAAACATGCAGACGTAAACACTTCGTAGTGGTGGAAACCGTAACCGTGTATCAGGTTCTCCACTTTGCGCTTAATAAAATAAAAAATAAATAAAAAAGCAATCGATATCTCTCGTCTCTTCCCTCTTTTTACTCTTTTTTTTTTTTCTAACCAAGATGGTAGCGTCAAAGAAGGAACATTTGTCTTTAGATAATTTAATTTTTTTCCCTTATAAGGTAATGTAATTGATGGTTGCTACGAGTCTCTCTTTTTTTTTTTTTTTTTTTTTTTTTTGTAGCGATGAAAAAGATCCACGGTAATAAAGTTGATAGATGCTTAACTCCTTCAGGAGTTTAAGACTTCCGTGGCAGTGACTGAAAGCTCTAGTAGGAAACTCCTGAAATCATTTGTCACCTGAAAATTCAAACAAATGTTACAGTTAGTTCGGTTCTCTTTTCTCGTCCCCCCCCCTCAAAAAAAAAAAAAGAAGTTTCAGTGATGCATGTGGTCTGGGAAAGAAATACAAAAAATCAAAGCACCGTCTCATTGCAAGAATTGATTCCATAATTGAGTGGTTTCTTTGATTTTTTTTAATGAAAAATAGGAAAAAACGTACTCTCTTTGATGCAGAATTAGTTGGATAGTTTGTTTAATGAACCACTATTTTATGGACTTTTATTAGCCTTGAAAGTCTATCTAATGTCGGTACGTGATAGAAAACTTACGATCTTACATGTAGGGTGCAAATGTCTTTCTGTGTGACACGTTGTTGTACCCGTGCTGTACTTTTGCACTTAGAAAGCTTTGGTTCTCATGAGAATGGCCTTAACGATTGGAGATTACTCGAAGGAATTTTCATTTGTGAATTAATGAAATTGACGAAAATAGTTGATGATCCATCACCATTATTCAATGTTAAAAGATAAGTCCCATTTCTAAAGTTCGGAGAACATCCTAACTGGAACATAAGAAGTTTCAAGCATGTTTTTGGTCTTTCTCCAAGAACGAGCAAGTTCTCGAATCGATATTCCTGACACTCGATTATACACATGGATTAATCAAAGAATCTGTTGCCTCATATGGGATTTTTTTTTAAAATGTAATTTAATTCAACATACTTCTCTAGTAAGTCTCTTAAGTTCATTATAACCTTTCGGTGTTCAATCAGTTCTGTCGAGCTTCGTCGAAAACAGAAGACCATTCATTAAAAACTTTGTGGTTTTTGATTGTTTTCAATTTAAATAACAGGAAGTCGTAAACAGCATCCAGGTCAGACAAATTAATTTGAACTTTGCATCGATTATTGCTTGATTTTTATCTTGATTAGAGCGTAGTGCAGCACAATCATCCTGTTTGATTTTTAATATTTTATAACTAATCAGTCGTAATTCCGAAATATTAGACTGCTTGAATAATAATAATAATAAATCCTTGATTACTGATGTGGTTTTCCTTGTTTTGTTGGTTAGTAGCAAAACCAGTGTTTTGTCCATGGTTAACACATAAAATTTTTTTTTGTTTGTATCCCCTTAAAACTTATAAAAAGGTTGTCTAGGTGCATTTTCGATCAGACTGCTACCCTGTCATTACCCATCTCACTTGTACTTTTTTTTTCATCCTTGATTTAATGTATATTATACTTTCCATGTGACATATAAATCCTAAGATTCTCAGTTCTTCTGATTGGGAATTACCAATCATCCTTAAGAATACCATGAACTTGAACACGTCACGGTTGTCACCAATCTTCCTGACTGATGTTTATTTTCTCCATTCAAAATCACTGTACTGTTTTTCACACATACTATTAAAAAAAAAAAGACCAATGAATTGTGTTGTTTTTGGATGGTTTGTTTTTGTAAAGAATATTTAATGACAATTCGTTCATTGCAATTTTTGAAAACTGACTTTTGCTTTACAACTCACAAAAATATACAGTTTATATACACTTTAAAAATAATTTTAAAAAAATGGTCTCACACTGGGAAACGAAATATCGTCTCCTACCACTTAAATAATTCCACAATGATCGCGCTTCTACAGACGGATTTGAACTCGCAGATAGCCTGATGGTTGGAGAGTTGGTGCACTGTCCACTAGGCCGGTTCAGTTTGTTTGAGAAGAATCGAATCATATACAGCAAGTGCAGTGAAATCGTCATTGAAAAATGAATTGGGCAAGAATAATTTCTTTGTTTCCTCGTCGATTTATTGATGACCCGTCGCTATTTACCTTGTAGTTCTCATATGTATTTTTTTTCGTCGAAATATTTTAACTTTGAAATTTTATTCTAGAAAATTGATCGACAACTTAAAGACTCGATTTATGTCTGGTTACATTCGTCTTCAGTGTTTTTCCAGTTCAGAAATATTCCAAAGAAAGAGTTGTGTTAGATTCTTACTACCTAGTGACATAATGATAAGGTGAAAGAAATAAGATGAAGACAAGGCTTTAAAATTGGACGTTGGACGAAAATTGGAAACACCTTGGACGTTTTCGTCTAAAGTAGCAGAATGATAGAAGAGCATGGAATGGTTAATTCCTTTAGCACCTCTATTGTGACATTTTTGGTCTTGCGACGTTAAACTGGAATCAAAAATATCCAAAGTGAAACCCAGGGCAACAGACTGATGGAAGAGCCGTGTCTGATTAGTTTGTTTCGTGGAACATCTGTTTCCCATGGCTTGCGAGGAACACTGCCATAAACTCCCAGCTCGGTTTGCCCCCGAACCAATCGCACTACGGTCGTGCAGGGGAGCCATTTATTCTAAGGTGACTCAGAGCAGCACGAGCCATTATTGGTCCACGCAAATACTAGAGGACATTGATTAAAATAACGCTTTAATATTTCATACACCAGTGCAATAATACGCCCGTTTCATCGATACGTATCCAGGTTCTCGCGGTCTCGAGCTCCCTACTCTTCCCACTCTCTCTTTCCGAATAGCCATTCCCATCGTTACACTGTCGCCACTGTGTAGCGAGATCAAACCCAGACCCGTTACCGTCCTCTCATCCCTCCCAGTCGGTCATTTATCACTCTGACACACCGATCTCCGTAATTAAACCCTCAGCGTCCTCTGGCTGCGGACCTCAATACTCCTAACGGTGCGGTGCAGAGGACTCACGGGAGCATTTCCGCTGCTTCAAAAGCAGGAACGCTGGCAGTTCTACAAATGGGCAGTGCAGTGTGAGTCATTTCAATATCCCCCCTCCACGTGCTTACCCAGGTCACGTGATCTAAGAAATGGGATGTTTGAGTCAGCCCCTTAAACACCCCAGCGAAACATAGAAGTTTACAAAGGAAGAAGAAAAGCACCGAGCTGGATGCACGCAGTAAAACCAACCCATGTTTTTTTTTTTTTTTTTTTTTTTTTTTTTTTTTTTTTTTTTTTTGCCAGCTCATCAGTAAATCGATTTCTTTGATACATTTCTATCAGTGTGTAGCTACGGAAAAGAGATCATCTTTTGAGTTTCACGTAAATGACTGTTAAGTTCGATGTAAAAACTGGAAGAATGAATGCACAATACGTCTTCATCTAAGTTTTCTGTTTTTAAATCAGATTATTGAAATTGCGCATGAAAAATATGCTCGTCATATAGAAACTTAATATGGCTTGGTAATCATTAGACATTTCTTAAATCACAAATGTTTTTTTATTTATATAGTCAACAAAAAAAATGGAGCAATTGTGTACGTATCTCGATCTACAGTACATTTTTGGCCTCGTGTTTATTCGTCATCATTCATTTCAAGGGTTTGGACTTATTCGTGTGGCTTATTCTGGCCTTAAAAGCTATTAGCCTGTCTCCTTAATAGGTGACCTTCTGTTTTACGAAATCACTGGTGTCATCAGCTGAGTTCTTCAGTTGTATTGTTTCTGGGTGGAATAAGTACAAGCTAGTAGTGACTCAAAGGCTTTTGTGCTAGCCACCATTTCAACTTTTTTAGAATTCCTGTGCACTCGTACTTAGTCAGCCTGATAATAACTACAGAATAATCCTTCAAATTTATATATGGTCTTATAAAAAAAACTGGACAAGTCCAGTATTTGCATTCATGAAGCCTTCCTGTTCAGTGTATATGCATCGATGAGTTTCAGCCTACAGATATTTTCTTCACTTACCCATCTTCTGTGTATAAGTGGATTTGCTGTGCATTGCTTTCCAGGAAGGAAAGAATCCTGTGTATGATGGCTGTGGTCTAAATTAGTTGTCTCTGTGATAATTCTGAAACAAGCCAGTCATCTTTCCACATACTAATTTTTACAAAAGCTTACCGTCTGGAGTACCTAAAATCTGTGTTACGAAGTAAAGCAGCATCGAAAGACTTGTGGTATTAGGGATCAAATCATCATTTATTACTTAAAAACAGCATATGAATTTATAGATGATGTGATCAGAAAAAAGTCAAAAGGCTTATTTAATTCAGTTAATAATATTATACACGTGCGCTACGTTCATCTTTCGTGATAAAATATTACTGGCAAGTATCTGTCTGGCCTTGGTTGTCCGACATATCTTCTGCTCTCCATCCAGTACAATGCAGGTTCGAATCCCGCCGTAGGCATCGATGTTGGTGAATTAGGTGAAAGACAAAAGTTCATCGCATATTGTGAGACCACTACCCTACTTATTGCGGGCCTAAAGTGGTTTGAAAAAATTCTTTTTACGGACTATGTAAAAAAAATAAAATAAGAAAAAAAAAGTTTACCCTATTCACGGTACGAATGTATGCATAGGTTTCCAGAAAACTTTGGTACATACCACATTAAAAAATAAAAAGTGTAGCTTGGACGCGATTTCACTAAAACAATAAAAATGAGGTATGTCTTCATAAGTAGTTGATGCAGCATCAAATTTTAATGCTATTCCACCGAAGAAGGATAGTAAACTACAGCACACGTTAGTTCCGTGGGTAGCCAGGTTAGGTAATCCTGGATCTGTGTAGTTTGCAAACAATAATTTTTTTCGAGTCCATTTCGGACTACTAGTAAACATAGTGGTGGATAATTTTCATGTATAACGCAGGGGATTGAAAATCGCCAACATCAATGTCATGGTGGGATTCGAATCCACAGCCTGTTTGAGAACGAAGATGCTATCCACTCGACCAACTTGGCTGGCAATTTGTATATGTGTTCATTCGTGCGCACGTTCTCTGGCTTGTTTCTACTTTGCATGACGAAAAACGAATCCAGGTATTTTCGTTCAAGGTCATCTGCATTGCCGACTGGGTTACTAGAGTTCTTTGCATATAATTGTTATCAAATGAAGCATATTTCCAGCTCGGCTCCTTTAACCAATTTCATGTAGTCAAAATTCTCCGCAGAAATCATGTGTCAGTTTTCTCGGTATTTTGAATCTCGATCAGGTCACTAAAATTCAGCATCCTAAGTTAAAACTGTTACTTCAACTCCTTCTCCTACATTAAGAAAGAACTGCACTTGCTCAGGATTTTTACAGAACAAAAAGATGCATAGCATCAAAAACACAACCAAGTTGATCAATCAAACAGAAGTAGCATTCTTCTTTCAATGCACAAACGAAACAACATACAACACGTTCTTTAATACTGCATAAGTCAGAGTTTATATCTTTTAAAACCACCTTAAAACATTAGCTAGATCACTGTTAAAAAAATTACGCTTACGTTACAACCATGTAAGTTATAAAGTTATTGATCTACATTAATTCCACCCGGAGACTGCTGTGTGTGTGTGTGTGTGTGTGTGTGTGTGTGTGTGTGTGTGTGTGTGTGTGTGTGTGTGTGTGTATCGGGGAAGTGTTTTGAGACACCAAAGGGGAAGAAAGCACCCAAGCTTAGCAGTAATGTGGTATCCCCCCCCCCCCCCAATTGAAGCTCTAATAATTGGTAAATGGTTCTGTCAACGGCTGAGGAATAGATTCTCGATGATATCTTTAGGTGCAAAGAAAAAAGAGTAGTTTATCGTTTTGAGATCCTCCTATGTCATGTTCCCGTACGGAATATCGACCAAATTAAACTTTTACTTGAGACATCCAACAAAAGCCACGAAATAAGTACACATCCACTTTTCTCCCCCAAAGCTCTCTCTCTCGACATCACGCGCAAGGAACACGTGACTGATACCCACGTCAGCGTCTATTTCTCTCGAGGGCTAATGAATAAAGGTGAGAAAAGCTATCTGTCCGCTAGTTTTTCTTTCCCCCCCCCCTCTTTCACGCTTCTTTCTGAATCTCTTTTCCTTCACTGTCCTTCGCTCCTTTTGCTGTGCAGTTACTGTCTTCCCCCCACCACCACCACCACCGACAGTTAGTTAGTGGTTAAGCTACCCGAGCATTCTGTCCTCTCTCTGTATTTCGGTGTTCGGGTTAACTGTTAAGATAACTTCGCTAAAAAAATTAAAATGCAGTTATTTAAGTTAAGGGATATTACATCCCATATTGTTTCTTAGCCGAATAAAAAACTCAGAGTTTCATGCCGAATATAGAAACTATATAAAGTTCGGCGATTCCAAGCGTAAGCAAATACCTGGATAGTGCAGCAACTGACCCTTAAGGTAGTGCAAGCTGAGGCAACTCATAGCAAAGGTGAGGCAAGCTCCGATCTATTCTTGATATTTACCCATAATGTGAACTTTAGCTCCTAGGAGCTGTATTACTGTTCTACATTATGAGTCACTACCCAGACCGGTTTCAACCTTATGAATAAGTAAAGCCATCTCTAAAAATTCGGACGATCCCTAGGCCACTCAATTGTGGGCGAAAGACCGTCCATCTCAGCGTTGGCTCCACTCAGTGATGGCCTTCCACCCACCACCACCGAGCAGAACCGCTCATATTCCAGAGAAAAGCATTCACCGACAAAGCCCCTCACCGGGCCGGGCCGGAAAACACTTTCCCCGGAGACTCAAATTGCTCTCTTAAGGCAAAACCTTAAGAGAGCGAACTCATAATAGCCCCCCACCGGTTTCAACCTTTATTGAGGTGTATTTAAGTAAAGACCTCTCTAAAAATTAGGACGATCCCTAGACCACTCAATAGTGGCCGAAAGACCGTCCAACTCAGCGTTGTTCCACTTAGTGACAGACTCACTCCGTCACCGAGAAGAACTTCTCAGCGTTAGCTCTACCCAGTAGCAGGCTCACCCCACCACCAGCCAGGGCCATACTCTCAGCGGTGGCCCCACTCAGAGACAGGCAAAAACCTATCGCAATCAGAGCCTCTCATATATCTAGCGTCCACCTTATGTATAGGTGAAGCGGGCTCTAAAAATATAAGATATAAGATAAGACGATCCCGAAAGATCGCCCAACTCAGCGTTGTTCCACTCGATGACAGGCTCACCCCGTCACCGAGAAGAACTTCTCAGCATTGGCTCTACCCAGTGGCAGGCTCACCCCACCACCAAGCAGAGCCATAATCTCAGCGGTGGCCCCACTCAGAGACAGGCAAAAACCTCCCCCCAAGTGGAGCCTCTCAAAGCCAGATCCGCCCCGCACCGGTTTCCACCCTCATTGGGGTCTCATCAGTGAGTAGGTAGACCTAGTTAATACCAAGTTTGTAGCGAACAGAACTTACATCCATTCTATGAGAATTGCCAAGAGGTGTCCTAATAAATTACTAAATGTATAAAGAGCCAAAGGCTTCAATTCGGCGACATAACTTATTTAAGTTAAGAGATATTACATCCCATATTGTTTCTTAGCCGAATAAGAAACTCAGAGTTTCATGCCGAATATAGAAATTATGCTTGCACTCAACTTCAGCTTGCACTACCTTAAGGGTCAGTTGCTGCACTATCCAGGTATTTGCTTACGCTTGGAATCGCCGAACTTTATATAGTTTCTATATTCGGCATGAAACTCTGAGTTTCTTATTCGGCTAAGAAACGATATGGGATGTAATATCCCTTAACTTAAATACGTTATGTCGCCGAATTGAAGCCTTTGGCTCTTCATATATTTAGTAAAATGTGGTTATTATAATAACGGCTATTATAGCCTGTTTTTGTTTAGAAGTGTCCCTTATTTTAAATACATTGGCTATTATTACTCAAAAAAGGGGTATATATATTTTAGGACATTATGGGTGAGTATAGAAGGCAATTATCGCAGAATAAAAGAGGTGGAAAAATTTTGAGTAATAATAGCCAATGTATTTAAAATAAGGGACCGTTATTATAGTAATAGTGTTTAAGAGGAGTAGCATGGGAATTTTCCCAGAAACTATACCTAATTAAAATGCAGTAACAAATTGATTGCAGCCCATTTGCTATTGCATTTTAATTTTTGGTTGCGTTATTAATTTTATTCATTTAATTTCATTGGCTAGTATGAGTGGATAAAGAGTTTTTGCCGTTCATCTGTTAGCTCCCTTCAGTTCTCAATAGCGTTCTTTTTGTAGGATTAATTGCGAACTCTTAAACAAAATTTTGAACATCGTAAAAATTGGACCACATTGAAATAAGCCCCATTCAAATATAAGGAAAAAGGCAAATAAAAAAATCAATAATGATATCCTTAAAATGTTAAAGTTATCTTTAATGGGCCTGACAGAGTCCTCTGGCTGAGCAACCGTATAGCCATTGACATGCGCATTCCTTTCAGCTGAGCAAAGAAGTGGGTCTCTTCCGAACTGGGGAAGATGAGGATGTACAGTAATACCTCGATTAACACTCCAGATGCGTTCCTGGAAGACAAAGCGCTAAAGGAAACAACGTTAAACGGGGTCATTTTAATACATAATATAAATAAGAGATGTTTATTTTAAGTTTTATTTTAAACAAGTTTTATTTTAAGTTATTTTTATATTAACTTTCCTTTCATGGTGTTTCGGAATAATACACAATGAACGGTTTTAATTTGAAATAACCATTGGCCCGTCCAGAAGAAGGATTAAACGGTCTTCTGCAGCTTTGAATCCTTGAGCTCGCTTTTGTTCGCGTGATATAAATGTGCACTTTGGCATTCTCTTCCAGAAAAGTCCCGTTTCATCAATATTAAAAACTGGTTCGGGAGGATAATTTCCTCTTTCAATAATGGCTCTTAAAGTCGATGGAAAGGCTTCAGTATTGCACTCCCCGCTGATTTGAACGTTGTAGAGCTTGCTTCTTTTTTTAAAATATCGAAGCAACCTCTGCCAGCTGGCAAGATTTCGCTCGTATCCTCCCTTTGTTTTTGAATGCGATTAAAAATACTTCTGACCTTTTCTATGATTATTGCCTGACTTAATGGCATGTTGGGTTCGGTTTCATCATCAGTCCAAATGGAAAAACGTTTCTCCATTTCCTCTAAAACATTGCTTCTGGATCGGGTTACCTTTATTGCAGAAGACGTGGTTGCGGTTGCTGAACACTTAATTTTGTGCTTGTTTTTTAAAATCATTCGTATAGTAGAAGTAGACAAATTTAAAGCGGCTCCAATGTCAACTTGACGTTCACCATTTTTCTAATCGCCTCAGTACCTGCATTTTAATTTCGAGCGAAATGCTTTTTCGTGTCAATTTTGTTTTGTTTTAACCTTTCGCTGATCGGTTCGGGTCCGGGAATTTATCGCTGTATTTCCCTTGATTCGTATTATATACGAATCAAGGAAAATACAGCGATAAATTGAATCAGCGTAAATTTAGCGCTTTTTTAGGGTTCGGAAAAAACAGCGTTATAGCGAATCAGCGTTAATCGGGTCTTACTGTATTTAAATTTAGAAGTGACAAAGAGAAAATATAGCTTAGGAAACTTAATATCTAATACATTATACGGGAACAGTATTGCGTACAGGTTCAAATGCATGTAATTTCTCAATACTAAAATATAGTTACAACATGATCATGTCCGTATCATTAAGAAGCAGTCAAGTCTGTTTTAATTTTTCATTCATCCATATGGGTAATTGTCCACACTTAATGTGGGTAAATAGTTGAGATATTTCCCACGCTACCCTAGCATATGTACTGCATTTATGCTTTTGAGATCTTTAAAATACGCAATCCGTTGCCTGTACACTAAAATGGCAGAATCTGATATCCATGGGTGGTCTGCCATCACTTGCAGATAGTGATGTTAAGGGTTCATGAATGTTCCAATTTATGAACCCTTCGGAAAACCAGTTTTTTTTATGCCATTTCCTCCGAAGTTGGTTTTGAAGAAGCCCTTAAGTTGGAAAGACCTGGGTTCGAATCCGTTTTATGGCTCGAAGAACATTTATCAGGCCTTTTCAATCAAAGTCGAGTTAGCCGGTCTCGTGCAGTGGTAGGGTTTTGTTTTCCCTGAAAACAAGTCGACTGTTCCGTGAACAGGTTGACTTGTTTTACATATGTACAGACATAGAATACTATTGGACAACGAAGGCAAAGGGAAACCGCTTTGTTCTAGAATGATTTTCTAGTAAAGGAGCAGTTTTCCCCTACCAACAACTAGGTTGGGGGAAAACAACACAATTCCACCTCATTAAGTAAGTGGGATGATAGTCCCGGGCCGTTCGATGAAAAATATCCGTTATCTTCGAGATTTTCACACGGTATTCATGCCTTTAATGTGGATTAGAACTCATATTAAAGCGGAGGCACTATCGACTCGGCAACTCGGGAAGGCGATTATACGAGTATTTAGAACAATTAATAATTGAGAATCCAAAATATCCAACTGTATTGATACCAGTTACGTGTATTTACATTTATGCATTATCTTTACAAATTACCTTTTAGTGTCTTATTTAGAATAAATATAAAAATAAATTAATCCTAGAACACCTTTTTATTCACAGAGAGCAGGCGCAGCTCCTTCAGTGCTAACCAATCTCCAACTTTCAACCTTCACTAATTGTGCTCTCAAGTTATTAAAGAATAGGAGATTTTCAGGGGAGAGAATGTGCGCCAGATAACTGCCGCCATCTCGTGACCTTAAACCCTAATACGTGTGTGATTGTCTGTAATAGCGTACGTTCTACGGTCGATTTTTGAGATATAGGGTCTAAATCCATTTTCCCGAAGGGGGGAACCCTACTTGCTTGGCTTGTGCCAAAGAATTACTGAGACTTAATAATAAAGAATAACTTTTTAGAGCAGGCTAATTGTATAGAAGCAACCGCCATTTTCACGGGGCTACACAGCATCCCTTTTTAGGATAACAATCTCATTCTGTATCGTTCTCAGTAACAATATTTATTCATCCAGATTTCAGACTGTTATGCACTGAAGCATTTGTTTTTGTTTCCTGTTTATAATTTTCCGTCTTAATCCAGATGTCTTAGTTATCCGTGGTTCATCTATTTTCATTTCATCCGTTGACTTAATTAGTCAAGTGCTTCAAGGGACATATCAGAACGAGTAGGCATCTTCTTTCTTGCCACCAGTGCAAAGAGAGAGAGAGAGAGCTTCGTTAGTTTCGGTTCGTATTTGGTTTTCGAATAATTATATTAGACCGGTTTACCACGTATTGTTTTTGATCAAAGTGAAGGCACTCTTCGTTGACTCGAGCCTGCCCTTAATATTGCAGATACAAGCCGTTCTGCAATATTAATTCTCTGCGTCGAGTGATCGCAGCTTTAACTTAAAAAAATATGGGAAGTTTCTCGAACAAATAAGATCGAAGTATAAGATTTTTTTTTTTTCTCTCTCTGAAACAAATGTAAATTACTTCAGCTATCCCGAAATAATTGACGGGTTGTTACTATTTATTTCGAAATAGTTCAGTCATTTGAGCATTCTTCTAATCTACTAAACAGAAAATTAACTTGCACCAGGAAATGTAATTATTTAAAAAAACTTAAACACTCAGCAATATTAACTACATAATGTGAGGTTTCTAGCCTTACCTATGGCAGACTGGCTTCGCACTTCATTGCTTTTCCAAAAGTTGAGTTTACTCCGAGTTCGTCCTCGAAGAGCTTCCCTTTGTGTTTATTAAAATTTTGACCCCCCGGGGGGAGATGCAGTCTGAATATTGAATGAGCATAATTTCCATGTTCGTATCCTACTAAGTTTACGTATCATTTTTTTTTTCATATTTCACTTTTAATAAATAAACTCTGTTGTTCATTGAACATGTCCAGCAGCATAATATAAAGTTAGCATTTAAATATGCTTTATTGGGGTTGCTTCAATGCGTAGTAGTTGAAAGTTGATATTATACTTAGTTTCTGATGCACAGTATAACCAACTATTTGCTCCTTGAGATAAAACTAAGGACTTGACCTTTTAAATTATCGAGAAATGTATAGAGGATTTAGATCCGATTAAGAGTTATATTGGTTTATAATTCTGATCTGCATTTCAGTCACGGATGAAACAGGCCTTCGTGATTAAGTTATTGTATTATTTATGTGCACAGTGGTAGTAATATTAACTTAGAGACCAAATAGAGGTAACTTCCGTTTCGACATTTGGTATGTAGATAACAAAGGATTGTTTGTTCAATTTAAACGAATTATGATCTTAATTGTGTTATGCCTAATTGCCTCGTTGACAGACAGCTAGTTAGGTTATTGAAATCTCCCAAACTGCTTATTATTATTTTTTTTTTTTTTTTTCAAGAGACCGGCATTGCGTGAATCGTTTCATTAAGACTACATGTAATGCTATATTTCCGTTGCTTACACATCACGTACCCATCAACACAAAATGACAATCTTGAGCTGGCTTACGCTAACAAGTCGCTGGTTCATTAAAATTCTCGTCATGTTTAGCAGCCAACCATTAAGCATTCACCATCGGGTTACTACACAATCATTCTCTTATCTTATAAACACCGGAAGTATTATAGTAGAAAACCATTTAATAATCTAGTAAATGGCTTAGACCGTGTGCAAACATAATCGGATATATACCGAAGATGGTCTGCTCCCCCTCCGCATTCCTCCCTCTCCCAAACGGCACTTTTGAAGAGGGAGGTGGGGGTGTTGGAGCAGCATCTCCCACTGATTTGGTAGGAGACAGAAAAACAGTCCCTTCCATCTGGAGTCAATTAGGAAACGCCAGAGATCGTCTGGGAGAGTTGGCTTCATTTGTCACAGGACACTTCACTTCCCGGAACAGCTGGGTACATCTGGAGAACGAGACTGGCTGCACAGAAAGACTTTTCCACCAACGGATCGCAACTGCGAACAAACAACCTCTGCCTTCTTGCTGAAGATGGAGATTAACGAGCCGCGGCAGCTCCTCGGTTTGCGCTGGGGATTTTCACATTGAATTAGTAATTTATTTGGTCTTCATTCGCTGCTTTCACGTGCAATTCGGATAAGTGGAGTGTGCAGATAGGATTCAGAAAGTGACGTAATCCGTTCTTTATGTCTCTCCACATTGGCTGACGTGTAGCAAAATTATTATGGAAGATTTGTTTCGGGTAGCCTTTGTTGTCTAGAGGAAGCAGGTAAAGTGTTTCATTCCCGTCGGAATTCTAGCTCAATGCTTAAAATTAAGCTGCTTATCAGAATGTGGATGGATTAATATGAAAGCTGCTAAGAGAAATGAGTCCTTCTGAGATTCTCAAAGACACTGTTAAGTTTGTAGTTATCTATAGTTATTCAGAATCGAAATTTTCGGTGGGAGTTTGAAATAAGATAAACACATTTTCCTTTTAAGAAGCTGGGTTATTGAAATTTTCTGAGTTCAAGCGACCAGGTAATAAATGCTTTACTGGGCTTATTTTCCTTTTCTGAAGGAGGCCGAAAGAAACCTTTGTTTGTTTGATGCTGATTGAAGTTCGATTTCAGAATTTTAATTTTAGCCAATAGACGTCGTGGGTCCTTTATGTTTATCCACAAACTTTGATTGTAACCATAGTCACAATGGTGATAATCGCATCCATTCCTTCGGAATAAGAACTTGTATGAGATATTGATTCCCACAGTTATTGGGCTCCCACCCAAGAAAGGTTTATTTGTAAACCTATAGCTAAGGATTCTACCCTCTTTTTTTTTCACTCAAATTATTTAGAAAAGAATCCCATTTAATCTTATTTTTCTTGATAAAAGATAGAGAATATATGAAATGATCTTCGACTTGATTTTAAAAATAGTTCACAATAGTTTTAAGAACGACCTTGATCATTGATGTGGACAGAGGGTAGTTAAATAATATTTGATTAAGTATAGATGATTAATGATCGAATAACAATCTAGTTACTAATTAGGTGTCTAATTAGTTATTCGCTGTAATTAAAAACAGTAACACAACAGTAATAGATACGACAAATGCAAATTGCAAATGTTTTGAAAATGCATTTATTCTAACCTTCCTCCACCTGTCAGTTGAAAGTCGCGGGCCCTTTTCTCTTAGTTTCACTTAACCAGAAATGCATATTGCAAACCATATTGTGTAATTACATTGCTTCAGGTGCACATGCTTTCCATTACATGTGAATTGAACGAAGTGTATCCTAATTCTTTATGAGAAGGTCTTTAATTCATCTTTTAGCTTATCAATGCTTCTTTCTGCCTTCCCCTACTTTGAACTTTACTCCTTGTATTATTTATTTCTCCCACTTGTGATTTTGCGCAATGATGGATGGAATGTTCTAGTCCTTTAATACCCATGGCCTGAGTTAGATCTCAAGTGATTTTTCCCCCCTTTTGCAAAACAGAAAAATGGCCTGAAAAAAAGACAAATGGTCTGTCAGCCGCCTGTGCTATTTCACGGTCTTGTGTATACTTCGACAATGATTCTGAATAACACTAACTCAGTTGAAAAACACTGCAGAAATCCTGCTTCCCGTTTGGAGTACTGATTAAAAGTGAAAAGCTCGCGAAAATGGTTCCGTGTGACGTCATGTTTTTTTTTTTTTTTGGGACTGCATCAAAATAATCAGCAAACGTGATCATATTCATGAAGGTTTTACAGCGAAAAACCTTCTTCTCTTGGTCTCTGTCAATAACATTCCGCCCCAAAAGCCGAGATGATGATGAGAATCAGAAGTAGAAATAAATTGCCTTCTGGGTGGAGCATTTATCGAAAGCCCGAGATACCTGCTGATGAGAGTGGGTTAGTTGTAGATGGATGGATGGATCCCAGATGGCATTAAGCGATTGTATTACCATAATGTCTGCAGAAGTAATTGGCAGTTCTTTTCTATTTCCACAGTTAAGTACATAATGTGATTGATGGCATTCATGAATAAGGAAGTCACTCGGTGAATTTCTCGATCCTGAGACCAAATCGATGCTCTTAATCGGTTTGATTTGTTGTTATCATTACTTTTAGTAATAATTTTCGTTCTTTTTAAATAAAATCTTGGGCGTATTTTCACTGCAATACTCCAACGGGAGAACCTGTGAAAAAAGGAGTAAATAATTAAGAGAAAACGCATCCGTGAATAATATAAGTGATGTTCAGGACTACAGTGTGAATCTAAATAGCTTGAGATTGGGGTGTTTTTCTTCCTGTTACTTGGATTATGCACACATTGACCAGTACGCTGATTTCGCATTTTACTGTCCTTACACTATGTTGCACTGTGAAAGAACATCGACTTGTTTGGAATATTCTTAACACACGGCTGGTGTTAGTGCTACCTTTCAGATAACCATCCATGCAACCAATTTTCTTCTTCTTTTCCTCTTATCCAAAATAAAAGTAGCTGAAATATCTTGCTCTGTATGATGTGCGATCCTCTGTTTCTTCGAAGACGAATTTTTTTCTCTCTGCTTAAGAAGGCGCGATTTCCCACGGGCAAGTGGATGTAAACTAGAGACAAAGAGAAATCAATATCAGATGCTATCAAGTGAAATCCGAGGCAATCTGGCTCGTATATTATATTTTTCGTGAGCCGAGGTCTATTTTCAAAACCATATTCGGAATAAATAACTCGCTGCTAGCTAGTTAAAATCTGTCATGCCAGATGCATAAAATAAGTTGTCAAAAAAAATTATTGCATGCTCAATCTGTAGTGAAAATAAATTGTTTTAAAATAACCTCATATTCAGTATGATAATAATCAGTTATCATTTATTTTTAGTTTACTATTTCGAAATATATTTGAATATCGTGAGGTTATCATTTTTAGTATTATCCTTGAACACGGTGTATTTTTTAGTGTTATGGGATACCCAACACTTAACTATACCGGAGAGAGAGAGATGCTAATTATATGCCCCCTTTAATTGAATAATTATTTTTAAATTTTATTTAGGGATTCAAAAACAATATATTAATAAGCATTATCACATAAAATAGCATTTTTCATTTTATTTTAGTATAACTTGTTATTCTTCTGACTTAATATCTAGGACAGATTCTCTCTTGCTCCACCCCCCCCCCCCCTAGCTGATATACTTTATATCGCTGTTCTTTCTCCATTCTTCTGCACAAGTTCAACAGTGTCAAACGCATGCTTCTCAACTTCCATATGGAAACCTTTCGCATATTACACTGATGTTATCTTGCGTAGAAGATAAGCAAGGTTTTACTAGGGATAGCACTTAACTCTTGAATTTGGATCATTGTACTTAAATATGAGCATGAAGGGGACAGCAGCTTGCAGTTCCAAATAAACAGCAGATTCCTTCTGTTATAAGAGATGGTTAGGGTTTGGTACTTAAAATGCGTCGATCCTATCGTAACGGTTGTATCGTTTCCCATCCGTGCAAAGTGTCTTGTTCTTTTGACAATGCTGCCGTTATGAAGCAAGCGCTTCATCCTAACGGCCTCAGACTTTCTCCACTAAACTAGGAGAGAACAAATGTCCTTTCATGTATTGTAGTGGCTCACTTCCTTTGCTTGAAGAGTTCCTCGGAGACTTCTATCCTCCCCCCCCCCCCGCAGTCAGTGCCATTTCTCTTATTTTCACGTGTCTATCAAGTACTCGTAGTCGACTGCTTTTGCCTTCCCATTTCTTTGTTCATTCCAGAAATTCTGTCGTTTATTTTTATTTATTTATTTAACTACCGTAGAGGTAAACGAAATACAAGACAGGTGTGTCTTTACGAGACATGAATCTTAACTTTTATTCGAAAAAAAAAATCTTTAAAATCAATCAAATGCTATATCAGCCAACCTTTTTCTATGTAATGGTTTTTGCTTTTTGCTAATAGTCTAAAAATAAACTGAAATGAAATAAGAAAATCGTTAAATAATGTATACCTTCATTGCTTTGTGGTTGTTAAATAAATTAATTGAAATTTGGAGTATTTGCATTCAAAAATATTGCTGAACTACGCATGACTCCTTTATTTCATTGTTGATCACGTAATTGACTGTTGCCATTAGCAACATGGAAGCATTATATCACATCACATTCACCTTAAACCAACAAACGAACTACGCCATTTTATTACATATGCAGAAAATGTGTAATTTACGTGTTCCCAAATGGATGCTACAATTTAGAAAGAAAATGGAAGCCAAGAATTGAACTTCATCTTAATAGAACACAATGTCCTTTGGATAGTAAAGTCTGGATTCGAATCTAGAAAGTGATGTGCATTTATAAGGGATTTTCAACTGATCCAGTCTCTTATGAAGGTGACAGTTTACATTTTTCTATCCTTCAAAACAAGCAAACTAACGGAAAACACGCATTATTAATAGACATGATTACTCATGCCTCATGTCTTGGTCGATCGGGGATAAGCGTCTTCGACTTCGAGTGTCAATTGGCTTTTACTTGGACCTGGATAGAATCCCATCTAGGATGCACGTAACTTTTATAAGGGTGTCTTATGCGGAGGTGACAGCCTTTTTTTTTTTTTTTTTTTTTTCATTTCACAAAAGGCAGTGTCTTAAGTGACAGCCTTTTTTTTTTTTTTCTCATTTCACAAAAGGCAGTGTCTTAAGTGACAGCCTTTTTCATTAAGGCAGTGTCTGTTGCATGAGCTTCAGCCTTAATTCCAACCCACCTCCCAACTCTACGCTGCCTCGGAAATCGCTCAACGAGTAAACGATCCTAAGTTTGAATTTTAGCACAGCCGGTCTTGCTTCTGTTACCCAACTTTGGACAAATGCCATAGAAAAATTTTGAGAAACCTCTAGTAGTTGCTCTCGATATCAGTAAGATATTTCCGGTTTAGCATCAAGGCTTATGTAAATGTTATTGTATGCTCTGTCTTCAAATTCGAATACTGAGTGACCGGCTTTTTCTCTGGTTTCACATTGTGATGGTGAATGGATCTTGATCCTCAAATTTCAGTTTGAGGATAAAGATCCACTGTAACACTGAATCAGTTATTCACGGTTACTACATGCTTCTCTATATTCACCTATCCCTCGTGCCCCAATAAAATCAATTTTTCTCTCTCTTCGTTCTGTATATCGTTGATATTCTCTATCTGACCTGGAGAATATCAGTGATATACTGATGATAGAATATTGCGTACTCCTCTTTCTCATTTGAAAAGCCTTGCACAACACACCAAAACCTTCAGAAAATCTAATTTTACTATCCTAATTTCTGATCCCCCAAACCATTCGCAGTGAGGTTCTGACGCCCCTTAACATCAATTCTTGCAAAAAAGAACCCTTTTTATCCAGCATTACTTTTAATAATAATGAAATCTGTAGTCAAGACAAGATTATTTTCAAGAAATTAGTTTTTCGCTCCATTCCTTACTTTGTCTCCGAACAAATGTGAACTGTGTATAAATCACAGACCCGTCAAACTGTTGAATACTGTTCTCACATTTGATGTGATACGCTTAAGGCCCTATAAAGTCTCTACTTAGTGTTGAAGTTGAGCAGTAAGGTTGATTTAATGATTCTTTTCTCATCCCTTCCCTACATTTTCGCATTGAATTTCAGTTGTCACGTTTTCTACAAATATTTTGGTTGTCACGTCGTCAAAAGTGATATTATTCCTTCCTCCACGCTGTTTTCTAAATCTGTAAAAACACGCATCTGCTACTCTAAACGGACTGAGCTAATTTTTCTTCCTCTTTCATTCCTTCCTTCCACTTCTGATCTTTGACGAGCCGTCATTCTCCTATGAAGTTTCTAAATGCGGAGAATGAAGCAACAATAACAAGTTGCGGTACTAATGAATTATGGATAGAATAACTTTTCGTGTGCAGAATTACCTTAAAAATATGATAAAAAGTGAATTCTTCCTCTCTTCCATTCCATCATTCTCTTCTCTACAAGTCTTCTTCGCATTCTCCGGCTGTTGAAGAAAAAAAAATTAATAGATTTGGTTCTTTTTCTCATCTTAGCTTCCTGCTCGCAAGGCAGTAATGTGCTTATAGGTTTTGCAACCTCTCGCCTTCTACATTAATAATAATAAAAAAAAAATGCGAAGACTTTCTATAAACATGATTCAAAAGCTGGCAGAGATAAGTGAATTCATTTTTTTTTTTTTTTAAACCTCATATTCACATTTCATTAATGTTTGGTTTGGTGTATCAAGAAATCGCCCATTTTCTCCACGCTATTTTATCAGAGTTGAAGCCTTAAAGTGAATAATACTTTAAGCGGACATTATTTTCGTGCGGCTTTTGTTTAAAGGCAACGTATTCCATCAGTAAAGATGTTACATACATCAAACGTCTACAATGTCATCAGAAATAATTAAATTGCCTTACATACCATCAAAACGAACTTGAATTGTCGTGTTTCGCAGACTTCACTGGCGACTTAATCTTAGCAATTTATTTTTAATCACAATTTCTCCTATGAATAGGTTAAGGATTCCATAATACAAACATTATGCTCCAGGAACCAAACATGGAACTTTTTTCAAGCCTCCAATAAGCAGAGTAATAGTCTCAGATCATGGGACGAAATGAAAATCTACCACCGAAAGTGCCTTTTGCATTATTAATACAAAATTCAAATTCTCTATTTGAAGCTTGCTGTCTCTACTATTAACAAATTGAGCAGTGTACAGCAGTGCTTCCCAAACTTATGGATGCCAAGACCCACCCCGTTTGGAAAAATTAAAATATTTCACGGCCCCCATCGAAAAAAAAAAATCGTAATATAGACATATATTATTATAATATGTATTGTATTGATATTCAATACAATTTATATTCAAGATTTTGCGTTTGTAATCTTTTTTGTGTTTCTTATCAATACCTTTGAAATGAAACTTATATGAATAAGCATATATTTACTAATAAGCATATATTTACTAATAAGCGCCGAAATACACAGGAAGCAAAATTTGTGAACCAACACCAATGTGTGATTTTTTCCATTAAAATATAAAAAAGAACAAAAAAGAAATAATAAAATTAAATACGTCTCTTTTTAAGATTAAAAAAAAATTACTTAGTCTTAAAACATTTAAAATTTGTTTTCATTATTTCACCGCCCCCCTCAACAAAACGTTTCCCAAACTGTGGGCCGCGGCCCACAGTTTGGGAAACGCTGATGTACAGCACTCGTATTCAGTAATCTTCAAATTATTATTTTTTGGATGTACAGGGGTATCTCGCTAATCCGAACCTCTTTAGTCCGAACCCTCCAGTAATCCGAACTGCAGTTTTAAAGAAAACAGTTTTATTTATTATTTTTATTATATATTATTATTTTGTGTACTATTATTTTTCCTCTAAACTGTACTCCATTGTTGCAACAACCAATGGATCAGAACATAATACAATCCATTAAATTAAAAGATCGTAAAGACTTCCTTTTAAATGTAATTTCCCAAAATTATGACGTTACCACATCAATAAAAAATATAAATTTGAAGGATGTAGCATTCTCAGTTGCTGCTGCTTGGAACCTGAAGCAATTCGAGCGTCATGGAAAAAAACTGTGGCCTTCTAGAATTTACCAAGATAACTACGGTGATACACAAAAAGAGGATATTCAAAACGTGCATAATTTAGTTAAAAATATAAATCCAGATGTTGATATTTTACAAACAGATGTTAAGGAATGGATTACAGGTAGAGCCGAAAGTGAATTCGAAATCAAATCAGATGCTGAAATTATAAATATGACGATACAGAATGAATTAGAAGATGATGATGATGACGACGATAAAGAACTCGAAGAAAAAAAAGTAAAACATGAAGAGGCAGTTGACAGTTTTAATATATAGAATGGGTTAAGCAGAATGATACGCCATTGCATAAAATATTATTGCTAATGCAGCTCCGAGAAGAAGCATTCAAAAAACGTTTAGCTTCCAAAAAACAAAAGAAAATCAGTGATTTTTTACAGAGAAATAAAAAAAAAAAAAACTTTTTTTGTGTTATTTTATGAAACTTTCTTTTTGTGTTGCGTACAAGAAAGTGATATTTTTTACGCAAAATATTTTATGTATTGAACTATGCAATTTTATTAAATCAGAATCCTCAACAATAGAGGTACAAACTAAATTTTTTATTAAAATAAACTTGTATTATTTTTTAAGTTTTACATTACAGTACAGTAGCTTTTTTTCTATCAGTTGTTTCATTTATTTGCAGGATTAAATTGATGTACCATTAGAATCTGATTATTTTTGTCTTAAAGGCTAGTTATTGTTGTTGTTTCTTGGGGGGAAATTCGCTCATCCGAACGATCACGTTTTTATTAGTTCGGATTAGCGAGATACCACTATAGTCTGTTTTCTGCTGATTGCTACTCAGCGTGTCCCGTCAAAACATTGATTATTGGAGTCAAAGAGCCGTAATGCCTCGAGTTGTAGCACAGATGACATTCTTCCACTAGCTTCTCTAATGACAGTAGGTCTTTACTTCGCTGTTCGTTCTATTTTCGAAATAAATTTTGAATGTTCAAATTGTCTATCCTGGAGATGAACAGTTCGACATTTTCTTCAAGTCTCCCGATTACTTTTTTTAAAACCATTTGTACATAAAAGACTGTAGTTAAAGGAAAAAACTTATTTGTCACTATTGAGCTTAGATTTTAAAGAATTGTAAGCTGAAACTGTAACATCGAGAGCAGAATACATTATTGTAATATTCGAAAAAAAAAGTTATCTTTCGATTGTACATACACCTAAACAAAGCTGTTACTTATAGCCAGAATGACATGAAATGGTTTTACCAGAACAGATTCGTGTTGGTAATTACTAATCTGACAAAATTCTGGTACCTGACTGTAACTAGCATTGCACCCAAGCCTACTGGCTTGGGTGCGATCCCAACCATCAAGGGCCAACACAGCCCCACCTTTAGGTTCCTCTTTACAATAGAAATAAATCGCGGTTACACAGGAATAAAAATTACCATCTTGAACGTCAAAAGGGTCAATTGGCGAGTTGTGCACGCAGTTAGTCGAGTAAGATGCATTCAGGTGGTCTAGCGACTATGAAGAGGTGTTTCCAGTTTTGCATTAAGCAAAACAAAAGGCAAGGAAAGTGTTCCATGAAACAGTCGGGATTTGTTGGAATTTCCTACGTCTGCTGCTGAGCCACACTCGATAGCATGATTGCTGTATATCGACTTATGACTAAATCCTGTGATATGTGGATGCATTACTCTCTGGATGCACCAAAAGGCAAATAAATGCGTTCCCTCAGCAGCAGCTGTTCTCCTTCCACAAGTTATCACTTTCTTCACCTATTGTGACTTTTTATCTTAGCCGTGCACACGTCCGTGGGTGGGTCTCCTGCCGTACATGTGTAAATAACTTGGGGGATTTTACGATCGTGTTATCATTCGTTGTGCCTCGGCTTTACGGCTTTCTTGTAAGGGGGGTTATGTCAGTTTGTGCAGCAACCGATAAGTGACATTTTTGCTACAGCCACGTGCATCATTTCTAAGTGACGCAAATAGTCCTCGGGGAGTTGCCAGCCGGGAGCACCCCGTCGTTTTATTGCATGTCATGTTTACCTTTTGTCGAAGTGCACCCTCGATTTTGTTTGTTGTCTAGGAGACAGTGATGGTGGAAATAGAAGCCCGTTGGAAAAGCTCCGTGGCCACGTCAGATGGCGTTTAATGGGCATATGGAGAAGAGACAGGCAGAACCCTCAATTGTTGATTTATAACTTCCTGGGATGCGAAAAAGCGCTGAGCCTCCTAGTCTGTGGTCCAGCTGCTCTCAGCTACCCATACAACCTTTCGATATCTGTCTCTCTCTCTCTCTCTCTCTCTCTCTCTCTCTCGACCCATTTTTAATCCACAGGTCACTTTTTACACATGCGCAACGAGCCTGCCAGACATGGTGAAGGAACACGTCGTGAAAAGAGAACAGTGCAAGCAGTCACTTGCATGTTATTTCTTATAAATACATGTTTGGTGGATTAAATTTCAATAATCCGTCAAAATTACAAATTATAACATTTTTCAGCATATTCTATATTATATAAAGTTCATTTGTGTTTGTCACAATTTGAATTACAGCCTCGTGGGATTTTTTTTTATCTTTCTGTAGTAGAATGTGTATTTTCTGAGATACAGTGTCAGAAGTTGTATAATTTCAGTTTTTAGGAGAAAAATGTGGTTTTACTCCTCGTAACCGAGGGATACTTTTCATAACTTTGAAATTTCCATCGAACGTAAAGAAATAGCAACTGGAGAAGTCAGAATACGGAATATGTATTGACAAAATTAATCTTTGATCACTCGTTTAAAATGTAAGAATTAATTCGACATTAATGAAAGGTTAAGTTGAATTTGAACATTTTATTTTTTTTTTAAAAAGTCTCCGAATTGATTAACCTGGTAATAAAAAAAAAAAAACTGGGTACGTGAAAAAAAAAGTAATATTATGATGATTACAATTAAAAGTATGAACAACATTCTTGAAATTAAACAAAAATAGTTCTAAAACCATATGCTTAGCTAGTCCTGGAAAGCGAAAAAAAAAAAAAAAAACTTTTATTGATTCGTTTTGGAGGTTAGCACCGCCTCCAAGCTTGCCATTCATACTTCATCGTGTCTGGCGTGAGAGGGCACTTTGATGTTTTCGCGTATGCATTATTGATGGCGGTAATCTTTCCTCTCGAAAAGGTTCACCATTGTATTTTAATACGTGATAGGGTGTCCGACACCCTCTCTGCATTTTCTCACTTATTCCCTTCAAGATAACGATTGTCATTTTCTGACCGGAAGTCATCAAAGCTATGTGGTTACTCGATTTTTTTTTTTTTGTGTGTGTGTGTGTGTGTGTGTGTGTGTGTGTGTAGGGCAAAATACCCAAATCAAAGGAGGTTTTTATTTTCAATTAAATCGCATCCAATGCAAATAATAAATTCCTTTCACAGGTGTAAGCTAGGTGGTCCATGTCAATCGGGCTTTTCATCGTTTCTTAGTCTCTGGACATTACGTTCCTGGTTGCTTTTATCTGCCATTCGTTCTGGATGACCTTTCCCTTTATTTTGTATTTTTTGTTCTTTGTAGTATTACTGTCTGGTTTTAGTTTTTTCAGTATGTCTTCATTTCGTTTTTTTGTCTAGTTTTGTTATAAGCTGCTGTTCTCCTCATATTTCATTTCTACTGCAGCCATTCTTTCCTTTTCTCTTATTGTCTGTGCTTCATTTTCCTACAGCAGTGTTGATTGTGATAAAATACTGCACATTCTTAGTCTGCTGTTAGTCTTATTCGAAGATAAACAATAAATTGGGATGAGAGAGGGAATCCGTACCTTCTTTCACGTATATTTTCATGTAACACTGGTGTTTCGAAACAGTAACGCATGCCGCCAATCCGAAGCATAAAATTTTTCTGTCAGCTGAGTTTTAAAAAAAAAAAAAAAGTCTTGTCAGAAGTTTCATGTATATATTTGTCTTATTGCGTCAATCTACACAATATTTTTTAACAATCATATCACAGAAAAGTGACAAAATAATTATAGAGGATAGAGAGTAATAAATACTTTTTTTCTCTTCACGATACTTGTACGTATTTAAATACAATATTTATCGAGCAAGTGAATTTTTTTCCCTCCAAAAAAATTCGTGATTAGATTCACCCGCCTTATTTGAAATCTTTGCATGAATTTGCGAAATTACACAGCTTTTAAAGTTTCGATGTGATTTCTCAGCAGTCCACAAGTTTTTTTTTTTTTTTTTAATTGTTTACATGATCCCTGGAAACCCAGGTCTAGAGACCAAACATGGAACTGTTCAAGCCATCAGAATTCCAGTAAGATGAGCGGTGGTCTCACCTGGCGATGAAGGTCATCTTCTTCCTTTAAAAACAATCATAAGCATCCATGCCCATGGTGGGATCCAAACTCGTAGCCTATTGGAGAACGTATACGCCAATCAGACCAGCATCCTTGTTTGGTCAACTTTAATCTTAATAACAAATGTATGGCGTTCTAATGCAGAACCTGTCGAAATAGCAATGATATCAACGTACGCATACCAAATTGCAAGTTAAGAAAACATGCCATAGAGGTGAGACTGCTCAAAATGTTTCATAAAATGTTCCATTAATAATAATTTTTATTAATCAGAAAGCGGGCTTTCCATAATAATCATCAAATATCCATCAAATCTTTATTTGATGATAATACTTACCTTGGTAAAGTAAAACAACTAGACTGGGAGACAAAATCAAAGAGTTAGAAGATGTTGAAGTCAAAAATCTTGTTGAAAAATCTTAAAGGTATGCTGGTAACCATTGAAATGATCCATGTTGACAAATTATGTCAAAAGGGCCAAATCAAAATCCACCGATCTTACTTAAACTCTTAACATGAGAATTGGCACTTCTTTAATCAACGCGAAGAGATAGAGAGTTATCGAGAAAATTTACAAGTGGAACAACCATTGCAGTCAACTACAGGAACATCTGGCTTAGGAAAATCAGATAATCTTGCGGGTGGGGGAGGGAGGGAGTGTCTAGAGAATGTCTTCGCTTTTTTTTTTCTTCTTAAATTCATCATCCCAACATGACTACGTCTATTAGCATGTTTAGTCTTCTGCTCTGGTGTGACTTAACGTGAGATCGGAAAAGAGGGAACAATTGATTACTCTTGGAACATTAAAGCAATTTTCCTAGAGTATTCCATGTTCATGTTGTTCATATTTTAGTCATTCCTGAAGGGAACCGCCGAGGTTCAAGGCGAACACAAATCACATTGAATTCGGCCAGTCTGGCATTGCAGAATATGCTAGTCCCGCAATTCTTTTGGAAGAAATATTCCAGTACAAGAGCAAGATTCCGTATGGAGATACTATAGTCTTTCCGTTTCCGTAAGTATCATAGGGATGTTGTGAGGCATTTTTATATTGCCCTTAACATTTGATTGTTGATATAATCCCAAAAATCTGATAGACTTTTTGATTTTTTTTCAAAAAATGGGAATAGTGCTAATTGACTCTGCTCATCATAATTAATTATTAATGTTATATATTACAATGAATTGGACATCTGTATTAATCTACTGTTTAAACTTTTGTGGGTAATTATTGTAACATTCACATAATATACTCGCTTTCAATTTTATAACAAAAGCGCAAATATATGGAATGATCTTCCTTTTATTATTTTTTTTTCCCTCTCAACTTTTGACAGATTTGATTCTTGGTCTGCTCTAGTCGCTCGTTCACCATCTCTCAGTGGCTGATGATATATTATGCAACGTATAATCATGAGAGATGATTTGCTTGTTGTTTTTAGGAAGGAGAACCCTCTTTCCGCGTTTATTACCAGCTAACTTAGCCTTGTCTGAAGAAAGCCTCATAAAGTTATTTTCGTCATAGATGAGATTCCAACTGGAGTCTCTTTCCCAGACAAGTGATGCGTAGCGAAACCACTCGGAAACGTCTTAAGGAATGGGAAACTAATTAGCGGAAATCGCTTTACCTGCTGTTGTACATGCACAGGTCACTTATTCAACGGATTATACTGTCATTTTGGCTTTGCTGTGCACGGTGAAAATATTTTCTACATCGTTCCTTTTAACAGATTAGCGAATATGCTCGAGGCTATGACGTGTTTCAGTTTCTTGGAATTAGCGGCGGCAATTTCTTAATCATTGCGAAAGACACGGTTGATGCTTACCTTCGAAACAAGGAAAAAGATATCACCATTTTGTTCGTAATAAATTAACAAGCAGTTTGGTTTTCTTTTTTTTTTATGGGGATGAGATCTTAAACCTATGATTTTTAATCACAAAATGGCCGCATAAAATTCACCTAACCGGTTTGCCCGCATCTCATTTTTAGTTCATATCGTCAAAAACGGAAGTTGGCTGCGATAATGACGCTAATTCACACATCGCTTTTCCACACGATTAACGGATTTTATTTTCTTTAGTAATAGTAAAATTAGTAAAATTTATTTGTAAACTTCCTTTTATAAAAATTTACATAAAATTTATGTAATTCATTTTCATATATATATATGTGTGTGTGTGTACATTCATATAATATACTGTACATATTATTATAATATAATTACATAATAAAAATCGCAGGAGACATGCTAATATGTACAGAGAAGGTTGCATAACAATTAATTAGGAACAAAATAAAACAAGGCAATTAAATAGCAGACTGGATCTTTGAATACAAATATGCTAAAATTTAGTTTCATTTCTTATTTTTAAAGGTGGTATGTTGAATACTTTTGGCGCTAAATAAGTATAATGTTTGTGTATTGCTTCTTTATTTGCTTTTGGAACTAAATATTTTAGGCCCGTATGTCTACTAAGGAAAGCATCTGGTTTGATATTTAGGTATTCGTTGTCGTTTTTTATGAATAATAGTACCCTATAGACGTATAAATATCTAAGGGATAGTATGTTTAGTATGGTGTATTTATTACACATTGCAGGTATCCTTGTATTTGTTTCTAGTTAAGATTTTGATTACATTTTTCTGAGTAGAGACTAAAGGTTTCAGCGTAGGGCGATAGATTCCTCCCCAACTTAATATACTATACTGTAGTGTGCTTTGAATCCAGGCAGAATATAATATTTTTAGAATATTGAAATTTAAGAATCTGTTTAGGTAGTAAGCTGTCGTAACATATTACTGCCAATATTTGATTGTTGATATAATCCTAAAAGGAATTTGCCGAACTTAGAAATAGTTGTTGAGTACACTGATTTGAGCTCCTTAACTAAATCAAATAAATAGAGATGCAGGCTGTATTTCATTGCATTCGCCTCTTTATCGCTACCGGACATAGTAGTTAGTACACCGTCGACTTCTATCGTGTAGTCTGACACTTGAACACAATTGTTTTCTAGGCTAGGTAGCTTTCTGTGTACTGAACTCGTGCATCTTCAGATGAATGTAACATGTGCTCCCGGGAGTCTGCCGCACTAATTTACAACGCAGCTGTGATGTTATTACTTAACTGAGTGCATTACTTACTACACACACACACACACACACACACACACACACACACACACACACACACACACACACACACACACACACACACACACACACACACACACACACACACACACACACACACACACACACTCTGTGACCAAAATGTTATAGCTATCCCCATTCTAAATGAAATCCATCATAGTCGGTGAATTGCCTGAAAAATTGCATCTCGAGGCATGCGGACTAAATAGATAAAAGTCATGACTCGATTGACTTCAATGAATGAAGACGAACCCTAGAATGGGCACTTCTGGATAGTATATAGTGAAAATCTTGGGGAAATCATGTGACATTGTTACAGTAGGTCAGATGACTACAGGATAAAATAAGAGACTCTGAGGCACACCTGAACGCACGTTGGACACGGTTCTAATGAAGTATAGCAGAAGATGACCAAGGAGAACGACCGTGTGCCTGAGCCGCAAAAACAAGCAACAGCTAAGGAGCATCAGCATGGGATACCACAGCACTGGAGAAAGATCGGATGGAGTGATAACCAGGTTCCATTTATTTCATGCGGAATGTGCCCACAACATCTGGAGTCCCTTTATTCTATCCTGCACATTATCACCGACGAAGGACACTTATTCATGTGATGGACACTTGCAACATGATAATGCATTCAGCAGGGATGATTACAGGAACATAAGGGCTATTGATCTCTTTCGATCCCATGGGGTATCTTTGGGATGGGATGAAACGAGATGCTCGTGGCAGGTGCCCCCCCCCCTCCAGCATATGTGATGGAAATTTCAAGTATTTATCATTACTGCCTGGAGTTGTACACTTACGAAATGTTTGCAGAACGCAAACTCCTGGCAGACATGATAAATTCTTGACATTAATTATTTTGGAAGGTTTGCAGTCGGTATTAGATCGGTACCACTTATAAACTGGCCCCTTAGTGTACTTCATCGGGAATGGGAATCGCACAGATCCAAAGAAGTTTGACTCATACCACAGCACTGGAACTGAAAGAGTCAAACTTCTTTGGATCTGTGCGAAAATATCAAAAGTTGCACAGCGTCCTGAAGGGTGGAAGAATTTGTGCGTATCTGACGTATATATTACATTCATGTCAAACTTTAGAAAAATCTGTAATTAAGACTTGAAATTAACACTCTAATTATATGATAAATAAGCACATCATATTCAAAACAATTTTTTAGAGATTATTTCAAGAGAAATAATTTGCAGGTCGAAAGTTGAATACTTGCAGGAAGCCAATGTTCTTTCCTGAGAACCAGGAATTATTTCTTCATTAAATTAATATACAAATATTTTCCGTGCATTCAATGGATCTCCATTTAGAAAAGCAGCGCATATCGTATTTGAAATTCTTTACTGGAAATAAGTTTCTCACCTGATTCTTCAAATGGAAAATCACCCGTTATTTGGAGCGTGATTTCGGATGTGATTGCATCCCACGCTGAGCGCTGCTGTTGCCAACTCGAGGGCACTTTCCTTTGTTCTTAAGCAGTTGTTCTCTACACCGAATTGTCGAGAAGCTTGAAGACATTGTTGAGGAAAAACGTTTGGATAATTTAGAAAACTTTTTGAACATTGGCCGACCAGCAGCGTCATTCTTCATCTCTTCTTCGTGTCCGTGTTCCGGATGCGATCAATAGGAACAGAAAAAGATGCGAAAGGAGTGTAAGGCGTCAAAGGCACAAAGTTTTTCCGTAACCCATAGACTAAGTAAATGTGTACTTCAGAAACAAATGCGGAAACATTTGGCTGGAAAGGGAACAGTTTCACAAGAAATTAAGGGAAAACTGACTTGATGAAACTGAACTTTTTTATGGCAAATAGGGCGTACCTTGGGCTGGAAGGATCGAATAGAACGAAGAAACTAGCTGGCTTTTTTGAATGCCTACAAACTGTAGTTTCTTGGAGATGCTTCTGATTGTAGTTTGTTCACATAACAAAAGTAATAGGATGAGTATAGGGGTGGGCTGAGTGAAAATGATATTTGGGATTACTATGTTTTGAAGAGGAGTAGAATTACAAGTATGAACACCTGGTGGGGACTTATACGTGGAAGAGGCACTGAACAGATGAGTCGATGTATGCCACGGAACGGGTAAGACAACCAGTTCGATTGCAGCTGGAATGGAATCTAGAATTTTCCAGACATGAAAGCCAGATTTCATAGCAAGACCACCGATGCCATATTGTTTAGCTGAACATTATCAGGCTGAGTGGGAAAGAGGGGGATCAGCAATAACTGATGTGTTGATGCAGGAGAATGTGGACGCGTTTTTTTTTTTTTTTTTTTTTTTTCAGAAAAAAGATAAATCTCTTCAAGACTTCCTAACTCAAGAACAGATAGTGGCTTTTTCGATACCATTCCCCAGAGCAGTATTTAAGGTGATCGTTATATATAGTTTTAATCTTGTACGCTGCGAGAGATTTTTATATTTAGCAATGACGCAGAAATCGGATGTCCCTCACAAATGATTGAACTTCTGAAGTTGTTTTAAATGAACGCATTGATTGCTGGTAACATAATCAGCCTCTTTTAACGCGAGTTCGAGTCCATATAAAACTTCAGTCATTGGTGTGTTTCTTTCGACTTCACTGTAAACAACTGGATCATCGTATTTGTTTACAGCGATTAAGAGTTCTTCACTTGGTTTCTCTTTTCATCTCAACTTCTTTGCGAACTCTTCAAATCGGCTTTCATATATTTTAAAACTAACCATCTTTAGCGTTAAAAATGTAATAAACAGTCTTCTTGGTCCAGTAAGAACAACAATAAGTTGCTCTTTAGTTGCACTGAGCAGTTCGAATCCCCCTCAAAGACAGTAGGGCCCTTATAGAGCTGGAGATGACATTCCCGGCCACTCCTGAATTCCATTCAGCAGAAAGTATACGAACTGAAATGGTATATCTCACATCCTTAGTTATTTGGGAGTTATCGTAAATAACAAAAACTTTGAATTTTTTTTTTAATTAGCCTTGCTCTAATTTTCATTTGTCATTGTTAGTGAGTGCGATAAATTAAATCGTTCTGATCATTCTTTTGAAATAGTGTTCAATAATGCCCTTTGTATTTATTGTGTTTGTCCCTTTTTTAAAAAGAGTAAACGTATATTTTTAAATTAATTCTTTTAAAAAATAAAAATCGTACTTAAACTCGCTTATTCTTATGTACAGTCGAGTCGTAGGAGCTCCAAGTAAGATTATGAACCGGAGAGACCGGAAGAATCCTGACGTGCAATTTTCTAAGTAAACTTAACTAATCAAATCGAAAAGTACCGACTCCACTGCAGCAAAAACGTGCCAGCGATGCAGCTTGCACAGCTATAAAAGTGCACTTAAAGGTGAGAGAACATGTTAATACGTTTTCTTGTAAGTTGGAGCTTCGATTGGTTAGCAGAGGAGAGCTTGCGAACACTAATAAGTAATTCGTTGGAAATCTCTCTCACAAACAGAATGTGAAAGAGAAGCCCTGACTGTCAGCGCAGGTTATCTAAATTATATAATAAAACGTAAAAGCTGCGAGAAAATGAGACTGCTATTCTTAGACTCCTCACACAGGGAAAAAAAAATAGTGGGAAGAGACAGAAAAGCAGTTTTTACATTGGGATGGTTCCAGAACTCTAAATGCTCGGTTTAATTTTTAGTGAGGGCGAGTTGGTCGTTTGCATGCGACTACTTAACTTGGTTACGTGATGACAGTTATATTCATATTCCATTCTGCGATGTCTACACTTCATTAAACTGACGAGTTGGATGTAAGTTTTTCGCAGTGCAGTAATCTTTTCAATACCAACGAAGACCTATGATCTTGATACGACTTTGATAGTTCAGTAATAAGTATGCCTATAATATCAATGTCGTCTTAAACGAATAGTTCCCAAGATAGCATGCGATAGCGCGAGGGGAAAAACAACAACAAACAAACTGATTGTTGCACTCCACACTTTGCTGAACAGACTTTGTTATTCTGTTATCCGTTAAAAGTAGTTATTACTGCCTTAATAGCACATAAAAAATTCATAGTTGTATTTCACATCACGCCATTCTATGAGGGACTATATAACTGTTATGTAAACAACAACAAACACAGTACTGAAGGTTACTGTTTGGATATTTTCCAAGGTAACCATGTTGCATTATACGTGATACAACAAGAGCTCGGAGAAAGAGTTCAGTTAATAATACAGTTGTAATATCTATGTAAATATTATGAATAAAATATATGGAACCTCAATCGATATTAATAGAACGGTAGGCCTTCCATGCTTATACAAAACGCATTCAGGATTAGGAAAACGGGAATTAAGATGCACTTCATTAACGTTTTCCTAATCCTGGCTGATTGTACTCTTTACCTTGTGTAGTATTCTACTTTAATTGGTTTGAAAAGCGAGGATTTCATTCGCAGAGTATTTGAAAGACTTCTTCAAATCTCGGAGTGCATCGCGAACTCTGCTCCTTTATGTTTTGGCCCTGAGTAGTGATAAACTAAACTTTCTACAAACATGGCAGAGTAGTGGGATCGGTCATTTTCTTGTTGACAAATGAATATTTGCTTTGGTTCCAGTGATGCCTGCCAACACAGAATTCGCCTCCTTGCACTCACGCAATAGTTTTTCATCAAAAAAAAAAAAAAAATCATCTTTCATCATTCCTTCCTCGGTGATCCTCTCATAGCGATGGAAAGCTTCCCCCTCACCGTGTGTGTGTGGCAATTCTTTTTTGCTCTCTGTATTTTAAAATTTAACCTCCAGTCCATTGAACATTGGCCGTGCTGTCGTCACTTGCGGGAAAGAGGGAGGGAGTGATGTGTTCGCACGTTGTATCGATAAAAACGGAAAGCTATTATCCTCGTGCCAGACGATAGTGTGTGTGGGGGGGGGGGGGAGAACCAAGCGAGCCTCGTTCGTCCAGAAATGACCTCACCACATCAGAAGTGATGTGGACTTTCGGAGATCGATGAGTAAGGCGATACAGATGCTAAATCTCCTTGGAAGGAAGCTCGGTGGCAAGCTATTACTTTCAGGAATGCTTTAGCTTCTTTTTTTTTTTTTTTTTTTCTCCTCTGCACGTAATTACTAAAACAAGAACAAAAAAAAAAAAAATCTTTGTCTAATCACGAGAACTGTCGGAAGGACACTGTCTCTTGTTTGGATAACCTCGGGATACACATTGCGCAAAAAGGAAATGTTAACTGAGAAGTTGACCTTATGTTTGTTTTGTTTTGGATGACCCGTGCTCTCGAGTAGTTAAAGGGTGAGAAAGGATGTTAATTATAAAAGAAACTGTTCGATGAAGATTTATTTTGCTGCCGAAATTTCAAGTTTAATTCCTGGAAGGGCCACAGGGAAGGATGATTTACATTTTACTGCTTCGGTATCCCACTTCAGCAAAGAAAGGCTGTGGATCGATCGCGCCTAGCTAGAATAATGTACGTGCTCTACTCACAGTTGGTCACACAGGAGTGTGTAATAAGAAATTTAATAACGTAATATTCTTGAGGTCATTGTTCGTTGATTGCAAAAAAAAAAAAAAAAATTATCAGTTCTGTGTGTAAGAGAAAGAGAGACTCGCGCCTATCCTCGTGTACCCAACTACTTAGATAACCGTACATTACACTAAATCGGGAACTATGCAAAAATAATCAATGCAATAGCACATGACGTGTGAGTGAAAGGAAAATTATAAGGTTACAACCAAATAATGACGGTATTTCAAATAAAAAAAAAATTATTATTATTAAAAAGCATTACTATGAAGAAGCAAAACATACTGGAAATAAAAATTGAATGTCAAGTTTTTATTTGGGGCGAACACGTTACGTATGATCTTCATCGAAGTACATCCATCCAACTGGCTTGCCATGTACGTAGCTTTTTAAGTAACTGTAGTCAATCGTGTATAATTTAAAATTTCATCTTTTAATTCGTTTCGCACTGGACCGTGTGCAAAGAGACATAACTGTCGAGCTTGTGGACTAGTCTACGTGCCGAATATCTTCTTGTTCTTCTTCAAGATCCCCAAGTTATATATTAAACATTTAGGCACCTCATATCTTGAGGGTTCAATAGTTATATATCATCTGCCATGTAACGCTCTCTACTGATGTTTTAAATATAAACGTATTGTAAACTCTTATATACGCATGCGCTTATGTTATCTTCTATGAGATACGTATTTGCAGTTCCTCTATATTTAATAATTCTGCACATGCGCCAACATAAATATGGATTAAAATACTTTGTGTCTGTCTCGTTAAGTTCACAGGTGAATTAAGTATAATTTTTCATTCCATTCTGTATGAATTAGCATATAATCTCGTCATATAGGATTCATGAATTGCTATTAAAAAATTCTGTGCAAGATATTCACATGGTGTAATAGACCTAAGTAATGGCAATGTTATTTTTATTATATTTTTCCTATTGACGAGTTTCATTATAGACAGTTACGCATTGCGCATTTTTATTCTTGCATTACTAAAAAGGATTCAATTATTTTAATGCATTCAGTCGACGGTGAATAGTCGAAATGAACGGAAGATTTTGTAAATGCGCTTATTATAAAGACGTGAAATTTGATTCAGTTTGAGTATTAAGCCTAATAATAAACTAAATTTATTTATTTCAGGAATTTCTTTCTGGGAGAAATGCTTGCATTATGAAACAGTCATTAGGAGCATATTCGCCATGTTTAATTTATTGTTAATGGATTATGATTAAAGTTAATGGAATTAAAATTAATCAGAAAAGAGGGTTCGACATCGTTTTGGTTTTCGGATTCATGACATATGGGGAAAAAATGGGAAATTCGTCATAAAAACGGAAATTTGACAGGCTAACGTAGTTATTGTTAGAGCATGGTTTCCGAACTGTATAAAAATTACAAAAAAATAAAAAATAAAAATAAAAAATCCTTAGCCCAGTACCAAATATAGTATAGGTTTGCAAATAAACTTTCACGAGTGGAAGTAACATTAAAAAAAAAAAAAATAGACAATCGATTATTATTATTAGCATTATAAGATCAAGATATAAATATTAAAAACAGCATTTTATAAAGTTGTTTTAACAGTATATATTTCAGTGGGTTGATTATTAGCAACACTGTTTTATGGGTAGCTGGAAGTATAAAAAATGACGTTGTGGGCAAGCCCTTGTTTCGGCGACATTATTATTGTTAATGGGTATCTCCATGGAGTCAAAAACACTCATCGCAGGAGGCTCACAAGAATATATAGTTCGCAATATACTATTATATCATCCACAATCCAATTAGAATTTCACCATGGGGACAGAAGCAAACCATTATTCACACAGTACCTGCTCGTATCATACACTTCTTTAAACTGATTCAATGACGAAGAAATTAATCATCCACCACAAGCAATCCATTACACTCATTCAGCACCCTCATAACCAAGAATCGAGACCTCATATCTTTGCCAATTAAAGCTTTATTCAACTTTCAATGGTAACCTCCTGTTCTATTCCCACCTGCCATATAATGAATTTCTCCCGCTTTCATTCTGTAAAATACTTTCAGTACTTGAATGTTTCTATCATATCACCTCTCTTCCTTATATCCGCCAACTTTTGTAACCCACAATTCTTTCTTCAATCTATCTTCATATGGAACATTCCACAGGCCCGAAACCATCTTGGTTGCCCGCGTATGAATCCTCCCAACCACCTTTACATCACCAAGAAGGAACAATGACGGCTTCCTTCTTGCGTTTCTCATGACCTTTGTCATTTTTTAACAATTTGTTATTAATAAAAATGCAATGTAGATTGCATTTTTATTAATAAAAATGCAATCTACATTGCATTTTTATTTAAAAATTTAAAAATGCATTAATAAACGGCAATGTAGATTTTTTTTCTCTTCTCATAATCTCCGCTTCATTCGAGAATGATGTAGGATTATTTTTATAGGATATAATTCCAGCTGTTGTCTCAGAATGGGATCTGGCGTATTCTTAATATCAAAATATTCTTCATTTTTTCCCTTCCCTCCTCCGTATAATGAACGCACCTTTGGTCTCTTAAGAATCTCTTCTTGTTATCAGTCATAAGTGTGCAGTGGTTCAGCTCCTTCTCTTAAAAACGCGAAGAAGAGGAAGAAGAGACTTTGGGGGTACTCATGAGCCGAAGGATGCAGGAGAATAGCGTGCATTTACGCGAAATCACTAGCGAGAATTGGGGAATAGAACCAATTTTGTAGCCCGACAGTGACAAACAGTTCAGCATAATTTCTTCGTTTTTTGGTTTAGTGTTCTGTAGCTAGCTAGCTTCGCCGCTAGAGGGCAGGTAAATAGCCGGTCCACCGAACTTACTCCAGTGTTGAAGATCAATGACCGTACGTCTTATTTCCAGTCTACTAAAGACGTCAAGAAGGTTGTAAGAAATGAGTCATTGTCACGTGTCTTTCTTCTCTCACACATTTGACACACTAAACTCCCTTTTCTGTTAGCAGATCGCCAGATAATAAAAAGCTAGAGGAAACTGTTAGAGGGGGTGTCATCTTACTGACTCTGACAAGAGGCCCTGAAAGACAGCTTCCCTACCGACGCAAAGAGAGAAGAATTTCCTTTTCAAAGGGGACCGAGAGAGAAAACACGTCATAGGCGTTCACAAAGTCCAAAGTTCATCCGCAGGTGATGTGGGTATTGCAGTGCATCTCGGGAAGCCCGAGTATTGTGTAGGCGTCAGATTCTAAAGGATGCTATTTCCCTGATGATGAATTGACTGATGCGTAGAAAAGAATGCGATGCCGACATCTGCTTGCTCTCTTCTGGGGCATTTGTGTCACTGCACATCCAGTGAAGAAACGAAACAATTAGCGAAATTGCTCTAATAATGAGTGAAAGGCATAGAGGTGGACGATCTACTTGTTTACCTGAAATCCGTAATTTGCTAGAAGTAACCTTTCTTTAGGATTACTGTATTTATGCACTTGTTCAGAAAGAACATCTGCTTAGTGTAATCTGTGCTCATATGGAGAAACACTGATGTGATATAGCGTAAACCATAAATTTATGAACATCAAAAACCAGCCGTCTTTTGTACATGGCTACCAGTGGTAATTCATGACATTAAGCGTTATTAAAATAATTCACAAGTTCCGTTATCTAATATCTGGTATAACGCTACTGTCAAGATGGGGGAAGCAAAAATACTTTTCATATTCCCCTTTGTCTGTAAAGGAAGTTATTTGGGAAAAGGAGTTTTGTGAGCTTTAAGCTCGCCCTCTGGGGAGCAGTTGTATTAGTTATGATCAGCTGGGAGTAGAATAGCCTTCGGTCTTTTGTAGTACTCTGTTTCGTTGTAATTGACGGCTTGTACGATCAGCGGATTTGAATGCGAACTTGACTTGAGGAAGAATTTTTCTGCGAGATCACGAAGAAGGGAAGAGATGCATTCCATACATCTCTTCCCTTCTTCGTGATCTCGCAGAAAAATTTCTCGATGAATCTGTGAATTTCTGATAAACCACGGGGAATCTAGAATCATCCTTCGGCACTTATTTTGGATTCTTTGTAGTTTTGAAATGTTTGATCGTGAAGTGTGACTCCATGCTGGTGAGGCGTAGGTAATAACTGAACGTATAACCATCCGGTAAAGTAGTAATTTATTTTGTAAGTTCAGTTTACTCTTTGCGGTTGACCATTGGGTAGAGTTGAACTATTACTTTGGATATCTTGGAGCCAATGAGATTGATGTGCTTGTTAAAAAGGAGTTTCTTATCCAGTAGTACCCCAAGATATTTGGTCTCTGATTGCCATGTGATCTTTTGACCAGAGAGCAAAATGTCTTCTTTAATGCAGACCTTTTTTTCTGGAGAATGACATGGCTGAGTTTTTGAGGGGGTTTACTTGAATCCTCGTTGGTGAACCATTTTTTTCCAGTGCGTTGATACTTCCTTGGAGTCTACTGATTGCCAGGCGAGGGGTGAGAGACCTTGCTAGAATACTAATATCTGGTAGCTTCTTTAGGGTTATATATAATAATAGTTTTCATAATGCAAAAAAGCTAATAATACAGAAGCCGTTGATAATATAAAATTTGGAAAAAGCGAGTCAAGCTCTGCACGCGAATCATTTGCAATCAGCTCGATCGTGCTTACGAGTTATTACTATTATACAAACACCTGGAGTCGAGGTTCTCGGGTATATTGAGGTTCGCAGAATTAAAACACCGATCAGAAACTTTCATATGTCATTCGAAACGAATTTCTGGTTCCTATTAAGTGAGCTATGAGATCAGTAGATTCCTTAATACGTGGAAATAAGACATCATGTAAGCAACTTAATTCCACTCTGTCGTAATTGGGTATGTGTGGAGTTAGGCTTGGTGTTTCATTCCGGTTAGGAGAAATTCCGCTTTATATGTGCGTTCGTCGTCATCTTCTCACATGGATTTTAGGCCGAATAGCCTGTTCCACTTTCATGCCAGTGTTTTCTTATTTTATGTCTGTGCAATAATTTTGGTAATCTGCTATTGTCCATTCGATTTAGATGTTATTTCCGCTTCTATTTACTCATGTAATGATTAACTGGTTTATATTCAGGGATTGCAAAATTTCATTTGCTTTTTGGTCCCACTTAATAGATTGCAGCTTGTTTGAGAAACTTCATTTCCGTGCTTTAAATTCGTTTTCCATCTTTCTTTTTTATGTTCCTGTTTGGTTTTCATATAATAAAGTTGGTTTAGGCAGAACATTATGTAGTCTGATTCTAGAGTATGTTTTTGTATTGGGGGAATGGCTTACATATATTATTCATTATGCCATTTACTTTAACAAAATTGGGTATTTTAATGTTCATCTTTTTCACCTTCATATGACAGTTCGCATCCCAGGTATTTACTTGTTCTTATAAATATTATCTATCACTATTTTACTTCTTACTAGCTTTTTTCTTTGAAAGCCATTCTTTTTATTTTTACTCGAGATATTCTCTTTATGTTTCGCATTCTTTAATCTCAAAATGTCTTCCGGTCTGATGCAAGAAGTTCATAGCAATGTTACTTATAACAGGAATGAAAAATCGTGGGGGGGGACAGAGAAAAAGTTAATGGCAAATACTTGCAGTATTCGCGACTCATATTTTATGTTTTAATGGTTTTTATTAGTTTTTTTTTTCTTGCTATCTTCTTTCCATTACGTAAACCTCTCTTCAATATCTAACCTGCAAATCTATCAGATATTAGGTTGTGAAACTTGTCAAATATTTTTCGACAAGTTTTAGATTTGCTTTCTGTTAATAACCTAGTTTTCTAATAATACATTTTACTTTTAATCCCGTATGTGCTCAGAGGGAAAGAATTTCTATTGCAAACAGAAATTCAGTTTAATTCATTTGTGTGGTTTACACACAAATTGTGTTATTTAACTACTGGACAGTCTACTTAGACCATGATGGAAGAAATCTGACCAGATTTCTTCCATATAACGAGTGTACATTTACTTTTTTTGCGTGCTCTTTCCAGTTTGTTGTGCAGTTGGCTTTCCCTGCATCTTGGACAATTTCTTATTTAAAAGAAGACTTAAAAGAGATTCTTAAAATTTCAAAGATAATCTTCCAAAATATTGTGGTATACTTGCAGTATATGTTCTTTTAAAGAGAAATGGCCATCAGTTTGCTTATTTGAAAAATAGTTCGATAGCCATTGGAAAAATCACCCCCCCCCCGACCCGCCTTCACGTTAATTTATGATGTAGTTCTCGGTGTAAGTTCTTCCACCATCTGTTGTAGTTCGCATGCTTATTACTAATCAATACCCACGCCATCATCAAATGTTGAGTGAACCGTTCATTCTTTCTGTATGCAAAGCTATTTTCTTCAGTTTCTTCTTTCCAGAACATGCAGACCACGATTTTGGAAACAAGTTCCTAATTTTACTCTCTTTGATGTCTATTTGTTGCTATCCTCGTTCAGGTGATGTATGTACTCGGCAGATATTCTGCATCGTAAATGATCTCAATTCCCTGCTCTTCCGAGGCAAGTATTTCCTGCTATTTTCATGGAGGAACAGGCATTTTAATGGGGAGGAGATGGATGGATCAGGCGTTTTTCGCAAACAATCTTTTGAGCGATTTCGAACTATAGAAAGCGAACGAAATTAAAAACAAGCACTCACTCTCAGTGGCACTTCATGTGTCAGATTAAAATAATAATAAATAAATTAAGTAAACTGTATAATTTCAATTATGTCATCATCAAGTTATTCTAGAAAACCGACAGACTTCATTTTGTGGCTGTTTTTATTAAAATATTTTAATAAATATTATATATAATATTAATATAATAAAATAATTAATAAAAATAACGAAATTACCTTTTGAACCATAACATTTTTGTTATTAAAATAAAAAATCCGCATTTGGGAAGAGGTGTCCGCACTCTGATACCCGAGACTTGAATTATTAGGCGAATGTTGCCACTGATTACAAACAGACTTAATTCAAAAGGCAGAGATGGCAAAACTTAATGTGGTGGGTGCTACTAACTATCTGCTCTCCTGGTTATTATTTAAAGTGAAAAATGGCCGTTACTGGTTTATGATCTGACCATTTCTGTTCTAGGCAGCATTAGGTGCCGTTCGGGGTGGCAGCAAACCAGCCAAGAAACTGAAATAGCTTTAAGTATTCTCCAACTAGATTTACATAGAAGATCACCTAATCAACTATTAGTCATTCAAGACCTTCGGCGGGCAGTAAGATTGTACTAAAAGTTTACTTTCTAATCTACAAAGAAAGTACTTAACTGTCAACAAAAAAAAAAAAAAAAAAAAAAAAAAAACAGGAATCCATTAACTAGAAACGATTCGTTTTCTCTCTAGGAAAATAAACCGGCGATGCATAACAAGTAAGAGAATATATAGACTGAGTTTGAAAGTCTCCTGTAATTTCCGTATTCCCATTTCTAATCTGTATTGCATTTCTGTAATGGAAAGCGATAGTCGGATACAAAACATAGACCATACAAAAATAAACAGCGGCTGGAACACAGAGGCAATTACATTTCTGGCAAAAGGAAAATCAATAACGCATGTATCACGTATCTGTAGCTGAAGCAGCGAGTTTTTGTGACGTCACACCTCGTTAGAAACAGCACCGTCTAAGGCGTAGCGTATAATTAACTGATAGAAGCATTTTTTGTTGTTTGCATGCCATTAATAAGAGCTTATTAAGTTCATCGCGCGCATACACAGTGTCTATTGTCGAATGCTTGTCTATTTAGCAAAGTCGTCTGCCTTTTACAGCTCTGGAGAGAAGAGATTGGAATAATGGCTTGGATTAAATGACATCTGAATGACAGTTGAACAAATAAACATTTTTAAAAAAGGCATTTTCGAGGATTTTCTGTCACAAGTTCTTTAATCACAAATATAAATAAAGATTTATTGTTTTCCTCGTTTGAAAAATATATATTTCATAATTGACAGGAAAGTTAAAATGTGACGCAATATGGGTGATTTCATTCACTTCTTTATTCGATTTATTTAGTTGGATTAAATTTTTTTTCTGGAATAACTGTAGAAATATTAGTCATAAAATCTTATCTCCCCCCCCCCCCGTTCTATCTCAGAAATGCGGATTTTAGGGCGACAGAATCACCTATGGATAAATATGCAATTGATGAAACTATCGCGCATCATCTTAGTTGCAGCCATGATAAGTGAAAACAGCCCTGCTTAATCCCTAAAAACATTCAAAAAATCAAAAAAAAAAAAGCCATTTTATGGCAAATATTGTTGAATTCATTTTGATTCTTTCTTTGTCGTCAGATTCACTTTCGATATTTTTGCCAAGAAAGTGCTATAAAGAAAGCAATTCGTAGACGCACAACAAAGCGGTTAACAAAATGAAATATAAATGAGCCCCAGGCTTAATACACAGAGAGGGGAGAATGGCGGCACTGATGATTCTCCGCAAGTGCGCTAGTCTAGAAAGAAGCTGGTCTGCCTTCAAGTGCGAATGAGCCATTTGCTGAGAGCGATCCAAGGGATTAGAGCAGTTGTGTAAAACCCGTCTCCAAGGTATACTTCCCAGCTGCCAGTAGTGAAGGCCTTGGGCACCGCCGAGTATGATGAGGTGCAGTTGAGGGGAAAGAGGTAACAATTAGCTGTTGACATTCCTGTTTAGCTAGGCGTGCATCTCAAGTCAAGAGCTTGTCGGAGCAAAAATGTGGCCGCAGACAGGAGGGAAGCTGGTTTGAAGGAAAGGCTTCTTGCGGCGGCCAATCACTCTTCCGTCGCGCTGTGGCCACCCCTCAGTCTCCTGTCGGGTGAATTAGCCGCTTCTTACGGTCGGCCAGAGGCTGAAAATAGCATGCTACGCTGCACCGCAACTAACGACCGCCCGAGGCTTGCACTTAACCTGGGATGGTTGGGGTCTTGTGCTAGAGGCGCGCGTTTTGTTTGTTTATCGGTTTAATTTTGCGCCGGAGAAGGACGCTGGTTAACTTCTGAGATAGGCATCGTTAAAACGGATGTATCAAAAGTCGATTGTAATTGGATTTTGTTCGCCTTCTGTGGGAAAACAGGATGGAAAGAAACTGAATGAAGCTGCGAAACACTTAACTTGATAAAGGCAACTACGCTAGCAAAAGTCGAAACAAAGGAAGGCGAGAAAAGTGAGTGGGGCTGTAAAAGAAGTAGAGCTCACTAATTTCTTTAACTTCCCTTCATTTTTTAGCATCTCACTCTCTGTATCTTAACAACAGCGAACTCCTGACAGATTTTTGCATATTTTAAATGTTTTGCATCATTAAGATTAAGTTGCCATCGCATCCGGCGCCGTCTATTGTTAGTTCTTGGCATATTGCCAAATAATTCAATGAAACGTGAATAATATTTTTTTTTCAGGTAAAGGAAACAAAGTGCCGGTTGTAATTATTGACTCAAAAAATATTCATACTGGATAATATTGAACTTGAGCAACGTAAACATAAAATTTTTGCTATCGAACTAAATAAAAATAGGGGTGGGCTCTTCTGGACTCGTCCAAGATCCAGTGGTCTTTTGAAAATATTTACATGATGCACTCAATAAACGCTATCTTCCATTTCAGCACATTGGTATATCTTTGAGATTGTGTCTTTAATTATAATTTCATTGAAAATAACTCTATTTTGCAGTAGCAGTCTTTCAAAACGTGCCGTATTAATTTATCGTTGGATGAATTCAAAGAAATTTTATAAGTTTAGTTGTGGAGTTAAACTACTTAATTCTTAGAGGTTGCCGATTATTCGAAATTGCACATAATTCGAAATATGTTAACAGCAGAATGTCTTCGGATGGATTCAGCATTTAAATTACCGACACCCGTTTTATACACATTTTATGCGCAACATCGGAAACGCACTGAGAATCTCAGACGGAAGAAGCTGCAGAACCTCCAAGAAAAATTAAGCGCGTGGGCATGGGTAGTGGAAATGTGGTCTTCTTTTCAAGAGCTGAAGGTCTTGAAGGAATATTTCGTGGGAAGCCTGTACAGGAGAATAGATCTAGATAGAATGAAAGATGAACGGGAGTGGAAGATTCTAGGGGAGGGGGAGGTAGTAGTTGAACTGTAAGTGGATGTTGTGCTGTTGCCTTGTGTTGTAGGTTTAACAGAAATGGGAGGGGGGGGTGCCATTTGTGCGGTACAGCTACTGAAATATCTGTGGAAGTGAAACAGTGCAGAAGCTGACCGTTTCTAATTGAGCCTTCCTTTCAATGACTGGAGACAGGCGTCCTGCCCTTTCTTGAAAAGAATCAAGTAACAGGTCAGATGAAAAGTAACGTCTGGGACGAAGTTTATTTGGGGACTAAGGATGCTACCAAAATTACAAAAGGGCTTGTTTGTACGAGGAAGGACCAGGGATGTCAAAGAACAGATCTGTTTCCTGAGGATATCTAATCTAGCCGTTGATAACACTCAGGTCAATAATAAGAAGGGGGGTAAGATTTTTTTTTATATTTTTTTTATTAGAGAAAACATGCATTTTATGTTTGAAACCATTGGGAGTGACTAGTTGTCATCCACCCATTGAATGGTGGTGATGTGGAGATGAGTGTTTAGTGCACTGTTCTAGAAAAACTTGAAGTTTGGGGCATTTGTAATCCAAAGCATGGAGAATGCTACTATCAGCAAAATTATGGACGTGATTTGTGCGAGGAACTCGTTTATATACACGAGGAAGAGGATGGGCGAAATAACAGACCACCCGCATTCATGGAAAATCTGAAGAGGAAACATTCTCCACGCAGCGACCGATCTGAGAGAACTGGCAATCCAGTTACAAAAGATGGAAAGTAAATAATAAAATGGTTTGCTGAACAGTCTTCTATGCCAGATCTTATCATCTGTCTTGGAAATGTCAGTGTGCAATAGCACACTTTTCTCCAAACCTCTCATGGCACTTGTCCAGAGATCAGTGATGTAGGCAAGATCTGCTGTGGATCTCGAATGGTCGAATCTGTATTGGTGTTGAGGATTCACTTACAGTTCTCCAGGTGATGTGGTTCGCAGTTCATGACTCTTCATTACATTACATTCATCTCATTATTTTTTGAATGGGATGAATATGGACTTGCTTCTGTGTCATGAGGTGGATGACAATTGAACATAATACGGTAGATAAGAGATGTGTTTCTGGTTTCAGAACGAACCCGTCCTTTATCATCTCTAAGTACGATTAGGGAGGTACCATCAGAAGCACAAATCTTTTGGTAGTACCACACTTGCTGAGGGATCTTTTGATTCTCTTATATATATATATATATATATATATATATATATATATATATGAGATTATACTGCATTGTATAATCCAAATTAGATATTAGCTACATAAAATACCACCCTATCAATGTTGCCGCCCGGGTGCGGTGCACCCCTTGCACACTCGGTTGGCGCGGCCCTGGTTTCGTATTGTTATGGTCTTCAAACCTATATGAGGCTGGAGGTTTTATCTCCAACTACTTTCACTGTCTTGGTCAGCAACTCATTTTGCGCGAATTTTGGATGGAGAGGGGAATGAAGGCCCCACTTTAATGTGTATAATTTCTGTAACACGATCACAGAATATCCGAATCAGGAAACAAGTAATTCTGACCATGAAAAGGAGGGGCAGACGTTCTTGAGATCTTGTTGTGAATCTCGTCTCTTTTGGCGTCAAAGGACACGCGGTTTAGAAATACCTAAAGAAAGGACGTTTACTAGAAGTGGAAGTTATGGTCTGCATTACAAGAAGAAAGGTAATCTCAACAGTCTACCGGAAGAGCTGGTTAAGAATATGTCTAGGTTGGGTGAGTCGGGAGTATTGTTGGATATTCTGGAATCAAAGGCCAGTGGTTTCAGAATTTCCGGAACAGTAGTGATGGCAAAAGAATGATACGTAATTGAAGTAAGGAAACCTTGAAAGAGGAATCCTCTATGAGACTGCATAAAAATATATGCAGCCCTTGTGTGGAACGAATCGCACAGGACTGCGATTTTGACGGATGAGGACCCTTTCAAATCGAATTCAGACCATGATTTTCAATTGTTGTGTGATTTGTCAAAACAAGTAGTTTGAAGAGGAATATATATATGTATAATCATGATGCAATGGCGACAATATAAGCTACATTCTCTCCTTTCATTTTTTTTTTCTATTCTCGATGCTTCAGTTGTGAATATAGGAATGCTGTATAAAAAGTAATGCTGCCATAAGTCATCCTAAGCAAATACTCCGTTTTTACGCAGTCTCACAACTCGTATATTCTTCATACAATGTGGATGGCCACATTGTATGAAGTGACTTGACGGAACTGTAAATAAATAAACATAAAATGGCTCGCCTACGCATAACCCCCGACAGGAACTTAGATCTTCTGTCCACCATATGCTCCATCACTGTCAACGCATTTGTAATGACTTCGTTTACTTACTTCATATATACAAAACAATGCCGGCGTATTTTCCCAGATGTGTAATAAATAATGGCATGGTCGGTTACTTGTTGACAGCAATATATCATTAGTTCCATCAGATCCATTAATTAGAAATAACTCAAAAAACAGAACAACGATGCAAAAAACATGTGCGCAAAGACTTGCGCAACATTTACAGTTTATAATTGTTTTCGTAGTCTGATTATTTTGTTTAAATGGCTTGAAATGAGATTTTATAAACGAAAATTCATTTTCTTTAAATTTTATAAAATTCATAAATGAATTTCCATTCCCTTCATTAAACATTATTGATACTGAATGAATGCACGTAAATTGTTGCAGACGACAATAACAGGGCGTTTCAAAAAGAATGACCCAATTTCAAATAATTATATTTAATAATAAAAATGTGGTACAGTTACAAAATAAATTACCAAGTATGAAGTAAGGCCTAAAGTTTCACTCACCACAATTACAAATGTACAAAAATATACAATTTTCAAATCGAGACATTCTTTTTGAAAGACCCTGTATTCTGAAAATACAGATTAGCCCATTTTTTGGTTAACTAAAAGCACGGTTTGCGAACATGCGCACAACTCTCAAGAAATTCTTCGTGTTATTTAATTTTAAAATTAGTTTTTTTTTTTTTTACGTGCAAATTTGTGCATTGCTTATTTTTAAGCACAATTCACCGATCAAGCAAAATGCCAAAGATTTCAACCGAAGGAAACATGGGCTTATCAGTGACACAGCACCATTCATCTTGTATTTTGTGGATCTCGCCCACGAAAGGTTTTAAAACGAGGATCTGGCTGTATATCTTGACGGTGTAGAAAAAATTTTATTTTAAATATAAAAAAAGACATTTTATTCTAAATTTCTGAATTTATTAAAATAGAATAATAAAATAATACACAACTTTTGATGGATTCATGAAATATAATTGATTAATTTAAGAGATTCGCTGAAGTCATCTTCCGATGCGATCAGCTTAATCAGATTTACCTGAAAATAGCCAATTTAGATTAATTCGATTTCGTATGATTTTAATTATATGTTTAATGCTTGTTTAAAAGAAAACTCTCTTCAGATTCAGCCAGTACTATTTCTAGATCCCAAAATGTAACACAAATTTTGACGATCAAATTAATTACATTTGCCTTTAGATTGGCTGCCGCACCACAGTAGTCGGCAGCTTGAATTACTAAGTAGATACTCACTGAGTGTTGTAATTATCCCGCTGTTATCCTGCAGCTTGCTACCGATAAACAGAACGAATATGGAATCAGTTTTGCAGCGACAATTAACGCTATATGGTTGCCATTTAAGATGTAGCTGCAGGCTTCGTTCCGTAACATCCATAGCAAAAGGAGAAGAAGGCAGTCGACACCGCAGGCCCGCACTACACGCCCCCCCTTCCCGAATGTAATGCTTTCTGATATGCTCGTTAGTTTGCTTATAACTAACCGAAATGAATGCCATTGATTAGTTCAGTTTCTGTGTCGCGCGCATAAATATTTATAGGACAACGAGCTGGCTGCTCCAGACCGACTAAATATTTGATCATGCCCGTCATATTCCACGTGCTCCTGAGCATGCTATAATTTTAATTATCATAGCATAGCCTATCTTCTGGGATTCGGGATGTCACTTCCTGCTAATGAATGTGTACTTTCTCCCTTAACGCACAAGGAAATAGGCGGTGCCTAATGTCCGCACTGGCCTTCTGTGGAAACGATCCCTCCCACCCTTATCACTAAGAGTTATTGCGTGGCATTCTTCCTTTATTTCGATTCTTATATCCTTCCCTAACGAGTACCCGTATTAGAGAAGAGGAGAATCTCTCTCGCCTTTAATTATGCCACAACTCGGCCATCTTGTTATACAGTAATGGTAATAACCAACGATCCCATTAGACAGGCTGATTACGTTTATCTTGACAATCGCCTTAGACCATTAGGCAGCCGAGGCAAGTTGCTGCTGCACTAGACCGGAGAAAAGGAATTCAGACGACCGGCCGATTTCCTCCCTTCAATCGGAGAATTTATTCTGGAGAAATAGAAGCAGTAGTTCTTAGAGAAAGTAAAGCTGTACTGTCAGGAATAACAAGTTTCGTAAAGACTACAGAAACGAACCTGTTTTCTTTCAAGGATTTGAACGGTTTGCGATGCACAGAATGAAATTGTGAATAGGACTGATATTTTTAAATACAGGAGCCGTAAAAAGCTTGTGGGCAAAAGATTGTACACACACACGCACGAAAGAATACCTCCATCATTTACATTCTTGAATTACCTGAGCTTCGTTTAACGAGTTGCCCTGGGATCGTAGTGTATTATAACGATCAGCACTTCTAAGCCTATTTTTAATCAAGTTTTTGTCTTAAAAGGTCCTGAAAGAACAAACATTTTGGTTGAAATTTTGTCCCAAAAGAGAAAATTAGTTTTAAGATGTGTGATAAGACGAGGTGTGTGTGTCTGTTAAATATGGGATTTTTTTTTTTTTTTTTTAATCATGGCTTGCTCACGATTAAATACCTGACATTGTCGTTGCTCAATGTATGATAATAATTTCAAATAATAAAAAAAAAATCAAAAATAACCTTTTTGATTATTTTCTTGCAGATCCTATTAAAAATATTTCTAAATAGGGTCTGCAGGGAAACTGTCGAATCTGTAAACTTTAACACAATCTTATTCTAAACCGTCTTACATCTTGTTACTAACTACATAACATTTCTGATTTTGTTGATGTCTAAATGATGCCTCAGTAACCGACGTGCAAGGAATCTCTCTTTCGGTCGTCTGAGGTCTTCATGGTAAATTGTTTGGAGGACTAACGTCAAAGAAGAAAGCTAATCACAGAGTACAACTAATTTCTGAATATCAAATAATCTCTAACTTTTTAAAGGCAACCGATTCTGATCATTTTGATTGCATTCATTCCGTTTTTTTTTTTTTTTTTTCACAATCCGGACAACCATGAAGTCAGTACTAGCAATATTAGCCTATAGGCTTATAGAAATACGAGACTATACTCTTCTCTGACTCTTCGTGTAAACTCATGCAACATTCATTTTCTCTGAGAAATTCTGATCCATACGGTAGTGTTTTTCAAGTAGTATACTGTGATGCCTTCTACTCTGGCCATGCTCAGTTATTCTGTGAGGAATTATCTTTCGTGGTCTCAGACCACAAATAGTTTCTTTTATTTAGCTTTCAGACTCAATTGAGTGTGTCGCCAAAATAGAGAACTGGCGTCATATCTCAGTGTTCTCGCTCCCAGCTGGAATTATGTTCTTCCTGTTTGTGCGAGAGCGGTAACTTCACTTATTGACATTTTCATAGAGAAACAACCGAATATTTTTTTAATGAATATCATTTTAGAAGTAGATGCGTGGCATTCTTTCATGTACGAGTCTCCAAATGAGCCTGTGGGAACTCGCAAGTTAAAGATTCTTTGCACAGTAAGATATGCAATGAATCTTTAGCGAATTATCACGATTAGTATTATTACGAAGTGGCCTGTAAGCCAAAGGAGTTTAAAATGCGAATAACTTTTTTGATTATTAATTTTTCACAACCGAGTAACGAACTGAAACCGTGAAAATTTATTTTGAAAATCAATCGCATTTTTGGCGAGCGAATAATTTCACAAAGATCTGCAGTTCATTGGCCATCACAGATCTGATTTCTTCGTATGGAGTTACCTGAAGGAAAAGGTGTATGAGAACAAGTCTCGGATAATCCAGCAGCTGAAGGAGGGACATTCGTGCAGAAATTAGGCGCTGCGGTCAGGAAACATTAAAGTTGTCATGGGACATGCTGTAAAAAGGGGCTCGTCTGTGTTGAAGCCGAAAATGAAAAACATTTACGTGATGTGGTTTTTCATAATTAATAAAAAAAAATTCCAGGTTTTGTATTTCATTATAAGAAAAAAAAATTAAATGTTTAAATCCCTTCGTGACTTATGGACCCCCCCCCCCCTCTGTATAACGAGATTTACAAACCCAGAACTAATGAGATCACATCACTGCTTCCTATGGTGGTGGTGTCATCTCGTGATGCGACAGAACGTACACCTGATCCTTAACTAGCACGATAGGTGAATGCTTTAGCGTGTTTGTCTTAAAAAGACTAAGTGGTCCGGTAGAGGAATGGTTAATGACGTCACGACAAAAATATTTGGAATTGATTAGTGGGAAAGGACTGATGGACGCAAATTCGAAAAGTGGTAAAATACTGTTGAGAAATCAAGTTACCTACTTAAATCTTTAGTATGGACCAAGACGTGCTGTGAAAAATGCTGCAAAACACCTTCATTAAAACTAGGATAACATACGAAAAAAACTTGAAGGTTTAAGTCTCTTTACTGATTTCGTAGTTGGGCATCACAAACAGAAGAGCCAGCGATCTAAAAAGTTGAATTTTTTTCCTCTGTTTTTCTTTTTATACAGCAAATATTTCCTGCTCTGTGTAAGGTTATCAGTGCGAAGCATAAATATTTCAGCATTCCATCGTGTTTGTTAGCAAACCTTTTATCATGGTTTCCCGCAGCGATATTTCACTGTTGACTCCTTATGAAGCTGCTTTTAGGGCCTTCTCTCACGAACCACCAATAATACAATCAGACTTGGGCTGTGCGGTTGTCAGGGAATGAGAAATTTGGCCTTTTAGTTGGTTCGTCCAAATGCTCTCTCCACTCTTACAGATACGCGAACATGCAAGCATGAACATAATTTGCCAAATAGCTATTTAGGAGCCCCGCGCGCACACACGCATTACATTCCCAGACGTTATCGCCACAAAAAGAAGAGGGGTACTAACATTACCATCTAGCACTGCTCGGATGGAACACGTGACTCGTATTTATCGTAGCCCATCATTAAATTTGCTTATCTGCCACTTGAATCTCATAAGCATAGCTGCACGTTTCCGCACGTTTCTTCAAATTTTATCGTGGCCACGGACGCAGATGTAGGAGATGATGTGGAAAATATAATGACCTTTGACTGGCAAGTGTTTTATTTCCTGTCACGAACGCTTTCATATTTTGAAAAGCAAAATATTTCCTTAATCCAATTGCTCCTCCTCATTTCTGCTTGCATATGAAGTATGTGTGCGCGGCATGTGGAGGTGTTTCTGCAAACAGCTATCGTAACGTTGAGAAGTTAACGCCCCGAGTGAGTTAAAGCAGTTGATGCTAATTTTCCATTAAATATTTTAGTTCCATATTCGGCTTAGCATGGAAACCTAAGGCGAAAGGATTCCTGAGTTATAGACTTCGATACCCGCAATAAGCTGCTTTAAATCGACGACTGGTCAGTGGTAATGTTCTGGAATATCCATCAGTAACTGCGTGATGATTTAATTTGCTTAAATTAGAAATTTGTATCCCTCTTAATATGCTAAGCAAAGAGCCTGTCAGCAGAAAATGGTGTTTCATTACAGTAATAGGGACTTGTTCATAAATTCTTCGATCCCATTCCTCTTTTTCACTTACTGTGAACATAACCCCAATCAAAAACTGCATCATATGTAGATAGATCTTACTGAATCTTAAACTGAACCTCTTGGGTTTTATGATTGCTTACGTTCAGCACGTGTTCGTTTACAAAACAGCAATATGTTGGAAAATAAAAATTTCGTACCTTCCGTTAAATATCTTTGTTTATAATGCCCAGAACTTTCGTGTCGATTCAGTATCATAATATAGAATAAAATATAAATAATAGACATTTAATAAAATTCATTAAAAATTATACTGCACTTATCATTGGTAATTCTTGCATTTGTGTCCATCAATAATGTTTGCTGTAAGAGTTTCTTAATTCTTAATGAAGCCAGTTGTCGACCCTAAAAAGATCATTGCTCTTAAATGATTGATCTCCCCCCCCGTGGGATTTCGGACACCTGATTTTCAGTCCTAAGCTGGGCCATTCGTATTCCTTTCATCTCTCAAATTTAATCGCCTGTGGCATGTAGTAGTAGTCTCCCGGTGTTGATGGCATCTCAGTTGTTATCGCCTCCTTCCTGATATGCACGCTTTTTCTTATTATCTCGTACATATCCTTAGCTCATTATCGCGGAACATTTGCCCATCCCACACTGATTTTTGAAGGAGGTACTATTACGGTTAGCAATTACGGAATATCGTCCACAGGATTAGATGTTAAAAATAAGCATAACGCAATCAACGGTGGTTATCCCATCAAGTGCGGGCTTGCCTCGGTGCATAATCTCGCTTTTATTAGCGAAGGGCTACGCGAGATCGTACAAACAAGCAGCGGTTTAATGTCTCTACTTCTTCTCACCTCCTAATGACCTCCATCAGGGTTTTTCTCTTATTTTCCAAGAAGCGAGGAGGCAAACGTGACTGCCTCTGTGATTTAGTGACCAGCTCAAATGTGACAGGTTTTAATGTTTCCACTAAGAGAAATAAACTGGGGGGGGGGAATACAAGGAAGGAGGAGGTTAGAATTACATTGTATTACGACAAATGCTTGTTTGTTTTGGCTCTCAAAGAAATCAACGTTAGGATTAGTGCGTTTTCTCTTCAAGGCTACCGTACACGGGAACGTTTCGTGGGACATGTCAGACGCACGTGAATAATCGTTCACCTTTAACCTTCTGGCCCATCCAGTTCTGTGTAATGGTGAAATTTAATTCGGAGAAAGAAACCGCGTCGTAAGTGGTTCTGCAATGGGAGACGGCGATCCGTAATGAAGACGCATTTCGGGATTAAACGAGGTAAGCTGGTAGACAAGCTTTTTGCTGGACGGCATTTCTACCCCCCTCCCCTTCTAAAGGAAGAAAAGAAAGGAAACGCTTCCTTTGATGGTTGTTATTACTTCCGAAACCACGTGTCGATCATTACACGCGGGGGGAGGGGGGGAAGGAAACTCATTTTCTGCCTTCGGCACCACCAGGTAACATTAGCATCTGTGTTGCAAAGGCTGTGGCTTCTGTGATTAACATAAGTGGCATCTCTTTTCTTCGTCGAAGCGTATTTTCTGTATTAAAATGTACTATTATCATAATAACGCGATCATTTTGAACAGGATTCTAAGGAAATGGTATTCTTCGGATATAAAATAGGAAGGAAGCTTTCGGGGATAATATATTGAGCAAACCAGTGATTTACTGTATATATTATCCCGAAAGCAGTTTTGGTTGATAAGAATCGGTTATCTTTATATAGATTCGATTACTACCAGCTTTAGGTGATTTCTGAATTCAAGTTCTTGCTGATTCTGAAGTTTTTATTGTATTTATTTATTTTTTATTTTATAAAAACTGGATCGTTAAATGCAAATTTAACAGTGGAACACTTAAGAAAACAACAGGACTATTTCATTCGGTTATTTTTCTTATCAGCTTCTTCGAACGAACTCTCTAAAACCAAAACAATATTAAGCTTCAAATAACAGGCAAAATTTGTCTAATTAATATGTAGAAAAGAGATTGCGGTGCACGAGGTTTAGAGATAATCACACTTAAGTTTTCTTTTGGAAACATTTTTCTAGAATACCAGTCACGGAAAAGTCACTCAATCCTTTCAAAACGTGTCATGACGACTCGAGTGTTTTCCTCTCCCTCTATATCTATTTAAAAAAAAAAATCATTTATAACCAAAACCTAGAGCCTCCGTGGCTTGGTCAGTTTCGACGAGGCAATTTAGTTGGGAAGACTTGGGTTCGTGTAGGACGCGAAGAACCTATCAGGGCTTTCAGTTAAAGGTCTCATATATGGAGGTGGCAGGTTTCTCTCTCTCTCTCTCTCTCTCTCTCTTCCCGAAACTAAAGTTTCATCCCGGAAAACAGGCAGACCAACCAGAAGAACATAGACATACTGGAATAAGGATTAACCACGCAATTCCTTCTGCCTCGAAAGCCTGCATTGTGAAACAGAAAGTAACCCAGAACTGTTGTAAATTTTATAGATGTAGAACATATTAGTTAGTTAATACGAAACTAAGGTTTCGATAGGAAAGTATGCTTCTGGTAGTCTGTTCTTAAAAAAAAATTGAATCATTGATATCAAACATTTGATTTCAAGCCTTCGAGTTGGTATACGGAGGTAGCCTCGTTTTCAGTAAGCATTACATTCGTATAATTTTTTTTTTTTTTTAATTCTAAAACCTTGAAATTTTGGAACTCTGACGAACACAGAAAATAAGAGGGAACTTCCATTTTTAACTTTTTTTAAGGATTTCAAAAAAATGGGAAAATTATAAAAGTTCGTCAGAAATTTGAAAATGCATCAGTTAATTTCACTTTTTTTCCTCCCTCTACAGAATAAGAGCTTGAATTATTGTCTCGTTTACAATACAGTGTCATCTTTTACTGTTTTCGATTTATTTTAATAGAGAGTGCTAAGAATTGTATTTAAACCCAACCGCTAGATCATTCATTTTGTGAAAGAAAGTTTTTTAATTCTGCTGAAGAGACAGAAAGAATGAAGTGTGGGCAAAATATACAGAGGATGAAATCCCTTAGTTTGCGATAATATCATGTTCTTCTCTGAAGGACTTAATTTAGGCTAAACATAAGCAAAATGTCTAATGAAAATAACCAACATCCGATTCATTAATGATATAGCAAAATTTATTTGGCATATAAGTCTTGATCCATAAGTTTATTCAGATCGTATTACAAATCTTTTTTTTTTTTTTTTTTTTTTTTTTTTAAGAAAAAGTTCAAGCAATTCACTTTCTGATATATATTTTGAGTATCGTACGGAAACATTAAGTATCGTTCAATCTTTGCTGCAGGTTACCTCGATAGATACTGCAATATTTGAAAAATGTCCCGTTGGATATTGTATTACAGTACAGTATTTTACTTTTTCTTCATAGTATATTTTAAAATGTCGCCGATCGTGTGGTTGGTCTCACTTTTCCGTTAATGAATACAAATCTCATAATGCTGTCTTTCGTATCGATAGGTTGAAAAGCAGAACAAAACGGATAAAAATCGCTAAATTACGCCCATATGTCACATGACTACTCAAGTCAATGTAAAATGCAGGAGCTTATTTGTTATCTAACTGAATATCGAATTAACTTGAGAATTAAATGGATTTCTTGCTTCGCACACGCAGTTATGATATCGAAAAATGTATAATTAATAAATTATTTAATAATTAATGAACCTGTTCATATTAATATATTATTGATCTATACCGTAAGCGTCGCTTAGTGTTAACATTCTTTTTGATAACAGTTGACATTCTTAATGTTATTTACATTCATTTTGATATTCTTCTTTCTCTGCATATTTTATCTTAATGAAATAATTTTATTTAATTAATTGTTTGAAATCTTTTATTTTTTATAAATGGTTATTTAGAATAAATGCTAATAAGACAAATTGTAGAAATTTTTCAAGTGCGATAGTTTCATTTTTCTACAAACGCTTCATTCTTCGAAATGCCACCAGATGGCAGAGATGTACTGTGCCAGATACTCGCTTCACATTTAGAAGTGCGAAAAAATGCTATGAACTATCAAATACTATACTATCGTGTAGTAACATATGTTAGTTTTATAAATATGTTTTTAGAAGATGCACATATAACTTCACAACTAATATAATTATATATTTGGTAGACCGTGTGTGTTACAACGTATTGTATAATGGTATTATACAACGTATTTTTTATATTTATACTGTATTGTATTTTTTAAAAAGGCTCGTCTGTCTTGGGACTAGTATTAGAACTGATACATCATTTAAACATACACGGATGCAATTTGAACTTAGATTATCATTGGTTAATATGATATACAGCATTTAAAATTACATTCCTTAAGTTTTTTTTGATAGCTTTTTTCCAATGATTTGCGAGCTAGATAACATATTTAGACAGGCGCTATTGGTCTGCAGATCTCAGCTGATACAGCACTCAAAGTTCAGATCATTCCTCCCCAACTCTTCAAAGGATGTGAGTTTAACTGCGTGCAACAATTCAAATATATTTAAAATTAATATATTGATTTAATAAACCAATTTTAATATTAAAATTGGTAGCCTGAAAAAGTTTGGTTACTGGAGCTGGACTTCCAGATTATCGAAGCATTGCCCACCCACAGTACTGATACTAATATACTGTAGGCAGGCAAAGAGAGCTTTTCCTGGATAGGGAAACCAATTCTGGGTAGGGTAGAATTCACATAAAAATCACAGACATGTTCTTTCAGTTTCAAGTTAGAGCTTAGCGTCAAACTGCTTTACCTTCCAAAATGATAATACGCTACTTCATGGATGGAATTTAAAAAAAAAAAAAAATGTCTTTGACGATTCCAGGACAGTATTCGGAACATTGAAGTAGGACTTTATGAATCTATAAGAACTGTGTACATAATCTACCGCGAGAATCCAACCCGCATCATTACACTGACATCTCCAAGCTTCATCGCTAAAACAACATTCTCAGGTAAAAAAAAAAAAACTTCCTCCATACCCAAACACACCCACCAGACTGTGAAAGAGTGGGTGGAGTAAATGGTCTATCCCGCAAGATCGATTTTCATTTCCTGCAGTTCAAATTCTGTGTGCCTTTGACCACGTCAGACCATAGTGTGCATCCGTTGTTACAAACGCTTGTATACTCTTTACGTAAAAAAATTTTACTTGCATTTCTTTACGCGTTACGGGATTGTTGTTGGCCTTCTACTCTCTAAACAGTCTGTAAAGTTTGACGTTGCCATGAAGAAACTTTTTTTTTTTTTTTTTTTGTCATTCACTACTTCAGGTCTGCGATAGGGTAGTGTATAATCGATTAATACGTGGCTGATCATATATGTTATGGAAAATCTGAAAAATTACCTGACTATTTACTTCAAATGTTGAATTTTCGGAATGACCTTTCGGGAAAAAGTGGGTAACATTTTGACTACGCTCTTTTTAACGAGCCTGATTTTAGACTCCAGATGAAGATTCGGTTACTTGAAATTACGTAGACAAGTGAGGCCAATATACTGTTTATTAATTTTGTGTATTTTTTATTCAGTTTTTGTTGCACTCGTAAATGTTTCAGTGGTATTCACCCAGGTCTTGCCATAGGACATTATGGTTGGATGAGAGGAAGATTTGTCACGTGGCATTTTGGTCCACGTGCAATCCCTTTTTGACAACGGAAAATAAGAGGGAACACCGTTTAAAAAACTTCGAGAAACCTTTACAAATGTAAAATTTATATATTTCTTTTCTTTTACTCTATGTTAATTCAAATACTTACATTATGATTTCTAGTAGGTATTTTTAGCCGTTCACAACAGATAAATGTATCAGCCCTAACACAATTTCTTGATTGATTTTTTAGTTCGATTGAGTAAATATCCCAGAGGCATAAAATTAAATCCCATGTTTGCTCCGTGAGTTTGGCCGCAAACTGTGGATGGATGATGGTTGGTTGCTACACGTTTTTTTTTTTTTTTTTGTTTATATTGTTATATTGTATTGTGATCAAGCTTATCTGTTATATTATTGCTATACTACTTATTTAGTTTCAACATATCATGGCTGATCCAATTTTCTAGATCCTCAAGGGACGTTCCGGTGTATACTAATGCCGTATCGTCAGGGAACGATATCATTGCGCCAAAAAGTTTGTAATTACACAGATCTTTAACATATATTAAAAATAGGATGGATCCTAGCACTGAACATTACGGGACTCCGTATTTTATTATTTTGGTTGCGCTGTTACATGTGCCGTAGCTGGTGAATAGTTTTCTATTATTCAGATAGGATTTGAACCAGTCATTCGTAACTCCTCTAATGCCGTACCTCAGACATTTTCAGTAGTAGTAGTAGGTAATTTATTTATTTTGTGTTAGGTTTCCCCCCCCCCCGTCCCTTAGGACGGGTTGAGCCCTCCTAATGAGGGATTAAGTATGTATTTTATGACTGTAGATCGGTATGTGTTCACGGGTTCGGTTTGTGTTCTGAGAGACGAAAAACCTGAGTTTCCGGATGAAAAAACCCTCTACCTTCGTATGAGACCGGCCAACTCACCTTTAGTCGAAAGAGACCAGATAAAGGCTCCTCACGTCATGGACGGGAATCGAACTCAGGCCTTTCCGACCAAAGACTGAGCTACCGAAGTTCCATAGAAGTAGTAGGTCATGCTGAACACAGTCGAACGCCTTTGATATATCAAGAAAAACGGCTGCTGTGTACATTCCT